>NW_004955425.1:3226561-3301080 GCF_000276665.1 Chinchilla lanigera | reverse complement strand
TCTGGTACCGGGAACCGAACTCACGACCTTGCGCTTGCCAGCCAGGCGCTTTTGCCGCTGAGCTAAATCCCCAGCCCCTTTTTTTTTTTTTTTTTAAAGGGGACAATTTATTTAGCTCTCAGTTTGTAGAGGTTTCAGTCCATAATGAGCTGGTTCCAAGGCAGAATGGCACATGGCTGAGGGGCAACACTTTAAGGTAGTGGAAGACAGCAAAAGCAGTGAGAGAGAGAGAGACATTACTTTTGAGTATCACATTTAGTAATTGCTGATCTTGCATTAACTTTTTTTTAAGTAAAGAATACTTGTTTTGTAGATTATCTCCATTCTAGATTCATCTGGTTGCTTCAGGTATGCATGTTTTTTGCATCATTGCGGAAGGCACATGCTGTCTGATTTCTCTGTTTTTGGGAATGCTAAGTTTTGCTTACTTGGTTAAGTGATAGTCTACCAGATCTCTCTATATTGTAAAAGTATATCATCTGTACAATGAGACTATGCAAATGTCCTGTACCTCAGTCCCTAGTGATTTTAGCATATTCCACTATAGTTTCAATTTGCAGTCTAAAGTACAATGCTCAAAACATTTACCTAATCCCAGTTATTCTGTTTGTTCAAGAATATCTTATTGCAAAGGTAAACAGGTTTAATAGTGACTCTTCTTTTTTTTTTTTCTTCCGGTACCGGGGATTGAACTCACAACCTTGCGCTTGCCAGGCAGGCGCTATGCCGCTGAGCTAAATCCCCAGCCCCAACAGTGACTCTTTCAGCTTCTATTTAAATAAAGTTCATATGTTTAAGATGCATTAATCCGGAGATTTAGGTGATGTTCATATTATCTATCCCCCTCATAATATTAATTCACTAACTATATATGTATACTTACATTTCTCTCTGTCTCTTTTTCTCTCTCTTTTTGTATAGTGCTTAGGATCAGACTCTGGGCTTCCCACATGCTAGGAAAGTGCTCTACCACTGATCTTCATTCTCAGCCCACAAAAAGTCCTCTTAACCATGTCCTAGAAACACAGGGAAACTTATGTTCATAGGCATATTTTAATGGTGTTGGCATCTCATATATTACAACACTCTTGCCTTACAGAAGTCCGAAGCACAAGTATTGAATTAAATGTTCTTATTTTAATAATTTTGATCACTGTTCTGGAAAGTCATTCCAGCTCTCACGTTGTTTGGAAACAAAAATGAAAACTTTAGATGTTCTGTATGTCTCAGTTAGGTGGTCTCTATGTGGCTGAATGTTCCTAATTTGACCTTTGTAAGGTAATACCTATCTCAGTGACAAAGGAGACATTAACATTCCTGTTTTAGTTTGTTCTGATCTTTTCAGAGTTGTTTTTATATACTGTTGGTTAAACTTCTGAATATACTAGGGATATATTTTTACTTTTTTTTTTAAAGAAAATGTTTAATGCTACAGTTTATATTGGATTACATAGGTAACTACACATCTTTTTATAATATTATTAGATATTTCTAATTGAAATTCACATTTTTGTCTTTTTTTTTTTTTTTTTCATTGACGGAGGTCAAACCCTGGGCTTGTGCTAGGCAAAGTGCTGTAATGCTGAGCTATATTTTCAGTACTAATATTTGATATTAAAAAGTAGAAATGATTAGGCATTGCATGCTTTTTAACATTGTAATTAGATGTTTGAGATTATTAAAATTTATTACAAAATGTATTGATTTTGTAACATTGATCTTGAACATTTATACTTAGAGAATGCATACAGTTAGAATAGTCAGAATTTTTTCATCAAAAACTTTATCATACGTTAATAATGATAAAAACTGTTGGAAATTACTAAAATAAATCAATTTCCCTATAGTATTACCACATTCATACAGATTTCTACTTCAGCATTTTTTGAGGGTAGTTTTCTGTGGGTGGTTTTGTTTGTTTTTGTCTTTTTGAGACAAGGTCTTACTATATAGTTCAGGCTGGCCTTGAGCTCATTTTGTAGCCCAGGCTGGTCTCTAACTTACAAGGATCTTCGTTCTTCAGTCTCCTGCATGCTGGGATTATAGGCGTGTGCCACCACGCCTGGCAAACTGTTCTTTTTTTCTTTTTTTTTTTTTGGTACTGGGAATTGTACTCAGGATCTTGTGCTTGCCAGGCAGGCGCTTATGTCACTGAGCTGTATCCCTAGCCAAGTCTTCAACATTTTAATGATTGCTGTTTCTTGTTTTAGTGGGAGAGTGTGTCTTTGTTTAAAATTATGTAAATATGTATTCATATATTAAAAAGAATTTAAATATAAAGAGCTGTTGATCATTGATTCTAATAGATTTTTACTTGCATTAATGTTTTATAACCTGATTTTTTTCAATTAAAAATAGAAACATATACAAGCATTAAAATGATCATTATTATTAATCAGAATACTATATTGTGGGACAGTACTATAATTGAACCAATTCCATAAATTTGGCCATGGAATTGGGTTTCATTTTTACTTTATTTAAATACAGTTACTACCACTAACAACAACATTAATATGATGTGTATTCTTATAGCAAAAATGCTGAGTTATATTATACAGTTATTCACTTAATATAAGTTCTTAATAGTGGAATTTTAAAGTCAATATTTGTAAAAATATTTTCAGATATAAAGAAGAAACACTGAAAGGGAAGGCTTGGATGAGTTTATTTTGTTGTTGAGAAACTTTAATCAGAAACCTTGAAAAAAAATATCAGGATGTTTTCTTAATGCTATAACATGAATCTATATTGGCTATATTCAATGTTAAGAACTCTATTGTCTATATTACATGATCGTATATGTTTTCAAAGGATATAGAGTTGTTACTTGCATCCGGATGATTATAAATGTTAATATAGTATGTTCCTGTAACGTCTCTGGCATTTTGGTTAAATGTTAGAGTGGTTACCTTAGCTTTTTTCCTAATGAGCTAGTCAGTTACTGTAAGTCTTTTTTCTTTTTTTGTACAAGTTTATTTCTAAAATGTGAACTTGCATTACACAGTAATAATTAATCTACTCTACCTTTAGGCAAACCTGCAATGTGGATCTGCAGTGTGGATCTTTCTGTTCACTTTTTCAGATTAATGAATCTCTACAAAATGTACAATTTTTCAGTGAGAATATTAATACTATAAAAATGGTACATACTTCCACCTGACTAAATGAATACAGTTTGATCTTTAAACATTTTCACGATATTTTTCTTGTTATGTACTTGTTTTTTTCTAAGGATTTTAATGTTTACATATTTTAGAAACTGTTGGATTTAATAGAAGACTTGAAAACAAGATTAATTAATGAAAAAAAAGAAAAGTTAACCCTGGAATTTAAAATTCGAGAAGAAGTTACACAGGAGTTTACTCAGTATTGGGCTCAACGGGAAGCTGATTTTAAGTAAGTTGTTCATGATCTGGTGAAAATTGACAATATTATTTACTCGTTCTTTTTTTTTAACTTATGTTCTCTTTTTGTATTAGGTGGCTTTATACAAGCCTTAAAACAGTTGTTACTAATTCCAACACATGACTGTTTAAATTTGGTTTTAGCCTATAATATACTTAATGTTAGAAATTTGAAACAAAACACAGAGTATTACCTTCTCTTTTCTTTTTTTTTTTTTTTTGTGGTACCATGGATCGAACTCAGGGCCTTGCGCTTGCCAGGCAGGTGCTGTGCCGCGGAGCTATATCCCCAGCTGCCTTCTCTTTTCTTGATCAGATTAATTTGTTTTATGAAGGGAAACACTTCTCCAGGAACGAGAAATATTAGAAGAAAATGCTGAATGTCGTTTGGCTATCTTCAAGGATTTAATTGACAGATGTGACACACAAGATGAACCAACAAATGGAATTTGTGCTACAAAAATTGAAAATGAAGTATGTTCACTGAAATATTAAAATTTAGTGAGACTTTTCTACTAGTGATGAGAAATTTAGAATTAAAATGAGTTACTGTAATGTAGCTTTATTATAATAGGCATGTTTTCTTAGAAATATAAGCAAAAATAGTTTAGATATAATTTCTGGGCTTGGAAAAATGTATAGTACTATTATAGTTATCTTACATTTTGGTGTTGCTGAGTTACTGTATTGATTTTTAGGGAGAGAAGAGTCCTTTTTGCGTAAGTATGGTATATCCTTGGGTTTGTGTAAAAATTTTTGCAATTAAAAGTTTTAAGGTTTAAGGAACCTATAAAGTCATTTACTTACTGCTCAGATTTTAAAAGTTTATTATATATAATAAAAAAATAACTAACATTGCTTACCCTCAAGGTAAATTTATCCTTTTTTGATGCTTTTGCTCATTATGAAATGGATCATGTTTTTTGAGGTGTGAGGAGCTCTATTCATTTTGGATTTTGGTCTCTTCAGTTTAGGGGCTTGAGACAATGATGTTCAGGCCCTTGCTGTCAGACCACTATTGTGTGTCCTGGACAGGGTTTGGAACATGGACTGAGTTTTGAAAATGGAGGCTTGTTTTCTGGGTTATTCTAAAAGGCCATGTAAGAATCATAATTGGAACTGTACCTGCACTTAGTAATCGTAATTTTTCTATAATAGTTTATGATGTTTTTATGAGGGAATATGCCTCATGGTACATAAAAAACAAAAATAATGAAACAAGTCTTTTTAGTTAAGAGTGCTTCTATGTAACTTAAAGAATTTTAAGTTTTGAATTTTTTTCCTGTTTTTAAAACTATATATCGGGGGGTAAAGCCTACACGTAAGGATAAAGCCCACTGTTAATGTTAGATGTGGTTTTTGCTGTTTTTAGGATGTATATAATTATGTAGGATTCGAAGATATTATTGGTGCTCTTCAACGTGATGTCACTGATATTAAGGAGCAGGCTGAAATTGCTCACTCTTATATTGCATCTCTTGCTGATCCCCAGGAAGCTATTGCTTGTTTGCAACTAAAGTTTAATCAAGTTAAAACTGAATTAGCTAAAACCAAAGAAGAATTAATTAAAACCAAAGAAGAGTTTAAAAAAAGAGAAAATGGTAAGCAAATGTATTTTACCATTAATTAGATATGGTGAATACATAGGAAATATAGTTGGTAAGTATAAGAGATTTTTGCAGTTTATGACCTAAAAATTCTTTAATCTAGGTAACATTTTAATGTTTTACATTTGTATTACTTTAGTAATTTACTAGTAATTTTTTACTTTCATTTTCTTTTAGACCATTATTATTAGAAAAACTTCTAAAAATGTGAATATTAATTTTATAAATAAATATAAAAAATCCCTTAGGAAATATAATGGTATAAATTTTGTTTGCTCTAGTTTTTATGAACTCCTACAGTGTAGATTCTCGTTCTGGGCTTGTAAGGTTTGAAGTGGTAACTTGTAACTTGTAGCTCTTGTAACTCTTATGAGTGGTTTAAAACAATCTGGCAGATTAATGCAAATATATTTATGGGTTTTAAGAGAAATAGAATAGTTGCGTTTTCTTTGTGAAACAAGATGAGTAGGAAATAGCAGGCCAGTGGCGCTTCTGCATTGTGAGGTGGACTGAAGGGCACTAGCTCCTGTACTTCCCTCATGTCGGTGTCTCCGCTTTCCTGGCTAGCATGTATTACTCACTCTTGCCCTGGAGTTTGAATGTGGCTTTTTCTGAAACATTACTCTCTTGTGGTTGAATTAGCAAACGAGTGTACCTTTTTTATGCAGTCAAAATCCTTTTTTCTCAATGTAACACTTTATAGCAATTTACGTTTCATAGTTTTTCATTGATCTATTTTTAGATGCTTAGCTATTTATTTTCAGCATTCTTTATTTTTTCAGAATCACAATCATTGGTTCAAGAGCTCAAGATGTCTAATAAGGTAATAGTTTAAGATTTATTTTATTTTGGTAAGGAACTTAAGTTAATGGAAGACCATGAATTTTAACTGTGTAGATTTATTTAAGTAATTTTAAAAGGTAATAAATGAAAGTGATTTGAGAAATTGAAAACTGTAATAAGTATGTTCATATTTTCAGTGACAACCAGTGGAAAGTTTCTTTAAACTTCCCAGGACACTTAGGAATATATAGAACATTCACACATCTTTTGAAAAGTTTCAGCAAGTAGGATTATAGTTTTATATTTTACTTTTTCTCCTGAAAATCATCTTGGAAACAATTCTGTATCAGCACATAGCAGATTTATCTCATTCTTTTACTAGATTTCATGCTATTGACTAGATATATTTAGTGTTTTACCTAAAATCCCTACTTGTTTTACAACATGGACTATAGCCTGAGCAGATCATAGCATATAAACAGAAAGTTGCGTCTGGAGGACCCCACCACTTTGTGACTTCTAATCATTTTTTCACACCAACTGGTGTAGATTTAACATAATTCTAAAACTGTAATTACAAGTGTACAGTTAGAACTTAAACTTATTTTTTTTTCTTCCTCCAGCATAGGTATTCTTACTTTCATTAAGTTTATTCTTCTAAAGAGCTATTATAAGATATGATAGGATATAAAGAATTTAAGATCTAATATCTAGTACTTAAAAAAGTAACCCAAATAATATACTTAAAAGATTTAACACCTATTTAGACAATTCCAATAATTTAAAATAACTTGTGTAACCAAGATTAATTTTCTAGGAATGTGGAATTACTTACCCTGGCATTAAATTGTTTTTTCTTATACAAATCTGAATTTTTGAGAATTTAGAAGAATTTGACCTCTGGAAAATAATCATCTCAAAAACTATGTTCTCTGCATGTAAGAAAGAATTGTTGAAAAATCTTGTTATTTTTCTTGTTGCTGAGACGAAATACCCAAAGTTAAAGGAGGAAATGTTTATTTTAGTTTACAGTTTGTAGAGGTTTCAGTCCATAATCAGCTGCCTCCAAGACAGGGTGGTATGGCAGAGGGGCACTATAGAAGAGAAACAGTCCATGGCAAAGCAGGGTAGGCGGAACACACCATGCAGCACACCTGCTTTTTCCTTTTATCCCTCCAGACTATCTGCCTTTTGGGCACTGCCACCCACACCCAGGGCGGGAACCCTTGCTCCCAGCATCACATTCTTAATCCCAGTCTCACACAATCCAGATCTAGCCCCCTATAAAAAGCCCATCAATGTCTGCATGATGCATGAGCTTGCATCTAGATACAAGTGATAATAAGATTATGTAGCTCTTGGAAGTTTAAGCCTCAGCTAATTGGAAAGGGAGCTCTGAGGTGAAAGTAAGTTGGATATATTTAAATAATAACGGTTTGTAATCAGCAGAAGTAGGTTTTTTTTTTCTTAAAACTTCACTATATTCATTTTTCATATGCTTAATAGCAAGGATATTTTCTTTGAAAACGTACGTGCTGTGATATGTAAAGCTTTTAAGGATTTTTAGCTTTTTATAAAGACAGATAATTTCATATTCATTTGGTTGAAGCCAAGATGAGACAGTTAAGGTTATTTTGTATTTTAAAGCCAGTCTCTAATATTACCAAGCATTCCCTGAATTTTCTGGACATTAAATGAGATGGTTTTGGTTTTTTCATGATGCTGTGGATTGAATTCAGAGGTTTGCATTATGATAGGTAAATGCTCTACCTGTGAGCTGTATCTCCAACACAGATGAGCTTTTGATATTGCAGAGGTAAAAGTGGAGCATTCCAGATGAGTAGCAGTTCTTTCTTTTGGTATTTAAATATGTTATTCAATCTTCCTGACTTTTCTGAACCTGAACTGGGAGAATTACCCCTTTCATTGAGGTAGAGGAGTGAGGATGAGAAACAAGAAATAACTTGTTGAAAGCAAGAAGCAATTATTGTTGTTTGCCAAGTATATTGTTCTAGATTATGACAAATATACAGATCAATAAAAATCGTTTTAACAAGCCAGTCTACCCCTTGCTCCCAGTGAAGAGAAATAGGATAAACCCAAGTATAATGCAGTGTGCAGAAGCTGAGAGCGAGTGAGGGTTTAGAAATACCTTGTGGAGATAAAAAAGATTTACATTTGTTGCAGTTGAGTGGGCCAAGATATAGTCCAGGTTCTTGTGTATGACAAGAAAGTAAGTAGCTATGTTTATTGACGATCACAGGACAATTAGCAGGAACAGAGAGAAGGACAGTGGGAAAAGGAGAGTGAAGGGAAAAAGGTACTCGAGTGCGGAAGAAAAAAAAGGGGCCCAGTCACTCAAGCTGCCAATATTTATAGAGTCCGACATCACTATCTAAGGTGCCTCCTACTGGCTCACTGATGCCAGCAATCTGCACGACCTCCTAAATTTAGGCCTGCATAATCATTAGGGTGAGCCTAAGTTTAGGCCTTGGTAATCGTGAGGGTGTTGTGGCGGTTACGGTTGAACAAAAGAAAGGTAGTGACTCAGCTCCTTTGTTTCTAACTGTACTAAATTGAACCTTAAAGAATAAGTAAAACTTTGCCACATGAAAGTTGGGGGAACAGGCAGTTGGTAGTGAGGAAGGACAAGAAGGCAAACTAGTTATAGGAATCCAGGCCAGCTAGGGATAGAGCTTAGTGTAAAGCACTTGCCTAGCACGCATGAATTTCCTGGGTTTGATCTCTATCACCAAAATAAAGTAAATTTAAAAAGCAGTTACAGAAATGAGAAATCTTTCAGTCATTGTATGAGAGTATAATTTATTGTTCAGGAAGAAAGTTTAGAGCAAAGATGATAAATGAAGCTGGAAGTTCTAGAAAAGGAGAAGATAGAGGAAGTATAATGCAATACAGTTTATCTTTAAGAGATTTTGGTTATAAAACAAAACAGTTGTTGATTCTAGAGTAGAACGTTGAAGTTTCAAAAAAAAATAGAAACATTTTTAATCAATGATGTCATGTTTTTCATTTGAAAATACATTTTGAATGTGATTTTAGGGATGCATGTTCTCCACCTGCCCCATATGTTACTCATTTGCCAGAACCATCAGTTATTTTAGGGTAAAACTTAAGAAATAACTTACAAAATATTTCAACAAGTTTAAAAATAAAAGTTCTGTGGTTTACTGTGAAGTTATTTATTTAGCTTGCATATTTATTATAGCTTTCTATATGTGAATTAATTTTAATTTTGCTTTAGGACAAAGCTGGTCTATCTTTAATAAACAATAAATCTACTTTTAATGAAACTGCTGAAATTCCTACAGACAGCAAAACTAAAACCTATTTAGAAAAGAAAAGAGTAAATGAAAATGAACTTCAGCAAGATGAACCACCAACAAAGAAAGGTAATACTGCTTCAGCTCATAGCAGGAAACTTTTAAGAATGCTAATTCAGCCAGGTGTGGTGGCACATGCCTGTAATCCCAGCACTCAGGAGGCTGAGGCAGGTGGGTCGCCACAAGTCTGAGGCCAACCTGGGCTACATAGTGAGTTTAGTGCTAGCCTGAACTGCATAGTGAGACCCTGTGTCAAGAAAAGAAAGAAAACAAGAAAGCTAATTCCTAAAGCAGTAAGTAGAAAAGTTGCAAATGGGAGGAAACTTATTTAAGGAGAAATCTTGAGAAAAACTGTCCTAAGTTTTTATGTTAGCACATTAAAGCTGTCTGGAGGATGGGTATATTTGAAACTTTTTAATTTAAATATTTGTAGATATGCTTTTATCAATTTCTTTTCCATGTCTACTTTCATTCTACTTATGTAACTGTTAAAATCACATTCAGAAATATAGTACCTGTTTCACTAAAATCTCTCCATATTATTTTCTTCTTTGTATTCTTTCATTTGGAGAAAAAATACTTGACTGTAAGACTGTTTAACATTACTAATGACAATTTATCTGAGTTGTGTTTGAGAAGTTATGAGACAGTGTACTAATAATGCATACATTGAAGATTATTTTAAAATTTCATACAAGTTAGTGGGCAAATTTATGCAAAAAATAAAGAAGGGGGAAATCATTGAGATTCCTAGAGTTTAAATAATACTGAAAATTATAAAACATAGTAGAAACAGCTGGTAGTATCGTCACTGGGTGGGTTATGAGAAGGTCCCCCAGAGTGGATGAAGATGGGGACTTCAGCTCAACTCAGCTGTGAAGTAGGTCATAGGTTTACTGATTTTCAAGCCATGTCAAGAATTTTCAAGGCATGTCAGTGAGAAGCATATAAAAGGTACTCACAGAATAGCATATAGGCCTTTAAGAGAGAGGTGCATTATAGTTAGGAGCTGAGATTTTTATGTTTACCTGGTGGTTTCAAGGTGGGTGATCTAGACTGTATATTCTTAGTGTCTGTTAGACTGTCCATTTGGTGGGCTGAGTGAGAATGTAGGTCATTTACAGGTGTTTATAGCTGAGATATCCTTCTGTTTTCTATGGCAAAAAGCTTAAGATACAGGTGAAAAGTAGGATCCCAGGCTTACTGTGTCTTTAAGACCCTTGAGAAGCCATTAGGAAGCCAAGCATGGTGGTGCACTCTTGCCTGGTAATTTTGCAAGACAGACACTGGAGGGATCATGAGTTTCAGCCTAACCTGGCCAACTTTGAAATTTAATGAGACCTTGTCTCAAAACAAAAAATAAAAAAAGGCTGGACATATAGCTCAGTGTGAAGGCCTTAGCGTCAGGCCCCAGTAACTTTAAAAAAAAACAAAAAACAAAAAAAAAGAGACCCCCCTCCCCCACCCTGCCACTTTTTGGAGTGAATTTCCTAGAAAAGTTTCTTAGTAACTTTTGTATCCTGAAGCTGTAATTTTTCTTAAAAGTACAGTTTCAAAATTATGGTTTTCCTTGTCTTCTTTCTCTCTCTATTTTTTTCTATGCTATCATCCCTACTCAGGTAGCTCCCATCATTTTGCTATACTTTTTGTTAACTCTGTTATTAACTTGTGTAAGTATAGTTTTTATATAAATGGGCTTATAACATATTTTGCAACCTGTTTTTTTTCTGTCAATGGCTGATTTTGGTTTTTCAATAAGTTTATTTTCATATGTTTGAATATTGACTTATAAGGTAATTTTTTGGTTTTATTAAAATTTGCTGGATTAATAACAATTTTCCTATTTTTAAAGGTTTTGTACTTGTTAATTCACTTATCACCAAAGATCAAAAGAAAAGTGAAGAAATGCGGCAGACCATTTCAGAAGATGAGGATGATGTTACAGTTTTACAAGAAAAGAATAAAGAACTTAAAACACTTTTATTCCTTGCTGAGAATGAACTTAAAAATGAAAAGGAGAAGAAAGAAAAATTAAATGAACAGATTGTTTGTTTGCAGCAGCAACTTTCTTGTTCTGAAAAAGAGAGTTTAACTTTACATGTAGAAGTCCAGCAAATTCAGGCAAATTATGACAGCATAAATGCTGAACTAAGTGTGCAGAAAAATATAAATCAAGAACAGGAAGAAAAGATCATGAAATTGTCAGAGGAGTTAGAAGTTGCTACAAAAACCATCATAAGCAATGTTTTACAAATAAAATTAATGCAGGCAAAAATAGATGAACTGCGTTCACTTGATTCAGTTTCTCATATCTCAAACATAGATTTACTCAAGCTCAGGACCCGGTCAAATGGCCCTCAGGAAGAGAATTTGCCAGACACACATTTATACCGTGCAAGTAGTAATGTTTTGGGGAGTAAGCAGGTTAAAGAATATCATGTTCAAGAACTTAGTGGAGAAAGTTCATTCCACTCTAGTATTGAAGCCATTTGGGAAGAATGTAAGGAAATTGTGAAGGTCTCCTCCAGAAAAAGTCAACAGATCCAGGAACTACAACAACAAATTGAAAAATTACAGGGAGAAATAAAAGTTTATAGGGATGAAAATAATATACTAAAAGTAAAGCATAGAGAGGTTGAGAATCAAGATAACCTACAAAAAGAAAGAGAAAATCTTATACAGCAACTGAAGGAAGAACTGCAAGAGAAAAGTGTTAGTCTTAATGTTCAAGTACAGCTTGTGGTTGAAGGAAAGAAAGCACTTTCAGAACTTACACAAGATGTTAATGGTTATAAAGCAAAAATAAAGGAACTTGAAACAATACTAGAGACTCAGAAAGATGAATGTAGTAATTTGGCCAAGTTAGAGCAAGACATTTTAGTAAAAGAATCTGTCATTTTAAAACTAGAAGAAAATCTAAAAGAATTTCAAGCAAATCTTAAGGATTCTATCAAAAACGCCAAAGATTTAAGTGAAAAAGAAGTTACATTGAAAGGAGAAGTCACACAGTTAACAAATAATTTGCAGGATCTAAAGCATTCACTTCATTTAAAGGAAGAAGAAAAAGAAGCCAGCAGACAAGAAACAGAAAAGTAAGCTCAGTCTTATTAAAGTGATTTGTAAAATATGCATGGCTTTCATTTTTCTACATAGTTCTTAAGCAATTAGATGGATATAATTTGTTAAAGCATAGTATGTATGTTGGGTAAAGAACTTGAACTTCGCTAATACAAACCTGTAGAAACCAATGTTACATGCAGAGATGTCCCTTAAAATTAATCACTTGAAGTCCTCTCTGAAGCATTCATTCCTAGTTTGTGCATTCAAAATTTGTGAAAAAGGTAATTTTGTAAAGACTGTTAAGAGTTCACAGAGTGATTGTGAGCGGTTATTGATGTATCACTATAGAAAAGTATTTTGTGTTTCTTAGATTGAAAGAAGAACTCTCTGCAAGCTCTGCTCTTGCCCAGAGTCTGAAATCTGATCTTCAGAGAAAGGAAGAAGACTATGATGAGCTGAAAGAGAAACTGACTGATGCCAAAAAACAGATTGAGCAAGTACAGAAAGAGGTAGCTTCTGTGAAAAGTTGTGTGACCCATCTTCCGGGAACATTTCTATTAGGAAGTTTAGACACTAACTTTAGGACTGACTAGAGGAAAATATTTCTTAAAATGATGAGAGCAGTTATTTATAAAAGAAAATTTAGCCATAAGCAAACTGGAAAAGGCGCACAGTAAGAAAAATACGTGCTTTAAGTGAGATTAAAATCTTTTTTTTTTTTTTTTAGTTATTGTTCTTACTAGGTATTAATTCCAGAGCGTTCACACTGAGCTATATCCCTTAGCCCTTTCTGTTTTTATTTTGAGACAAATCCCAGGCTGGGATCAAACTTGAAATCCTCCAGCTTCTCTCTCCCAGTATACCATGATTACAGGCATATGCCACCATGCTTGTTTTGTGTTGTTCTTTGTTGTCTCTTAAGTACTGCTAGATTCAAGTCCTTCAAAAAAAATTTAAAGGTTAGCTTCTGTTTGCAGATAGTTTTTAAGATAATGTGCAGTATGACTTTTAACAAATTTTTTGTTTTGAGACAAGATCTTGCTAAGTA
The DNA here is from genome assembly GCF_000276665.1 of Chinchilla lanigera. NCBI lineage: Eukaryota > Metazoa > Chordata > Mammalia > Rodentia > Chinchillidae > Chinchilla > Chinchilla lanigera. The sequence goes on along the minus strand of NW_004955425.1, from coordinate 3,287,834 downwards.
GCTCAGGCTGGGCTTGAACTATGTAGCCCAGGCTGGCATTTGTCTTGCAGCAGTTCTCAACTTTCAGCCTGAGTGCTGTGCTTATAAGTATGTGCTACCACGCCTGCCTTAAGTTTTTATTAAATTTAAGACTCCAAATTTGAAATGTGCAAAGATATATTTAGGTATATATTAGGTATATATGGACAGACATATAGTTAGATACATATTTAATCCTTCCCACTTTTCCTAGCTGTAAAATATCCCTCCTAGGCATCAGATGTTTCTTTCTCTATATTTCTTTCTCCTTCCTTTTCTCCCTTCCTCTATCATTTTATTGTTCGATACAAAAATAAAACTGTCTCACAGACTTTTTATTTAGTAGGACATATGATTTAATTTGCATCTAATTTTTCTAATGGGGCTGTAAAAGACATCTTTGAGCAAGTGGTTATGAATTTTTATTTTTTTTTTGTATTTTTGTATTTGTTTTTTTTGAAACCAGATCTCACTGTGTAATCCAGGCTGGCCTTGAACTCACTATGTAGTTCAGGCTGCTCTCAAACTCATGGTGATCCTCCTGCCTCAGCCTCCCAAGTGCTGGGATTACAGGTGTGTGCCACCTCACCTGGCTATGGCTAGGAGTTTTAACAAAAAGCAGTATGAAAAATATTTTAATTTGCTTTATAAATATTTACTTCGTAGGTATCTGTAATGCGTGATGAGGAGAAATTACTGAGGAGTAAAATAAATGAGCTAGAGAAAAAGAAAAACCAGTGTTCTCAGGAAATAGATATGAAACAGCGAACCATTCAGCAGCTCAAGGTAACAGTTTCATTATAAAAGATGGCTTTAGTGCATTCTATTGGCATATTTTATTGTCTGATTAAATATTAGTTTTTAACAGGAAATTGTGTTTTGACTATTAGTTTTTCTTTTGTGGTGTTGCGGATTGAACCCAGGGCGCAACTTGCTCAAAAGTGCTACATCATCGAGGTACACCCTTGGCACAAACCTTTTCTAAGATCAAAAAATAAATTATTTAAAGTTAAGTAGTCTATAGTGACTGGCTTCTAATGAGTAGAATGTGGAAAAGAAAAAATGGTAACAGTGAGAAACCTAGCAGATAACCTCCTAAAGTAAGTGTTCAAGAATTAACACTACTGGTAGTAAGTTACACTGATACCATATATACTTTCTAATTTAATGTGACCAAAGTACACATCCCCTTTGTGTGTTCTTCCCCCGAATTCGTAACCTCAGTCTGTCTATGAGTAAACACCACACAAACACAAGTTGAAGATGTTTTCCCTAATATTTGACTAATATAAAGTGTCTTGGTCATTAAAAAAGACTGAAGAACTATCACAGATTTTAGGAGACTAAAGAGAAATGATGACTGTGTGCAGTTCTGTCTCATGAAATCCCAGGACAGAAAAAGGACAACAGTGGCAAAATTGGTGAATTGTGAAGTCTGTAGTAGAATTAATAGTACTGTACCAAAGTTAATATTTTTGTTTTTTGATAATTGTGTAAAGTAATATAACAGTAGGAGAAGGTGAGTTAAGGTTTAAAGTCAATAAATTCATTATCTTTGCAAATTTTGTTTACAGTAAAATTTTTTCAAATTAAAATGTAAAATAAATAAAGTAGGCATTATAACAAATTCCTTTAAAAATTGACGCCTGAAAAACAATGCCCTTATTGCAAATAGTTATGTTTTGCTTTCCATCAATTAAATGGGTACGGCAACAGTACTCCATCCTTTGCTTTTAAGTGAAACAAACTAATGAACATTCAGTTATAAACACATGGTTTTAATTCTTTTTAGTGGGTGGTACTGGGAATCAAACTTGGGACCTTGTGCTTCCCAGGCAGGTGTTGTGCCACTGAGCTATATCCGCAGCCTGGTTTGAATTCTTAAGGAAATATAATCCTGATAAAGCAATCTGTACGGACATAATACAGTGATTCAGAATTGTAGGTTCTGCAGTAATTTATTCTAAGGTTTATGGAGTTAGGAGATAGTGATAAGTTTAAGTGAGATTGACTGTGAAGTTTACATTACCTGACAGGTTAAAATTAGAAGCAAAGTGTTTCCACCCCCATGATTTAGTCTTGCCAGTCAAGACTGTTGTTACTTTTTCCAAACCTATAAGTGCTTTCTAGACGGAAGGAGCAGAGGGCTTTTCCCTGCATTTTGAATTTACTAATAAGGAACTTTTTAATGGTTTTCTTTGTTTCTCCTACATCAAGTACATAAGTAGATGTCTTTTTGCTCTTGTTTTTGCATTTTGTGATATATGAGAAATCTTAACTAAAATTTAGATTAACTTAGATTTAATTTAACTTAGATTAAAAGTGTACACTTCTTGGTTTGTTTGTTGTCTTCCTATTATTTTATCCTGACTTTTTCCCCCTGGTAAAAGAAACTTGGAAGCTAGAGACCGGTAGTCAGCCTTGTATGAGATTGATTTCAAACTTCAACCCTGTTTTCAAGAGCTGCTGTTAAATATTAAATGTTTAACCTACATTTGTATTTAATTCATATTCTTTTGTTTTGTAGGAGCAGTTAAGTAATCAGAAAACAGAAGAAGCTATACAGCAATATGAGAGAGTATGCAAAGGTAAGGAACAACTTCGAATGTTTAGTACTAAAATTACTGCAAAATAGGTAGTTGTGATAAGAATGAATGTTTTCCTTTCAAAATCCTTTATTTTTATTTTTTAATTTAAATTTTTATTATTAGTACATGTTTGAAGTACATAATGTTTACATTTATTGTCAGTAGTGCTACATGTACATAAACATCTGAATTCTTTTTACCCTTTGAAATCCTAAATTGGAGAGCAACGAAACATGTTATTTTATCAAAAAAAAAAAAAAAAAAACGTGAATTCTGACAAATAACTTAGCCATTTATAGTTTATTCTAAGTGGGCTGGGAAATTTGCTGAGTGGTAGAACACTTGTCTACCATTTACAAGACCTTAGATTTGATCCTTGACACTACAAAATGAATAAGTAAAATTTATTTTTGGGAAATAAAATAATAAGTAACATTTAGTCAAAGTGACATTGATTTCTTGGTAATAGCCAAGATTTTGTAAAAAAGTCAGTCAAAGTCATCACTGTTATATAGATCACAGTGATGAGTAAACTTTTAGAAAGACACATTGTATAAAGAACATACTTCAGATAAACTATCTTTAAAAGTTTGTCACTTAATTTATTTTTTTAATTTTTGATTTTAGTAGCGTATGTTTGCAGTACGTAATGATTAGTCATTGCAGGGAATTAGGACATGTACATAACACATCTCAATTCTCCTCCTTCTGTCTACCTCCTTTTTATTTTGCCAGCATCAAAATAAATTTTATTAGTCACTTATGTATAAGTCACTGCAAAGTTAGTTATCATATATACAGATTTACAGATTAACAACCAGATTAGTAGGCCAAAAACATCTAAGACAATTACACTAAATCAAGGTATGCTTTTAGATGCATTGTCCATGCTGGATAACCGTACATTTTTTGTAATGCAAATCTGAGGTGTTGAATTATGCTTTTTTAAAGCAAACTCTATCCATCTTTTATTTGAAATATTGTAAAATTACTTTTGTAGATATATACCTATTTCTGTTCTCAAATAATACAAATTCCTCTCCTTATCCGTTCCCCCGTCTTAATTATGTAAGTGGTAGAGATGAGATGTAAACCCAGATCTGCATCTCTCTCAAGTCTCAGGTTGTCCTCACTAATCCATGCTCTGTTTATTTGACCAACAAAAAAGAAGAGGCAAGACAACTAAATTATTACTTCCTTAGATAACTTGTACATTGGTGTGCAAATGTGCTTGAATAATTTGGGTGTGAAAATATATCTCTGTATTGCATCCCATTTTCTTTTGTCTTTCTTCATGCTTGTCTTTTTAGTGTCTCCTAGTTGTATAACACGATTCTCCTTTACTTTGGCTTGTTGTTGCTGGCAAATGTGGGTAGATTTGGCTATTCTAAAACCGTCCCTTGGGCCAAGATCCCATATAATTTTTATCATTTTAATTTTTCCTCTCTGATAAATATTGAGAACTGCAGCATGAGCTCTCTTTGAGTATTTTAGTCTGACTTCTCATCTTTTCCATGCTCTTAAAACTTATTTCCCAGTCATTTCAAACCTAAATATTTTCAAATCTATTAGCCTTGTGTAGTCTATGCTTTGCCTTTTCATGTTGTTTTAATGTTATTGACCTTTTTTTCCTTCACTTTCAAGTAGTATTTATAGCTGCAGTTCTATGTTTTTACACATAAAGATGTAGTATATAGCTTCCCCTCAGGTGGAGACCCCTTTTCCCAGCTGTTGTGATCTGTCCTGTGCTAGTTCTGTCCTCTCAGTAAGCCTCAGCTGCTCTGGGAAATTTTCCAGTTACATATCATGTTCTTCTTCCTCTCAGTCTTCTCCCTTAAGAGTTTATATGCTCTCATGATTTCAGTTGTGTATTAGACATTATCCTACAACCAAAGAAACAAAACCAGCATCTTTAGCTCTTGAAGCTTTCTCTGTCTACTAAATTTCTATTAAGTGTTGAATATATTTCATTTTGTTATCTAATTAAATATTTTTGTACATTAAGATACACAGTACCATACTGTGTAAGATACACAGTACCATAAAATTTACTTGTTGTAAAGTGTGTATACTCTTTAAAGGTTCAGGGGGTTTTAATATATTTGCAAGGTTGTACAACCATCACCACTGTCTAATTCAGGGTGTTTCGTTACTTCAAAAAGAAACCTTGTACCTGTTATTCCATATTCCTTTGATTCCTTCCTCTAGTCTCTGGCAGCTGCTAATCTCTCTGTGGATTTGTCTGTTGTAGATATTTTATATTAAGTGGATTCATACATTATGCAGCCTTTAGTGTCTGCCATTTTTTCATTTAACATAGTATTTCCAGTGTTTATCCGTATGTGTCATTTTTTGTGGCTGAATAATACTCCATTTTACAGACATACCATATTTTATTTATCATCATTTGACAGACATTTGGGATGTTTCCACTTTTTTTGGCTTTTATGAACATTTGTGTGTATTGTTTTTGAGTAAACATGTTTTCTGTTTTCTTGGGGTGGGTATTATACCTGAGAAGGAACTGTCTTCTACAGTAGATGTACCATTTTACTACTAGCAGTAGATGAGAGCTCCATTTTCTCTACATTGTTACCATCAATTTTTCATTTTTCTTGTATTTTTTTTTTTTGTTTTTGTTTTTTTCTCCGGTACCGGGAACCGAACTCACGACCTTGCACTTGCCAGGCAGGTGCTTTTGCCGCTGAGCTAAATCCCCAGCCCCTGTATTTTTGTTTTTATTTTTTATTTTTTTGGTACTGGGAATTGAACTTAGGGCCTCACGCTTGCCAGGCAAGCACTGTGCTGCTGAGTTATATCCCCAGCCAATTTTTCATTTTTAAAAAATGTTACTTTCATAAGGCTGTACCATACATTGAGTGACTTTAAACAGAAATTTATTTTCTCACAGTTACAACAGCTAGAAGTATGGGTATTGACGGCACTATACTCCCTCTTAAGACTTTAGAGAAAAATCTTTTGCCTTTTTTAGCTTCTGATAGTTGGTAGCAATTGTTAGTACTTTGGGGTTTGTGGCAGCATAATCCTATCTGTGCCCCTGTCTTCACACAGGGCTTTCCTCTTTGTCTGTCTTGGCTCTCAGTTGTAGCCAAAATTTCCCGTTTTTATGAGCATAGCAGTAATAATTGGATGTAGGGCCTACCACATTGCAGTGTGAACTCATTCTTTTTTTTTCTACTCAAGAACTCATTCTTCATTTGATTACAGTTTTTAAAAAGTTTCTAAATAGGATCACATGTGTAATGGATGGGCATTAATTTTAGGGGACATTATTTAATGCACATCGTAGTAGATATAAAGTTGTATGTCATTATAGTTTTAACTTACATATCCCTAATGGCTATAATGCTATTAAGCACTTATTGATATATTATTGACTATTTTCTTTGCAGTAATATGAAGTTCTTGTTCTTTACCTGTCTTTAAAATTAGGTTATTTGTGCTTTTATCATAGAATTGTGTAGTTTTTTTTTTTAATGTATTTTGAGTTTTAGACCCCTAACAGATTTGTATTTATTAGTAGCAATACTTTAATTATAATGGACATTGTTAATTTTATCTGAAAAGAATCTTTATCATCTGTCCACCTTTAGAAGCATTGATCTGTGTATTAGATATATATTAGTTCCTCTTTTTTTTGGTACCGGGAATGGAACTCTGGACCTTACACTTGTCAGGCAGACGCTTATGTCACTGAGCTGTTCAGATACATATTAGTGCCTCATATATACCAGGTAGTATTCTAGGCATTTGAAGATTCAAGTGAACATGGCAAGTTTCTAACTATATGGAATTTGTATTCTATTATAATTAATAAAAATATATTTTAATTTTTGAAGAATTTAAGAAAAATTGGATGCACATATTACTAATTTTTAAATATTTCTCTCAAATATTTAGATCTAAATGTTAAAGAGAAAATGATTAAGGACATGCGAATGACACTCGAAGAACAAGAACAAACTCAAATAGAACAAGATCAGGTGCTTGAGGCTAAATTAGAGGAAGCAGAATGGCTGGCCACAGGTAAAACAAGTTTGCTTACGTCTTATAGCAGGCATGATGGTACACACCCATAATCCTAGCGCTCAGGAAGCCAAGGCAGGAGGATTGGTGTAAGTTTGAGGACAGTGTGGGCTACAAAGTGGTTCAAGGCCATCATGAACTGTATAGCAGGTCTCTGTTTCAACATCCCACTTCTCTGGAAAAAGATTGCTTTTAGTATTTTAAAGCATAATTTTTCATTTCTCTCCCTCATCTTTTTTTAAGATTTCCCTTCTAAAAGTAATACAGAATTTATAATAATTCATAGTACTAGCCAGGTGTGGTGACACACAACTGTCTAGCTCTTGGGGAGGCTGAGGCAGGAGGATCATCATGAGCTTGGGGCCACACTGGGCTAGTGAGTTCAAGGCCATCAAAAACTATATAGTGAGACCCTGTCTCAAAAAAAAAAACAAAACAAAACATAATGCTAAAGTATTTGGTGTATTCTTTGAATGTCTTGTCACTCGTTATTTTACACTGTAATACAAATCTTTTTATTAAAGTAAAATTATCTGCAATAAAGACAGAAAAAAAATATTCCATAATAATTTACAAATAAGGTTCAAGTAGCTTCCTATGTTTTCAAACATTAAAAATGTGCTTTTATCTGAGCTTTACATCTGTCAAATTTTTGGCATTTCTTGTATTTATCTCAATAAATACTGATTCTGTTACCTTTAGAATACTGTCAGAACTTTTCTAGAATATGTAGAAATATATAACACTTAATTTATTAGTAATGAAGCTATCTGTGTTTCTTAGAGAGTGAGCAAAAATTTATTTATTTTAATTCTTCCATGGTGCTGGGTAGCACACCCAGTACCTTGTGCATGCCAGGGAAGCGCTCTGTCACTGAGCTCTCCTACCAGCCTGAACCATCTTATACATACATAGTTTTGGCAGGATATTTGTGCTTACCTAGCCTCATTATCTTCATCTGTAAAATGTGGTTGATGACAATGCTATGTACACAATTGCAAATTACTACTTTTTTCAGATTGAGATGCTAAGTATAAGAGTACTTTGTAAATCCCAAAACTGCACTTGTGAATACAAATGTGATGATGAGTATACTCAACCTTGTACTTTCATAGTCACTTTCATGGACATGGAGTAACTGTTTTTTGAGAACTCTATGTACTATCCTGTCTAATTAAGGTTAAAATGAATTCCTGAAAAGCAACAGTAGTTTTTCTTCACTAAGAGTTTGGTAAAAACTCTTCAAAGGACAGCTTTTAAAGTAATCTCAGTTCCATTTTGATCTGTATTCTGGGCCTTGCTGACTTTTGCCCATATTTCATGTCAACTATATCTCTTCATGGTATAATTTTTGCATGTGCTTTTTAAAATAATTTTGTTTCTTCAAATCAGAATTAGAAAAATGGAAGGAAAAATGCAAAGATCTGGAAACCAAAAGTAATTGTAAGTCAAATAAAGAATTTGAGGGTGACACGGACGTACTTCATAAAAAGCTCAGTAAGCTTCAAGATGAATTGCAGGTATGATTTTATCTGTCTTTGTATCATATTTCTATTGAGGGAATTCATGTGGATGTACTTTTTTCAGTGCACAATTAAATTAAATGGGGAAAATTTTGTACAACACAAACTATTAAGTGCCAGTGAAAAGGGAATGATTGGGGCCTTAGTTTTATATTTGGTGTATTTAATTTTTAAGTTACCATTGCTAATTCTTTCAACCAACTTTTCTACTCCTTAAATTTCTAATTCAGCAAATATTGTTATGGAGAAGGTGACCATTAAGAGAACTATTTTGATTACTGTTCAAGGTTTAATTATTAAATTGGAGTGAACTCATATATTCTGTTTTGTATTTATATATTTTGTCTTATTTAACCTTATGTACTATATGTAGAAAATGATATTGGGAAAATGTTTTTTCATGGGATTTTTCAACTATGCCATTTATTATGAAAAATAATACATCTACCATATCCAGAATGTGCTTATTAAGTAGTGTTAGTGTACTTTGCATTATTCTGAGATCACATGATCACATATCTTAGTTGTTGAACTATAAGGCTAGAATGAACTGCCATCTAATAAAGTGGATTTAGATCTTTTTAGAGTGATAGTATTGTTTTTCTTTTAAATGGTGTTTTAGTTGGATTTTGAAATTATAAAATAAAATGCCAGTAGGCCCAAAGAATCTAGAGAAACAAGTTTGAAAATCACTGAGGTATTATAATCGTTGTCCAGCTGCTCTCAAGTTCTTTTTAATAAATGCCCTAGTACACAAGTTACTCTTTATTTAGCATCCTACGCTCAGTCATTGTTTGTTTTGAAACGGTAGAATTGGAAATGACCAAACCTCCCCCATGTGGCATTTATGTAGGAAGACTTCAGTAGCAGTAGCTTTTCCAAAAATTTAAATTTTTTATTTCTTCTTAACCTCACCGATAAAGTCCTTAGGTGAACTTATAGCAAAATAAAGTGTATAAAGGCAGGCAAAACCAGCTAACGTTTCTTTTTATAATCTCAAATAAACTCTGATCTTCTCATTACTTAAAAATACCTTTTCATAGTTTTTAAAAAGGTGAAGTGTGGTGGGTTATATGATAACATTAAAAACAAGTTTACTAACCACTTAGGCATGCAGTAATAACTTGTACCATTTATAGGAATGTGAACAGAAATATAAAGTTGATAGAAAGAAATGGTTAGAAGAAAAAATGATGCTTATCACGCAAGCAAAAGAAGCTGAAAATCTACGAAACAAAGAGATGAAAAAATATGCTGAAGATAGGGAGCGTTGTTTAAATCAACAAAATGAAGTGGTTGGTAACAATTTTGTGGATGGATTTCTGTTGTTTTACTTTGGTTTGTCTTGTTTATTCTTGGGATTTTTGTCAGTCTCTCCACAGTTGCTTTTTTCTCTTCTTTTTTTTTGTTTTTTTTTTTTGGTTTTTCTCTGGTACCGGGAACCGAACTCACGACTTTGCGCTTGCCAGGCAGGCGCTTTTGCCGCTGAGCTAAACCCCCAACCCCCACAGTTGCTTTTTTAAAAGAAAAATTTTTTAATGGTAGGTTTGGTAAAATAATTTTCTAGTCAGTTCATCTCAGTTCATTTTAAGATTCTCTTATGTTCTTCTAAGTTTTCTCAGTCTTAACAAGTTGGAGAAATACTTAATTGCCTCTCAATATCTAGATACTAAATCTTTTATATTTTTTTGATTGCTATAGAGTTTTTCCTGCAGTATTTTAAAGCTTTTTACATTTTGAACTATGTGTTCTAATATGATATGTGCTTATTATCTCATAAGCCATTTTATCAGAGCTTTTTAAAAATGTCAACTGAATAGTTTCTAGAAGACTGCATAGGTAGAGGTAGAAATGGTATTCAGTTTTGCATTGACTAGCTATAGTTCTTGTAAAGAAATAAATCAGACCCACATATGTAAACATCGTATTGTCTCCCTAGTGTAAGAACCTGAAAGAGTAAATAAAATCTGAAAGGTGCAATAGATATTGTGAAAGGGAAAGAAACTGCTCAATGGGAAGGAACAACTGGGATGAGCGAAAGGGAAAAAAAAAAAAGGAAGGGGAAAAAATATATGTGTATACACAGAATAGCTGGGACAATTGTACTGCTGATTTCTACTGGTCTGTTGAAAGGAACATTATTGTTTAACTTTTTTTTCTTCATTTTCATTATTGTTTAACTTTTTAAAATTTTTTTCTTTTTTTAACTAATTTTGAATGCTTATATCTGGTAATCTGAATAAGTAAGTTGAAGACAACAATATGCAACATAACAACTTTTGTTGAATTCCTACCGTCTTGTTTAGTGAAATTCTGTATCGTTTTTAATGTTTTTTATTACTATTTTTTATTCTCTTTTTTAAAAAAAGAATTTTATCCTAGCTTTTCTTTCCTTTCTCCTCTTTCATTTGGCAGTTTGGTACATAGCGCTGCCAATAAGAAAAACAAAGTTAAAAGTTATCATTGATCCTCGCAAGACTATTTAGCAACAGACAAACATTAGCTTTAAATGAAATAGCAATTCTTTATTTATAATGGAGTAATAGTAATTTGGCAGTATTGTACTGTAGTCTTCTGACATTTGTATTGTTTATGATGGACCTTAACGATAACCTTTTCTATAAAAATGAAAATGTTAATTGTCAATAAATGAAGAGTGGTTTTTCCACTGTTCTTACCCCCTAACTTCAAAGCTACTCCAATATTTAATATTGGACAAAGATGGTCAGTTTTTATGATTTTTGTGTGAAGTCTTTTCTGGACAGAACATGTCAGTTTACTTACTGAGCTCTAGTTTAGACCAGGCCTGTAGTCTACTCCAGCAGTGGTGCATTTTCCTTACCATTTTTTCCCCGCCAAATATTCCTGAATACTCTGAGCTGTGTAAACCAATGTCACTTCACTTCTGATTGTATAACATATTGAGGAGGAGTCTGTTTCCTTTGTAGGTCTTTTGTTTTTCCCCTGAAATGAAGTGGAAGGAAGCAAGAGCAGTGTACAGTGTCCTGGGGCCAATGGATATAGCTAGAAAAGTCAAGGTACATAGGCAGCTCTCAAGGCCCTTCATGGTGTATCTGTGAGAAGGCTGCCTTTAATTGTGTACTACGTTTAGTCTTAGAAAAAACTGTATCTCAAGAAAATCCCTTGGTTGAAGTATCTGTCCTGTCTGAAAGTATAGGGCCTACCTCTGTGTGCTCTGCCCTTATGTTTCTTTGTGTAAATAAGCTTCCTTTGCTCTTATTTTTTGATTTTTAAATCATTTACAGAAAAGTTACAAAACTAGTAAAGAAATTTCTTATATATATATCACCCAACTTTTCCTGATGTTAGCGTCTTACATAACATTATAATGGTAATAACCAACAGATTAATTAAATTTTAAACCTTTCTGAAAAATATTCACCAGTTTTCTCACTATTGTCTATTTTGGAGTCCCAGATCTAATCCGGTCTACTACATTTTATTAGTTGTCATGTTTCTATAGAGTATTGACTCGAGATTTTCTTTATGTGCCAAATCCTTTGAGGCTAATATTATAGCTCTGAGATGGTAATATTTTTCATTTTATATGTCAACTCTGTGCCTGCAGATGCCTCTAGGAATGTGTTAGTTAGCTTTCCTTTGTTGTAGCAAGTACCTGTGATAATCAATTTATAAAGTAAACAGGTTTATTTTGGTTCACAGTTTCAGGTTTGAGCCATGATCATTGGCCTATTGCTTTATACCTGTGGTAGGTAGCACATCACAGTGGGCACACAGGGCAGAGAAAAACCTTTACCTCACTGAAGGGAACCAAAAGATCATAATCCCAGTCTCCTTTGAGGGCATGCCCTGGTGACTGAAAACCTCCCACTGGCCCTATGTCCTAAAGGTTCCACCATCTCCCAGCAGCACCAAGCTAGGGACCAAACCCTCAACATTAGGACATTCTAGACCTAAACTCTAGCAAGGAACTACTAAATTGAATAGAATTCTGATGCTGTAGGAGTTGCTTCTGGCTTTTTTTCCTGTCCCATACCCCCCCCCCCCCCGCCCGAATCATCCTGGCCATTAGTAAGAGACAAGAAGTAAAAAACTGTAGGCTGTCATAGTTTTACCCATTCTAAACCAGGAAGGGAGCCAGCTTTTCCTAGGCAGTTGCTCCTCTGGAAGCAGTGCCAGCAAGTATACCCACTTGAATTCATTAATTTTCTCTCCCTCTCTCTCCACCGCATCTTTGTCTTTCTATCTCTCTGTGTCTGTCTGTCTGTATCACTCTCTCTTTTTCTCTTTTTCTCTCTCTCTCTCACCTAGGCTGGACTTGAGCTTCATGGCTTAAGCAGTCCTCCTGCTTCAGCTTCTTAGGGGATCTGGGGTTATAGGCATTCCACTGTACCTGGCCTCATTTGAGTTTCAAGTCCTAGAGAAAGCTGGCCTAGTTTTTTCTCCTATGTTTCTTTATCATCATTACTCCAGAGCCTCCTCTTCTCTCTCTTTTTTGATGAGAATAACTGTTTTGTCTTTTATCTTTTACTTTGTTTTGTTTTGTTTTGTTTTGTTTTGTTTTTTAAGACAGAGTCTATGTAGTACAGGCTGGCCTTGAGCTCATATACATAGCCCAGGCTGACCTTGAACTCACTAGTGATCCTCCTGCCTCAGCCTCTCTTGAGTGCTGGGATTACAGGTGCGTGCCACCACACCCGCATCTGTCTTTTAGTAGTATATTTTAGTTTTGTCCATTTTTGAACTTGATATAAATAGAAATGCATTTGTTTGTGTCTTACTTCTCTGACTCAGTATTAGTTTTTTTTGAGTTACCCATGTTGCATAGAGCCAAAGTTAGTCTGTTTTCTTTGGTAAATATTTCAGTGTATGAATACATTACCATTCATTCATTGTAATGTTTAAGATATTTGGGCTTTCCGTGTTTCATGAATAGTACATTCCCCATAAGAATTTTTTTTTTATATTTTTCTTGGTACATATATGCGTATGTTTCTGTTGCATGGTATCTAAAAGTAGAATTCCCTTGATCGTAGTGTATGTCTGTTACCTTGTATTTGTTTTGATGTGAATTATGAATTACCAACTGGCCTCATACTATTTATTGAAGAGACTGTTTCTTCCCCACTGCTGTGTCACTTTTGTCTTAAAGAACTTGTCCAATGAATACTTTTTATTGTGTATGATTAGGGTTCAGATTAATTTTTTTAAATTTGATTATTCAGTTCTTTTAGCACTATTTGTTAAAAAGATTGTCCTGTCTTTATAGAATTTCTTTGACACTTTTGTAGGACATTAATTGACCATATATTTGTGGAGTTTCTTCTCTTTTATTAATTTCTCTATCTTTATGCCCTATTAACACTGTCTTCATTATTGTACAGTAATATGGTTGAAATAACATAGCTTATGGCATTTACTTTGTTCATTTTCAGCTAGGCATTTGCATTTCTTTCTTTTTTTTGCCTTTACTGATTTTTTTGAATTTTAAAAATAAAAGAACGAAAACATCTTAACAAACACACATACGTTTAGAAAATAACACAAAAACGGTACAAGCAATACAGAATCTCAAACAGCGTGATAGGAAATTAACAATGGTTGTTATATTACATATTGATAGCTTCAGTTTGGATACTCAGATAAACAAATATAGACATGTAAAATTGATCGTACACTTAAACATTAACTGTTCCTTTCAATACAGCAATCAAAGTCAGTAGTACAACTATGTTAGCTATCCTGTGTAAACATACATATTTTTCCCTTGACATTTGCATTTCTATATAACTTTTTAAATTAGCTCTTTTATACCTATACACGTGCACATGCATCTGAGTTTTGATGGGAATTGCTTTGACTAGGTTTATTAATGTTGAGTCTTTTGATCTTTGAACACAGATTATCTCTCCATGTATTTAGGTGTCTTTAATTTTTCAACAATGTTTTATAGCTTTTCAATATTTTGTGTGTATCTTTAATTTACTAGTGAGTATTTTATGATTTTTGAATACATGGTAAATGATTGGTTTTTCTTTTTTTATTATTTGTTGTTATTAGATTTGTTATTTATTCATTGTAATTTTGTCCTCTCATTTAGGAGTGCTAGTATTAATTTAGAAGGTATAAGTGTAATTCTTTATTACACTTATAGAAATGTCCAGCAAGCTAATTTTTTTTTTTTTTTTTTTTGAGGGAGGTAGTACAGGAATAAATATAGCCTGTAGACATTTAATGTATGTAATGGTATTAAGTATTTTTCTTTTTTTTTTTTTTTTTTTTTTTTTGGTTTTTCTCAGGTACCGGGAACCGAACTCACGACCTTGCACTTGCCAGGCAGGCACTTTTGCCGCTGAGCTAAATCCCCAGCCCCTAAGTATTTTTCTTAATAGGGAAATATTTTATCAAAACTTGACTACATAGTTATATATCTTGTCCATACTTATATTCATGGTATTATATCTAATAAATGTTTGTGAATATTCTTAGGTTCATCATTTCAAAGTTTACTTTAATATTTTCTCTATTGGTTAGGAAATACTGACAGCACAGTTGGCAGAGAAAAATAGTGACCTTCAGAAGTGGAGAGAAGAACGAGATCAGTTGGTTGCTGCTTTAGAAATACAACTGAAAGCACTGATCTCCAGTAACATAGAGAAAGACAATGAAATTGAGCAGTTAAGAAAGAGCACGTCAGAGGCTTCTGATATAGTAAGTAGAATGTTATTTTTTCTATGCCATTTTATTGAACATAGGATTCTTCAAAATTAATTGACGTTCTGGCTGGGGATTTAGCTCAGTGGCATAGCACCCGCCTGGCAAGCCCGAGGTCATGAGTTTGATTCCTGGTACCAGAAAAAAACAAACAAACAAACAAAAAGTAATTGACTCTCAATTTAGTTAACTCAGTAGACCAGAGAGGAATCAAAGTGAAAAATGTAAATATTTCTCATGAATTTTGAGTTTTCAGAGTTTGTTTCAAGACACCTATTTTGTCTTTTGTTCGTCATTATCACTTACTTATTATTATTTCTCAATGGCTGAGGCATAGCACTTTCTGTAAATATGTGGTCAGACCTCCTAGGTTAGAACCTATGGCATGCATGCCATAGCTGGCTGTTTATTATCAGTGGAAGCTCCACAAGGTTTCCCTTCACTGTCCTAGGTAGAGCAGTTAAAAAATCAACAATTGATGATTTTTGTCTCTAATCTGTCTTTAAAGTGTAGAAATGTGATTTAAAATGAATTCTTAGTAATACTTTAATATTTGGAGCCACCCTTAAGTTTACTGTATAAAGGTACAAATTATTTTGAAAGTAAGCACAGTTGGTGAGCATCATGAGTTGTTCAAGCAGTTACCTTTTTAATAGTACACTGGGGCAAGAAATCCTGAATAAAGAGATGACTGGCTTTCACAAATAGTTGTGTCCCAGTGAGCGGAGTCAGGGTGTATCTGAAGTTGGTCTTTATGAAATAAATGATCAGCACATAATGATCTGTTGCTGTAGGAACTTGAATAACAATGAAAGAATGTGTATGCGTATGTGTTGGAGTGTATACATATTAGGCATTAAAAGATTGAGTGGTCTGAGAGAAAGTAAAAGAAAAAACTAGATAACTACTGTCACCATGATTTGGGACCTTTGAGGAAAATTGTTTAACTTTTCAAAACTCTAACAATGTCTTCATAATAGAGTTAAGAAATTAATTAAGAGCATTTAAAAATAATTACCATAGTGAAATCCAGTATATACTAATTGCTTTCCCCATTATTTGGCAATAATGGATAGGTGATATGAAAGTTGTGTTTGACTTAATTTTGATGGCTGTGATAAGAATATCTGTGCTGGAACTTAGCAAGTTTAAAATGTAGTCTGGTATTTCTTTATAAATCACTTAAGTAGGATTTAGGAAGAGAACCTACCATATGGTAGAATGAGATGAAGAGCACACTTCAAGAGAAGATTTAGTTATCATTATGGCCTTAGGGTCTTAAAGCAATAATGATGATCAAATTTTCTTGAAGGACACTCTTCATCCTATTTTCCTGTAAGATAGGTTCTACTCCTAAAACCTACTTAAATGATTGCATTCCCAAGAAAATTGTATTATGAAAAGCAGTTGAGAATTTAAAGTTGCAATTCAGTACAGAGTTGGCAATGTCTCTTTTTCTTTCATCTGGGAAGTAGGAATAATAATTTTTGTCAAACCTAATTTGAGAATTACAAGGAAAGAAAAATGAGAGTTTGAATGTAAACAATTTGGGTCTTGAAAGTAATCTTTCAGATTTTTCCTTAGATTAGATTCAGAAGAAGTAAAGAGTTGCCCAGCTTTTCCTAAGTCTTGAGGATGAAACAGAGGTGGAGGGAGGTATAGGTAGTCACTAAATAAGTCTTTAATTGTTTCTACTGTTTGGGCTATGTAAATCTTAATTTTATATTCTTTGTGTGAGATATTTTAATGCATTTCAGGTTAAAATGACTTACTTCTTCAATATTTCATTAATTTAGGAAAAAAAAGGAAGTATGGTCATGAAGCCCGGACAAACTAGTTCAAAAGATCCTGCTAGGGTTGAAAATGAACCTCAATCAGCAAGTTTTGAAATTTCCAGGAATGTAGTGGAGGTGAGTATTTGGTAATACATTTCACTTTATGCACCATTACTCCCTCAGCAGAACTTGTAAGTTTTGGCAGTAGTTGTAGGTATCTTGCTACATAACTAGCCAGGTGTACTTTTGGCTGCGTGAAGGACAACTGGAAGCTTTTGAGAAGTAGAAATGTTTTTGGGCAATTTGATCCCCAAGTAATGTTTATCTCCTCTTAAAAACAGTAGATCTGTTAATGTAGACAAACTTAACCAAAGAGAAAAAAGAAGTGGCGGGGCTGGGCATTTAGCTCAGCGGCACAGCGCCTGCCCAGCAAGTGCAAGGTCGATCCCCGGTACCGGGAAAAAAAACCAAAAAAGATTTAAAAAAATAAACAGATTTGATTGTCAGAAATAGTAAATCTCATAAAAGAAACTAAGGATTATTTGCTCTCGTAAGATATTTCCTTAATAAACATTATATTAAAAAATATGTTTTGGGAAGTTGTATTCATATAATAATTTTGTCACTAGCTTTTAGTGACTCACATTGAATTTCTTTAATCTGCATTGGATCTAGGTTTCTGTGAATAACTTTGAGTAATGTAAGTGTTCTAAGACTGGATATGAAAGATAAAAATTCTGTGTCACTTGAAATTTTTGAGGATAAAATTAGTATTTAAATTTATATGTTAAACACATATATTGGGAACAGTCAGTGCTGGGAACTTTTCTAAGCACTGGCACTAAATAAAGAAACAAATGAGATGTGATTGCTTTCCTCCAGGAGTGACATTCAAATTATTGATTGTGTAACCTTACCTTCTGTGCTGTGTGTTAGAACAGAAGCTAGAATTGAGTGCTCCAAGGAACACTGAGGATATGGATTAGAGATACTAGGATCATGCTGGACTTTTGCCAAACAAATGGGAAGGGAAAGGCATTTTAACCTTGGAAAATAACATGAGCTATTCCTTTTATCTTTGGCCTTTTCTTGATGCTTCTTGGTAGAATTTCACATAGTTAGTATTGATTTTTAGGGACCAATACAAATTGTAAAGTTTGTGGCGAGTTGAAAGGTGATCCGTAAATAAGGTTTAACTCCTGATTACATGGGCAATGACGTACAATGAGGCATTTTTTTCTCCATAAATGTATATGTGTTATCTTCAAACATAGGTCCAATTTCTTATCAATTTTAGAAGTTACTGTGTACTTCATAGTTTGAGGTAAATTCTGTGGTTATGCTCTTTTGTATCCTTTTTTCCAGCTTTCATGAAATTAACATGTTCGGCTAGGCTGAAAGTAAGTGATTCATTTGCATAGCTAGTATGGTTGATTCTTGGATTTCCACTGAATTTACATGTGGCTTATGTCTGTGGCCTTGGGTTCTTATAGCACATTAGCTACAAATAGATTTTAAGCGGGCTGGGGATTTAGCTCGGCGTCACAGCACCTGCCTGGCAAGCTCAAGGTTGTGAGTTCGATTCCTGGTGCCGGGGGGGAAAAAAAATAGATTTTGAAAAAGGGAAGTATTTTGAAAGTTAATGTTCCAGGAGGATAGGGTAGAGCATACAGTGCTTCTTATTATTGAGCCATAGAGAAATAGGATGTTACTGCTGCATCTTAATTGGTTATGAAAGACATTAAGGCCAGGCCAGATTCAACGAGTGAAGTGAGAGACACTTTTTCTCAACGAAAAGATGGCAAAAAATTTATAGCCAACTTTAAATCTACCATAATTAAGGTACTTGTTAAAGATTCCAGACTTTTAGAGATTTCTGACAGAGTAAGTTCATGTAAAGTCTAGTAATCTTTTAAACAAATCTGTAGATAATCTTGTCATATAAATTGGGGAAATGATAATCACTGTTTCCTCCAATTTTTTATCAGTGCAAGGGATTGAACCCAAGACCTCATATATGCTACGTACACTCTATACTTCTCAACTACATCTCCAGTTTTACATGCCTTACATATAAACCTGGAAATACCTACATAATAAACTATGCTTGTTGTCATTGCTGTGTCCCATTACATTTTTGTGTTTCCCAATCTATTGTCTGTGGTAGGCATTTGAGATAATTAATTTGTGGCTTATAAATAATATTCTATAAATAATTTTTTAAAATTTTGTTGCAGGATGGATCAGTGGTTCTTGATTCTTGTGAAGTGTCAACAGAAAATGAACAAAGTACTCGATTTCCAAAACCCGAATTGGAGATTCATTTTACACCTTTACAGCCAAACAAAATGTCAGTGAAACACCCTGGTTGTACCACACCAGTGACAGTTAAGATTTCTAAGGCCCGGAAGAGGAAGAGTAGTGAAATGGAGGAGGTAAATTCTTAGCTAATAAGTAAAGTTAACAAGCAAGTCTTATTACTGTTAAGGTCAATTATAGGATATAGTGTAGCTCTGTTACACTCTTTTGCTGTTAGTAAGGAGATTAAAGTCATTATTTGAGGCATATTTTATATCCTTTAAGGATAGCCAGTGATATAGCTCAGCAGTACAGGTGCCTGCCTGGCAAGCTCAAGAACCTGCATTCAATTCCAGGTACAAAAAAAAAAAAAAAAGAGGACTAATACTGTGGCTTAAAAGTCCTAAACAAAGAGCTGTGGATATTAAAATAATATATTAATACATAGCTTATCCCTTATTTCACTTAAATTATAATAGGTCAATTATAGCGAATTTTACTGGAGAACTGTTTCTCTGTATACTAGTGTGGTTCAAGCACATTTTCATTTTCTCTCCAGTGGAAGATGAAAAAGACTGATAAAGAAATTATAGAAACTGAAATGACTAACTTGTTGCGTATGTAGTTTTTGTCTTTTAATTAATGTTTATGTCTCTGTGACCCAGTAGGCTTTGGAAGACAAAACCTTTTTCCATTAGCCAGATTTAAAATTTGGGCTTCAGTGTAGTGGTAGACTAAAACCGATTTACCCACTCTCTTTGTAGCCCCTTGTATAGAGGTGCCACACCTTTTACTCTACCTTAGTCATGCAGATCTGGTGAGTCACATATGCTTTCTGTCAGCTATTGCTGTACATATGGTAAACAAATAGTAAACGACAACTTTATTGTTCAAGTCACTTGTTTTAAATTTAATTATAATTTTTTTGGAAAATAACTTTCTCCCAACTTTCTTTTACTCCTTTAAAAAGTAGTGTATTTTCAAGCTAATAGATGAACAGAAATAATATTAACTACTCCTGAGGTTCTCTGTCAGGTATTAAGTTTGCTGGTGAATATTATTGTGGCTATCCAGCTACACATACAACACCTTTACAGATTGTTTTGTAATGTCTGATTATCTACTTTTGTTCTAGGTATTTATGTTTATTACAGTTTAAATGCCATTAAAACACTAATTTCATCATCATCTATATTAACTTGACTTTTTCTTGTACTTGTTTTAAGAGAAAAGGAAAAATTGAGTCTAGTATTCAAGTGTTAAAATATAAATACTTTATTAAATTTGCTATTGGTGTGTACCTATCACATGTATCTCAGAAAAGTTTTACAGATGCTTACAGATATATCATGTGGAAACTTAAATTTTTAAACTGATTTTGTTAATAGTCATCAATGCTATAATAGATTGACTATGTGAAAATTATTTATATAATGCTGTATTTTAATCTAGCAAATCCACATAAATCCAATGAATACTTGGAATATAAAGGGCTAGCATTTTATTCATTCATTTGTCTCTCATGGTTACTGTCTTCCCCTTTTCATGGGGTCTGTTTTGTAACTTAGATCCTGACTGTTCAGTCATAATTTCTCCACCTCTCTCTTGCCCCCATCCCATGTTGTATTTTTTGGCACAACTTGGATTCACATCAATTAAATTTAGTGAGTATACGTACAGAAGGCTTTGACCTGTGCGAGATTGTATGAGAAAATGAAGCTGTCATGCCTACTTAGTAAAGAAGAAAGATTATTAATTTTCACTTTTTTTTTTGTTTTTTTGTTTTTTGTTTTTTGTTTTTCTCCAGTACAGGGAATCAAACTCACGACCTTGCGCTTGCCAGGCAGGCGCTGTGCCGCTGAGCTAAATCCCCAGCCCCAATTTTCACGTTTTTCCTTTGTGAAGTTCTGTTTTGTTTTTGATGTTGCTAGGTTTCAGTGAGAGGTCTTGTATGATATAAGAGTTGGAAAATAAAGATAAAATTAAGATAAAATGTTACCCTTCTAGGTTTTTCATTTAGCGTATGGTACTTCATCATTTATTCTGTGTGTGGAAAAATTCATACCTGCAGTCAGGATTGACAGCCTCAACACCATTGACATTTTGTGCTGGATACTTTTTTGTTGTGGGCTGTCCTGCAAATTGTGGCGGTGTTTGGAAGCATTTTGGTTCTACCCACCAGTTGCAAGCAACTTTCTCCTTCTTCCTGGCAAAGACAACCAAAAATATCTCCAGACATTGCCAGTGTCCGCTGAGGTCAGAATTACCCCCAGTTACAAGATCATGGTTATAAATGAGACATAACATTTTACAGATGTTTCTATTTTCTTTTTAAGAAAGCAAATATTATCCAAAAATTAACTGGTACTGAAATTCATTATTTTTAGGACTTGGTCAAATGTGAAAATAAGAAGAATGCTACACCTAGAGCAAATTCTAAGTTCCCTATTTCAGATACTAGACCCTCCTCTGTCAAAAAGGAACAAAAGGTTTGTCTTTTAATTTGTCCAAAATTGACGATTTCCATAACTTACAAAATAGAAGTTGAAAATTAAAATATCAAACTCAATTACTAATTATCCAGAAACCTACCTGTGTCTGATTATAACTTCCATTTCATATCCATCTAATTCAGCTTAGATATAACCTTTAGCATTTGGCCAGTAGAAGGTACTTGTTGTATTTACTTCTGGCTTAACACTTAGGGTTAGGCTTAACACTTTATCCCTCTGTGTGTATAATTAGCCCTGAGTTCCTTATCGAATAATTCATACTTGTCTCTGGTCTCTGTAATTTAACCATAGCCAGAACTGTTTCCTTCTAATATTTTTCATGAACAATAACAAAAGGTGTTTGTTTACTAGGTTCCTGCACATTCATCATCGAAGAAAACATACTCTTTACGGAGTCAGGCGCCCACAGTTAGTGCAAACTCGGCTGCTAAGGAAAAAGAAGGGGCACTACAGAAATTTGGAGACTTTTTACAACATTCCCCAGCAATTCTTCAATCAAAAGGTTTGTAGAAAATTAATTAAAGGGCCTTTGCTGTTACATAGTAGGGTACTTTCTAATACCTGATCGGTATATAGACTCAAATGTTTAGTACAGTGAGTATTAACTATGCTATGCACAAGCATTATTCTGTATTAAATACTGTGGGAAGAAACAGATGAAAAGATGATGTGCGTAGGTATTGACTGTGTATTAGAAGACAAAAGTTTATTTTTTTAAACTTTTTAAAAAGTTTATATGTGAGTCATTGATCTAGACAGAGCGGCCTACTTAATTAATAGAGGTGTAAGAAAAGTGGTATGATAATATTGCACTGGAGAAAACCATTCTGATTAGAGGGCTTTGAGAAGATTGTATGGAGGAAATACTGATTTATAATTCAGTGTAATATTACTAACCACTGTTAGTATTATGGTGCTTGTTTGACTGTTTGTATTCTATGCATATGCATAAGTTACCTACCTATCTGTAATGTGTTGAAAACATTTCTGTAATTGTCCATTGAATTTGCAAATATAGTATGCTTCATGCTTTTTTCTTTACAATATAATGTTGAATTGTATCTGTTTGTATAGTAAGATATATCATATACACATACATACACAGGCACATCTACCAGAGGAAATAGTTTTAACACTGTTAGACTAACAGAAAAGTGTATAGTACTTCTATGCAATTGTAGGTAGCAATATGGAAGGGTAATTTGGGAAGAGTAGATGCAGGAATGGGTTTGTAGGATTTCATCAATGGCAAAAAGACGATGAATTGGAGATGAAAAGTAGGGGAGCTGGGGACTAGAAGCAGAGGACAGTTGAATTGAGTCATAGGTTGTATGAAAATACTTTCTGTGAAACTTATTGCAGGAGTCTCCAAATTTTCTTGGTTCAGTGCCCTTAATGTCTCAGTAATCATTGTCATTGTGCCCCTGTACCCAAAAACTTACCTAGTAGCCTAATAGCCTCATCCATTAGAACTTAAAAGAAAACAACCACTAAAAATTTAGCTTCTGAAAATCTAGTTTGCAAAACTATGCCATCATCAAAAGGAAAGTAATGTGATGCAATTTTGGAACCTTGCGCTGCCTTGAATCATCAAGGATCACTGTTTCCCTTGAGGACCGAAAATATCCTGAGTTGCTCTTACAGGTTTGCTGCAGGATGCTTTAATGCACAGGTTTGAACCTCAGACCTGTCAAATATCTGTTTTTAAAAGTATAGTTTGTGTAAACATGGAAAATATCCAGACAAATAGCAAACTGTTAAATGGTTAGATTGGGAAACAAAGGACTTATTTTAGAAGATTATGTATTTAAATTATATTGATTGTCAAATATTAAATACTTTCAAGGAGAGGAATGTTCTTATAACGTCGTGACTTCCTTACTTGGTGGCTCAGTTCCTTGACAGCTTCCTCATTAATATACTTGGCATGGATTTTAGTGTTTTAAACTTACTTCTAGGAATAAAAGACACTCCCACTTTGGATGGTACCTATAGTGCCTGTCTGTTGTGGTGGGTTGTTTGGAAATGGATGCAGAAAAGGAATTTACCCTGGCTGCTCCCTTATCTTTCAGCTTCCTTCCTTCATCAGCCTGTCACTAATCCTCATCACTAGCTTCACTTAGTCTTTGTCACTCAGCACTGTTTCTTCTGTCTCAGCACTTACTTAAAGTATAATTCTTTGTTATTATCTTTCCCTCTAGAATATAAGCTCCGCAGGAGCAAAATGTCTGTCTAGTTCTCCTCACCTTTTAGTACATTGCCCTGCTCATAATAGTGAGGAGTTTGGCTTCAGGCCAAACCATATGTGGCTTTTTTGTAAAGGCCAACTGTAGACAATCGCAAGGACTTGTGTGATAGACCTCATGGGAAACGTTTCCCTCTCTGTACCAAACTCGGTGTGAAACCAATGCACTGTAGTCTCTGAAAGGAGTTGTACTTGGGGACTCTGGTCTCCTTGCTTGTGATGTACTTACACATATCTGCATTTCTAGCCTGGTGCCTCCTTTCAAAGTCTCTTTTCTGGGGTTCAGCATAGGTCTTCTCCACGTGCCTCTGCCAGAGACTTCATTTTGGAGAGGAAATAGACAATCCTTGATATTTTCTGCACTGCGATTTAGTGCTTTTCTACTCACAGCCCTTTGTCTCCTATCCCTCCTCCCCTGCTCCTCAACCTTCAGTCCTGAGGTCTATAAAACTCAAGAGCCTTTGTCTGGGACTATCTAGGCAGTAAGATGCTTTACTTCTGTGCTGATCGACCTGATCCAAGATCATGCACCCATTTCTTAAGGTAACATGGAAGAGGGTGGGTAGGAGTTGTTGCTTTCTTAGTTCTGGCCTCATGGCAATACTATTGCAGTAAGTGGTTGAAAGTTTGGGAAATTGGTTTATTTTGGCTTCTTTTCTTCAGCTACCCTGATACCTGAAGTTCAGCCCTCTCGAGCCAAGCTAAGCTCTTTACAACAAAACTCAATTTAGTATATTTCCATAAAGTTTTTCTATTTAAAATATACATGTATATGTGTATGTGTACACACATATGTATTTATATATCATCAATCTATGTATACGAATTTTTTGAACCTGGATGGAAATATGCTTTCTATTAAAATCAGTGTCCGTTAAAAAAATAAATACACCAAGTATGAAATTTTAAAATTCCTACACTTCCCAGAAGGAACCAATAGTTAAGAATTTGGTTTCTATACATGTGTATGTGTCTGTGTGTGTGTATGTGTGTGTGAAGTGTAAGTAAAGGGTTTGTAATTCTTTGTATACATCCTTATGCACGGGTATTGAACTAACCCCACCACCTTGTTTTTGATACACAAAATCTACTATGCATGTATCTGGCTTTCTGGATTAACATGTAAACTTTTTCCAAGTCATTAAAGATACTGAAATTTTACTGGTTGTACTATAAACCTTTCTGCTTTGTTGAACACTATCCACAAGATAGTTTATTTATTTTACTTTTCCCACTCTTACTCTTAATCATTATTTCATGTGTTTCTTAAGCATTTAATCTTTTTATGAGCTATCTATTTTATGTCCTTTGTTGCATTTTCTTTTCAATTTGTGTATATTCTGTTATGAATGATTTTGAAAATTCTTTATCTTAGGAGTTAATAAACATTTTTATTTCTCAGCAAAGAAGATAATTGAAGCAATGAGCTCTTCAAAGCATTCAACTTTAGAAGCAAGTAAAGAAAATGTATCTCAGCCAAAAAGAGCGAAACGGAAATTATACACAAATGAAATTTCATCTCCTATTGATATATCTGGCCAAGTGGTAAGCTACCATTTCACTTTTCATTAATGTAAGACTACTCATGTTCTTTTTAATTCTGAAGTATTGCTAACAATTTAAATTTTATATGATTTGAATTTTGTTCTTTGGACCAGATCTCTTAAAGCACATGCTTTAAATGTCATTTTACTCTTGGTCTCAGACATATTAACCTTATAGTAATTAGATAGAAATATTGTATTAATGTATATATAAGTGTCATACATTTATATTTGAAACCACATCAGGGAAGTATATTTCCATCAATAGAATTATCACAATTTTAGGAATTTATTTGCCTCTAACATCTATTGTTACTTGTACAAGTCTGGGTGCAAATATACCTAGTAAAAATACAGAATTAACATTTAGCCATTTCCTCCCACCTTCCCTCTAAGTCTTCCAGGTACTATTAAAAAAATGGCAACTGTCACCGACTCTGACTCATACTCTTCACTCAGAATGGTTAGTGCTATTACAGAGAAGGTTCTAATTTTCTATCACGCTTGCATTTGCTTAGTGGATGACAGTGAAGGTAGAAAAGTAGTTAAAGAGGAAAAGCTTCAGTGAGTGGCCAAGAAAAATTAGGAGAGATCTTTTTTTGCAACAGCATCAGGAAATTGGCACTCGAAGGCAAGTGACAAAGAAGTAGGGTCTGTTAGGACGCATTGTTACTACTATATTGTTAGTCACTTTTTTACCATTTTTATGGTTAGTACATAATTTCCTCTCTTGGCTGAAGATTTTTTAGTTTATTAGTATACAACTACTTCCTAAGTTATATACCTGTTGCTGTAAAAAGCCTTTTCTCAACATTAATTTGAAGCATTTTTTGTGTCCAATATTTCAATAGTTATTTCGAGGTTATTTGTGTCCTTAATTTAATATAGAGTGTAGGTTATAGAAGATGAAATACCTATAGTCTAAGCGAACAAAAAGACACTAATGTACCTATTATCTTAACAATTAATCACAT
This sequence comes from Chinchilla lanigera, assembly GCF_000276665.1. Lineage (NCBI taxonomy): Eukaryota > Metazoa > Chordata > Mammalia > Rodentia > Chinchillidae > Chinchilla > Chinchilla lanigera. Next base: position 3,261,613 of record NW_004955425.1, on the reverse strand, counting down.
GAATATATATTATCACTCATTGTAAACAAGCTTATTTTTTATCTTTATGTATAATTTTTGAAAAACTATGAAACTGTTAATTTCAGATTTTAGTGGACCAGAAAATGAAGGAAAGTGATCATCAGATTCTCAAACGACGACTTCGAACACGAATAGCCAAATAAATGATCTTTGAAGAATGTAAATTTTATATTCATAACCATTGTGACTTGCATCTTGACTTTTTAAAGATAATTGTATATGTTGATACATTATATCCTTCTGTACAGAGAATGCTGTTTTATACACAGTATAATTTTGATTGAGTAAATAAATCAACAATAAATTTCCTTGTATACTTTTTTATCTTGGGCCCTTTTCTGTAACAGGTTTTTTTTCAGTCTGTCTATTTCTTTTATCTGATTTATTGGCTCCATGAAGATCCTAGGAAAGATGCTCTTCTGTTTACTTTCTGTGCATAATGACATATGTCAAGTTTTTGGCTTATATTTAATGTAACCATGTTTATGATTTTTTTTCTTAAACTTGTTAAGATATACAACTGACTTTACATTCTGTTTGTATTACAGTTAGGATTTAAGGAATAAATATTTCAGGTCTTGTATTTCCCAAAACATGTATGCACATTATTTAGGCAGGATCTCAGGTCTTTAATTGTAATATCTTTTATTTTATAAAATAATCCAATAAAGTGAGATTTTTTATTTTCCTAGGACATAGAAGATTAGAAGTAAAAAATTAGGAAGCAAAAAAATAAAATTAACACCTAGAAGCCAGTGTACCAGGCTAGGGGTTGCAGAAGGGGTGTGCCAGAGAAAATTTTAGACCTAAAGTTAGAAATACATACATAGTCTTCATTTTACAGATGAGAAAATGAAGACCCATGTTTACTTTTTCTCTTTTTTTGAGACAGGGTCTCACTATGTTTAGTTCAGGCTGGCCTCAAACTTGTGGCTATCTCCTGCCTCAACCTCTCTAACGCTGAGATGACTAGGTAGGTGTTTGCCTCTATACCCAAATAATATTTACTTCTGCTAACTCACACAATTAATATGTATTGAGCTAATGGCTAAAAATAAATGGCTTTTAATCTAAATACATTTATATATGTAAACTTTAGCATTGATTATTATTATATTTTGGGGGGTGTTTGAGGGACACTGTGCAAGATAAAACAATATAATATAGAACTCATATTTTATAATATTATTTATAGTAGTCACCCAAAGAACAATGTACAGAATAGTGCAGGAGATCAGTCCACACACTATACATCAGGAATCCAGCCGAGGGCCTGGATCCCACAGAAATGTCCTGCATAAGTCCATCTGAAGGCCTAGAGCTCATAACAATGCTTTCCATGAATCCACCTGGAGGCCTAGAACCCATAACAGTATCTCATGCTGGCCCATTTCACAGATCTGCAGGGAAGGCCCAAAGGTTAGTGGTGGAATCTAGGAGAACCAGAGCTCCCCCAAAGGATATCACAGCCATCCTCAGCAACAGCTCCTCTGATGATCAAGGTGGCCGAGTTCCCATCAGGAAAGGCCAGCATGACAAGCTCCTCCGACAGAACCAACAGCTCCTTACAGCTTCCGCGAGCTCCAACAGCCTTTCTCCACTCCCAGCAGCCTTTCTTTTCCAGTTCTGCCTCTTATGCTGCTGACAACAATTCCCAGGTGGGCCCCCTCATACCCAGCACCATGCTTACTCAGTTCAGCTGGGGGATTATAAATTGACCACCAATTCTCAATGCACTACAGGTAGACACCCAGCTTCTTACTTTATTATTATAATAATGAGCCTGAACAGGTAAGAAAAATTATTATTAAGACTTTCTTTAGGAGATAAATCATATTTAGTGGATATTTTCCACTAAAATAGTTACATTAAAGCAACTACTTTGTGCTGGGCAGAGTGGCACATGCCTGTAATCCCAGGACTCTGGAGGCTGAGGTGGGAGGACTTACCACATGTTCAAGGCCAGCCTGAGCTACATGAGTTCAAGTCCAGTCTGAGTGACATAATGAGACTCTGTCTCAAAAAACCAAACCAAAACAAGCACAAAACCACAACCACTTTGAGCATTAAAATATTTTCCTTATGTAGAAAAATATTGTTGACCTTTATTTACAGGTTCCATTATTTGTCTCTGCTAACATTTACTTCCAGCCTCAAAATTAGTACTCACAGCACTCTTGACAGTTACTTGTGGAAATGCAGAGTGGCGATTTATTTGAGTGACCTCACACACATTTGCAGCTGAAGTTGGAGGAAGCAACCTTCTACTTTGTTTCAGCTCTCATGCTGTAAACAAATATCCACAATCCAGAATAGAGGTTAAGGGGCTGGGGATTTAGCTCAGCGGCAAAAGCGCCTGCCTGGCAAGCGCAAGGTCGTGAGTTCGGTTCCTGGTACCGGAGAAAAAACAAAAAAAAACAAAAAACAAAAAACAGAATAGAGGTTAAAGTCAAACCTCAACAATATGCTTAAGGGAAATGGAGTTTGGACAATGAGTCCTTCCAAATTAAAAGGGAGGCAGACTTGTGCTCTCTACAGATCTCCACTAATAAAGTTTAAAGAAAGCCAAACCTACATAAATTTGAAAGTAACCAGCCAGTAATCAAAATGCTTATTGAGAGTAGAGAAAGGTTCCATTTGACTCAGTTGTTCCTCTTCTTGGTATCTTCCCAAAAGAATTGAAAGTGACATACCACAGTGACAGATGCATATCCATGTTTATAGCGACAGTTTTTAATAGCTAAACCTTGAAAAAATACTAAATGCCCATTAGCAGATGAATGGATAAAGAAGATGTGGGGTTTTTTACGTTATGGAGTACTATGCCATAAGATAAGCTTCAGACATTTCCCAGAGCTCAATGGTCTGACTTTTCCATCTGCCAATGTGATCAGGGATGCACTTCTATTTGCATGGTTGCCACCACCTACAAAGGGTCCTCTGGAGGACGGTGGGGGTACCTCAAACCCACAGGCTGAAAGAGAAAGTGTTTTAAGGGGAACAGGGAGGCAAATGGAGTGGATAGAGTGAATACAGCCCTGGGGCAGACACATTGGCCAGCCACATACTGCAGGAAAGGCAGGGTTAGAATTCATTCACATGCAAAAATTTAGGGTGGAAACAACACAGGTTTCAGTTGTGAGTCATTATCACTTCCCTATATCTGCTAGATTCTAATATTGCAGTACCTGGAAAGAAATCATTCAAAAAATATATAGGAATTTTATTTTTGATTCATTTCTCTTTTCCTCATTGATCTTTTTTTGGGGGAAGATTTTCTTTATTTTCTATTTTCTTTGTCTTCTGCTTTTTATTGTTTTTCTTTTCTAGTAGTTTAATTCTATTAATTTTCTTTTACTCCTTAATAGGATCCTTTACCTCACTTTTCTATCTTCATCGTCCAGAAATTTTTCAAATCTTCTTTCATTTTACCTTTCCCTAATCCTTCCATTTTTACTAGTTACTTTTAATCCTTATTAATCTTTAGATATTTATTGAACCTTTGCTGTTATTGTTAAATGCTGTTAATGGTGGTACAGTTGGATTTAATAGTTATTTGCTATATGTCAACATTTGGTGTATCTTTGTGTCTATGTTCATGTCACAGATCTCTTCTATTTTTTGAGGATAGTACAGAGGTAGCTTTTATTGGTTCTTGTGTCAATATCCAGTTTCTCATTGACTCCATTCTTCCTTATTTTGTTGCTATTGCCAGTGTGGCATAGTTATTGCTACTGATATTTACTGTATGCTAATACCTGGTTTGTCCTTGTGTCATCAACTATATTTCAGATTATTTTGTAAGAACTGGATGCTGGGCCAATTAAATGCATTTTCCCCAAATTAATGAAGGTTGTTGGATCTTGGGACAGAGGCAAAGGCCTGTAGTTAGCCAATCCAAGAGTAAATCACTGAAAACCTGACACTAACTAAAGGCATTTCCATACTAGCAACAAAGACCACTATAAAAATAAGCAGGAATAGCTATCTTATTTTCAGATAAAGTGGATTTCAAGCCAAAACTGATCAAAAGACACAAAGGCACTACATATTAGTTCAAGGAACAATTCAACAGGAATCAATAGTAATTATATATCATGTAAACCTGGCACACCCAACTTCATAAACACTACTGGATATAAAGATCAATTAAGGATCAGCACAATTATAGTGGACGACCTCAACTCCACACTATCATAAATAGATCAGCTAAACAAAAAATAGCAGAGTTGAACCACACCTTTGAACAAATAGATTTAACAGATACATAATATTTCAAACAACAGAGTATACTTTCTCAGTACCACATGGCACTTTCTCCAAAAGGGACCATATACTAGTCCATTAAGGATGCTTCAATAAATACAAAAGAATCAAATTTTTTCTATTCATGTTATCAGATTATAGTGCAATGAAACTAGCAATCAATGGCAACAGAAATCACAGAAATTATGCAAACACGTGGACATTAAATAATAAACTTGAATAATCAGTGGGCCACAAAAGACATCAAAGAAATTAGTTCCTAGTTCAACTAAAAGCAAACAAAAAACTACAACTGATTTCTAAAATGGATATAGATACAAAGATCCTCAACAAGATACTGGCAAAGAAGTATCTTCCTGAAAGAGTTAAAAGCATCATACTGTTGTAGGCAGCTGAGTTAATAGAAATATAGGCAGTCAGACAGGACTAGGCCCCAGAAGGAGCCAGTACAGAAAATGAGGTACCTTGCAACTGTGGGGGAGAGAAGCACCTCCACTGTGGGTCAGACCTTGAGACAAAAGATGAAATAAATGCACCCACATAGCTCCCTAAGGATAAACATCAGGGATTGATATTCTAAATAGGTATCAATCACCTTGAAAAAGCCAGGAAGAGCCTCATGCCCACCTAGTGATTTCCCATGTTTCCCACCTTGGACCCACTTCACATCATGGATTTGCTCCTTAAAAATCCCTGGAAAAGGCAGGATCCTTGGCAATCCATTCAGGATCCTTTCTGTCTCTCAGACAGAAGCTTTCTTTCCTCCAGTAAATATATTCTGCTCTTAACCTCCATTGTTCCTAAAATTCGTTTGTCAATTTTAGAGAACACGAACTTGTACCAGATATCTAGCAGGTTGAGAGCTTCTTTCCCCTATATCAATATTGTAGTGATATATGTGTACCCATGTTTATAGCAGCACAATTTGTAACGGCTACATCTCAGAAACAGCCCTTATGCCCATCAAAAGATGAATAGACATTTCTCAAAAGAAGAATTACAAATGGCAAATAAATATATGAAAAATGTTCAACATCACTGGTCATTTGAGAAATGCAAATTAAAGCTACACTGAGATTCCATCTCCAGAAAGAATGGCTATCATCAAGAAAACAACTAATAAATGTGGGTGGGGCTGTGCGGAAAGAGGAACCCTTCTCCACTGTTGATGGAAGTGTAGGCTGGTACAACCACTGTGGAAATCAGTGTGGAGGGTCCTCAAAAAACTGGGATTAGCAGTTCCATTTGACCCAGCTATTCCCCTATCTGAGTAACTTCTCAGGGGAATTAAAAGCATATACCAGAGTGATCTATGCACACCCATGTTTATAGTGGCACAATTTATAATAGCTAAATCTTGGAAGTAACGCAAATGTCCATCAACCAATGAATGCATAAAAAAGATGTTTTCTTATATGATGGGGTATTAGTCAGCCATAAAGAAAGGAGAAATTGAGACATTTATAGCTAAATGGATGGATCTTGAGTGTAGTCATAAGAAATAAGACATGTAAATATGCATTATCTCTGGTGTGAGAAACTGAAAATGTAAATTACAACATAAATGTATAATAGATAGTGTGAAATAGGAAGAAACTTAAAACAGAAAAAAGAGAGAGGGGGAGGAGAAATGAAGGAAGAGAAAGAAAAAAATAAGAAAAGAATGATAAAATGAAAACCGAACTCTATGAATGGGGAGGGAAAGGGGTTTGAAAAAAAGGGATGGAAATGGAAAAAAAGAAAAAGGGGAAACAAGATATATCATGTACACATACAAATTCCCTGTAGTGAATGTGGTCATTGTGCATACCTGAATTGTACCAAGAAAGTTAAATTTTAAAAAAGATGTATGGATAAAGAAAATGTTGAATTCATATACAATTTAAGGTTCCTTTTCTATAACAGCTTTTTTCAATCTGTATAATCTCTTATCTGATTTATTAGATCAATGAAGACCCTAGGAAAGATGATACTATTTTCATTCTTCTGTACATCATGACATATATACAATGGAATACTAGTCTGCCACAAGAAAGACAAACTTAGTCGTTTGTAGGAAAATGGACACATTCTGGACCATAAGTGAAATAAATCAGACACACGAGTTTAAGTATTGCAATGTTTCTCTTGTGTGAAAATCTGAAGGGTAAAGAAGGAGCATAATGGAGGATAAATATTGGGAAGTAGAAAAAACATGTTCAAATGAGAAGAGGAACAAGGGAGGTAGGAGGGGATGGGAAGGAAAGGAAAAGGAAAAAAAGAATGGAAGAAAAAATGTAAACTTATGTACATGGAGAGAAAAAGGAGGGCTGAAGGGACGGTAAGGAAATGGGAACACATGAAGATATATCATGTACAGGTAAAAATTCCCTATAATGAATGTGATCAATATGTATGACAAGTTTGTACTAATAAAAAGGTAAAGTTAAAGGAAAGATACTGACAAACAGAATGGAACAAATCATTTAAAAGGTCAGACATCATGACAAAGTATGCTTTTTCAAAGAATGCAAAGATGGTTCAACCTCTGATAATCAATAAATAATATACACCAAATAAACAGAACCAAGAACGGAAATCACAATCATATAAATGGATGTAGAATAAGACTGTGAAAGTCTAACATCCATTCATGATATAAATAAAAAAAGAAACTAGGTATAGAAGGACCTTATCTCAATCTGAAAAAAGCCATTTATAATAAAACTACTGCTCACATCATACTAAATAGGGAAGAACTGAAAATTTCCTCTCTAAAATTAGGAATAAATCAAGAATTTCCACTATCACCACTCCTACTCAATATAGTGCACTAAGCTTTAGCTACAGGTAAGAGAGACAAGTAACAGGGATAGATATGGGAAAGTAAGAGGTCAAACTAACCTTATTTACAGATGACATGATTTTTTCCACCAAGCCTCCTAGAACCAGCAAACAAATTCAGCTAAGTATCAGGGTATAAAATTCACATCCAAAAATTAGCAGCATTTCTGTACAACAGTAATGAACTGGCTGAGAAATTAGGAAACAATATTCACCATAGCATCAAAAAAAAAAAAAAAAAAAAGAAAAACTTAGGAATTAATCTAATCAAGGAAGTGAAAGACCTTTACAACAAAAGCTATCATATGCTGAAAAAGCAGATCATAAGGGACATCAGGAAATGAAAAGATATTTCTGTTCTTGAGTAAGCAGAACCAACACTGTTAAATGGCTATACTTCCAAAACTGATATATAGATTTAATGTGATTCCAGCATTCCTTACAGAACCAGTGAAAACAATGCTAAAATTCATTTGGTATCAGAAGAGACCCAGAATAGCACAAACAATCCTGGGCAGCAAAACAGGAGGGATCACAATCCCATATTTCAAAGTCTATTAAAAAGCTACAGTGATAAAAACATCATGATACTGACACAAAAACAGACATGTAGATCAAATGGATCTAAATAGACACATGGAACAGAATAGAGGATGCTAGAGAAACACTGGACACATTCAACCATCTGATATTTGACAGAGGGGCCAAAGACATATGCTTGGGGATACAGCCTCTTTAACAAACAGAGCTGGAAAAACTGTATCCAAATACAGATTGAATCAAGACCCATCTCATGTACAAAACTAAAATTAAAATGAATTAAAGATCTAAATATTATAACAGAAACATTTAATCTGGTGGAAGGTAAAAAAGGAAAAACTCTTGAAGACATAGACAAGGACTTTCTGAATGAAGCCCCAATTGCATAAGAAATAACATCAAGAATCAATAAATCAGATTATATTAAATTAAAAAGTTTCTGGTTAGCAAAGGAAATAGCCAACAGAGTAAAGATAATTTACAGAACGGAAAAGTTTTTTCTTGACTATTCCTCAGACAGAAGATATATATATATATAGATAGATAGATATAGATATAAATATAAATATAGTTATAGGTATAGATAGATATAGATATTGGTGCTGGGGATTGAACTCAGGGCCTTGTGCATGCAAGGCAAGAGCTCTACCACTGAGCCATCCCTGAGCCCATAAGCCACATCCCTTGCCCCATGTATATTTATGATTTTTATCTCTTCCTCTTAGATTGTTCCTCTACCAAGTACGTAGTGACCTTCATTATCTCTCTTGATTGGTCTTGGCTTGAAATTCACTTTGTGCACAAACAGTCCTACTTTTTTCCAAATTTCTGTCACATGGAGCATTGGTTTCCATCCTTTGACGTTCAGACTATACATTTTTTAGTTAATTGTGTTTCATGTATGCAGTGTATTGTTGGATCTTGTCTCTTTTGATTGGTAAATTGAAACCATTCATATTGATGGTTATAACTGATCTGTATGATTTATCTTTGTCATATAATTTTCCCTTTGGTGGTTGCCTTTCTTTCTACTTTGTTTAATTGCTTGCCTTGACTGGTGGATTCATCACATTGAGGTTCATGGAATTGTAGTCTGCATTACCTCTTCTAGAATATCCTTCAGAACACTTTGGAGTGCTCGCTAGGTGGGCATGAATGTCTTCAGGTGTTTTTTGTCATGGAAGTGTTGTATTTCTCCATCAAACAAGCGGTACATTCGAGGCCCAAGAGATGGAGGGAAGGGGAGGAAGGGCACAAAGGAGTTAAGATGTTATGTATATGTATGTTCCAACTCCCCACAATGAGTGTAATCATTATGTATGACAAACATGTACTACCAATAAAAAAAATCTTAAGGCAAAAACCACAAGGGAGACTTTGTTTTTATAAAACTCTATCTGAATATTCTGTTTTGTATTTTAATGTTTTAAAAAACTGGAGTACACAGATTTTTATAGAGTTCAATGAGTTATGATAAAGTGAATACATCTAATGATAATTCAAAACAAAAATTGTCAGTCTCTTGCCCCTTCCCAATCACTACTTATTTATGTAAAGATAACCACCATCATGATTGAAAACAGCATAGAATAAAAAAGTATCTGTTTATTGTCTGACTTCATTTGTACAAAATATATTTTTGACTTTTATTCATGTTGCAAGGAACTATAGTTTTTCAACTTTGTTACTATATAGTATTCCATTGTATGAATATATCACATGATTTATCTACTTTATTAATGAACACTTGATTTCCAGATTTTGACTACTTAAAAATAATGTTACTATATAAACATTCCCAGCACATTTATGGGTATACCTAGGAGTGAAAATTGCTGGGTCTTAAACTTTAAGAAAATACCACCAACAGTTTCTGAGAAACTGTACCAAATTGCGTTTTCACCAGTATGGTGGGAGAGTTGCGGTGTGCACTATAACTTGTTACTGTTGGCCTCCTCTTCCTCCCTTCCCCTCATTCCACTCTCAAGTCCCCTGTCCCACTCCTCCCACCTCCCCCATCCATGCATCTCCTCCTTTCTGTAATGTTGGAGATTAAAACCAGGGCCTCTGCACTGTGCTACATCCCACTTTCTTTTTGGAAACAGGGTCTCGCTAACTTGCTCAGGTTGGGCTGTAACTCATGATTTTCTCACCTCAGCCACCTAAAGTGCTGGGATTATTGGCACATGCCAACATCCCTTGAGTTTGTTAGTATTTTCAATTTTAGCTGTTCTGAAAGTTGCTGAAGGTATATGTATTATGGTTATAATTTGCATTTCTTTGATTACTAATGAAAGTGAGTCTTTTTGAAGTTAATTGGCTATTTGAATATCTCTTGTATTTCTTTCTTTCTTTCTCTCTTTCTTTTTTTGGTACTGGGACTTGAACTCACTACCTAGTGCTTGCAGGCAGGCACTGAGCCACTGAGCTATATCCATGCCTGTCCTTGTATATTTTCAAATTGAATTGTCAATCTTTTTCTTATTGATTAGTATGAGTTCTATATATTTTGGATATGAGCCCTTCGTCATTTATATATGCTACAAATATTTATCACTCTGACTTGCCTTTTCATCATTTTAATGATATATATTTTGCACAACTTTTCAGGTTATTCTCACTGAGAGGGTTCAGAGCTATCCAGTCTAATAATGTCAAAAGGAGAACCATCTAATCTAAAAATGCCAGAAGCAGAATTTGCTCTTTCCCCCAAATATATATGATGCATCATTATGAAGACTGAGCAATTATTAATGAAAACTGAAAATTCATTTCAGAAACATTTTAAAGGAGCTAGGGACCAGTTTGAATCTATCTCTGTTTAAATTTATCTTCATTTTAAGTGCTTTCCCGACTATGTAAAAAGTAATAAAATAAATCATTCATGTTATGTATGTAATGAAAATCTTCTATAATTGTTTATATGCCTTGGATATATTTTACTCTAAATATTATCAAGTGTGTATTTGAAAAGTGAATATTAACTAAATTTCTAAGAATTGCTAGCGGCTCCTTGATGATTTTCACTTTGGAAGATGTAAAAGGGCTTGGGGGAAGTCATGTAACTTGCCTGTATATATCACTTTTCAAAGTTAATTTAAAACCTATTTTAATTTAGTTTATTAGTACATGCTTGTAGTACATAACGTTTATATTCTTTGTGGGAGTTGTACATGTACATAATACACCTTAATTCCTTCTTTCTTCCCCTTTCCTTTCCCTCCCTCCCCTTCCATCCATCTCTTGATCCGCTTCCCCTCTGAGAAAGATCTGCCTCCCCACTTCCTAGTGTCTATCTTTTATTTTTCTCCTTGTTTTTACTCTAGGTTTCCCATACAAGAGAAGCCATATAATATTTAAGCTGTGTGTCTGATCTATTTCACTTAACATTATGATCTTAAGGTGCAACCATTTTCCTACAAATGATTCACATTTATCTTTCTTTTTGACAGAGTCGTAGAGAAAATGTGGTACTTACAGTGGAATTACTACTCTGCCATAAAGAAAGATGAACTTGACTCATTTGTAGGAGAATAGATCACTTTGTAAACTTTATGATATTCTTGTAAGAGGAATGATTGCTTTGTACTCATGACTGATACAGAGATCTTCTTAACTCCCTAATTTATAGTTCTAATTGCATAATACAATTCCTGGAAGTCTTTTCAAATTTTTTTTTTTTTTTTTTTTTGGTTTTTCTCCGGTACCGGGAACCGAACTCTCGACCTTGCGCTTGCCAGGCAGGCGCTTTGCCGCTGAGCTAAATCCCCAGCCCCTCTTTTCAAAATTTTATAAACAGGTAAAATAATTTCTTAGCAAAATAATGAGAGTAATAATAGTTAATACACTGTATGTCATTATCTTCAAAACAGTTACTCAGAGTACAAGACATAAACCGAAAAGATCCTTATGAAAAGAAACAAACAGTGACTCAAAACTTTCTTTTCAATGATCTAAGATATCTTTTCTTAAAAACTCAAAAAACAGTGAAAAGTGACTTTGGGTCCTATTTCAACCCTTCTTGTTGAATTGGCCCGAATTGCAAAGTTAAGAGTGTCCGCCAGATGGAGACAAAACACTTTTTGATGAAAAAGATTCCACAAAAAGTCCTTTCTTCACATCTGCACCAATTCTTATTTATGTAATATATCAACCAGGACAAAAATATGGGAAGTTAGGTAAAATTATCTTTGGTACCGTTTCTTGCTAACCGAAGAAGATATTGTCAGCACTGAAGAAAATGACAGGAACTAATTTAAAAACTAGGATGTGGCTAAAGCTGCATCCTATTCCTCTCATTATCTCAAAAAGTATCTAGAAATATGTTCTAGCTCATTATGGTACAATAGATGTTCTAAAAATGAAAAGTAACATTGCTCATGTCTAATACAGTAGGGAAAACATGCAAAGAAATCAACATCAGCACAAATTAGCTTAAGATGTTTGTAGAATTATAGAAAATATGCTGTTGTAATAATGTGGCTTAGAATGTTTTTAAGTCTGAAGTATTTGACAGTTTTAACCTTCATTTATGTCATCTCTTTTGCTTAGCTTTATGATAGAAGCTATATAATCTACAGACTCTATCTCCCTATATTCTTAGAGGGGGAGATGGCCAATGATCTATAGATAGAAATCACCAGAGAGGCTCCCCTAGAAATTTCTTCTCTCCCTTTTCTTCTCATTGCCCCATCTTCCTTGGGACAGGAAATGTAGAGGTAGAGTAGCCATAGTTGTCTATGAGATGACAAATGTGAGGATAAAATAAATGCAACAATGGCAGAAGAGAGGCAGAAACCTGGGTCCCTCTTTAATGATGACTCTGAGCAGCTATGATGCTAGTCCAGTACTGCCTATCTTTGAACTCATGATTCAAGAAAGCCACTTTCAATCAGTCTTCCTATTGTTTGCAGATAAATTTATTTTTGATTCATCATTGAAAAGCTACTATATATTGCCACATAGACCATCAATATGTTATAATGTTGATCTTACTCATTACCCTTTCTAGTTAAACAAGTACCATCACAGGCTTTAGACAGAGTTAGAACTCAAGACTTTGGAATTTAAGTTGCATTTTGTTGTTGTTATGCCTAAAAGATATGTATTAATTACCAAATTATAAATACTAGGCAATCTACCAATTATTCCTACCATTTTCTAAGCTAAGACCCCCTAAATATTTCCCATTCTTTTCCCTCCTCATTACCTCAGTTGAGACTATCATCATCTGGTGTAGTATGGACCATACATTATCCTTTGATACCAGGCATTGTACACATTTTCCTTTCTGAAATGTACTCGATCTCCATCCCTTTCTATGCTATCTGTAGATAGTTTTTCTCCCCCCAAAACATAGATCTGGTCATGTTGCTTTCCTACCTAAAGCTTTTGTATGGTTTCCTATTTTGTATTGTCAAGTCAACCTATTTCTAATTTAGATTTTTCTTTTTCCTCTTGAACTTCACACCTGAGTAACAGCAAATTATTACAAGTTCCCTGAGCATACTATGATATGTATGACGGAGCATTTGGCCATGCTGTCTTGTCCCTGTGAGCACACCTCATTCTGTCTTCTTTAATTTCCACTTTATTTCTGTCTCACACGCTTTTCCTAAACTCATAGTGGTTTGTATGTACCACATTACTGCACTTAGCAGACCACTTTATATTTATGTATTTCACATTTGCCTCCCTCTCTGAAACTGAGCATTTCAAGAAGGGGACCTTAATTTATGCAACTCTATGTCTCTGACTACCCTTGATGAATGGAATTTGGAATGGAGATCATCACTGAATGGAAGTAAAGAGATACTATTCACCTAGAATGAAAAATAGTTTGTTGACTAAGACAAGTAAGCAATTGATGATTTGTGCTTTCATTGTCCAATTGGCCCTGAAGAGCACTAGCTCAGACATTACAAATGCTTTAAGCAGACATGTATTCTCATCAGTTCCTGTTGGGTACATCCATGTGATCCACTAAATTGTGCACTCCGGCAGGGAATTATGCTTAAGCCAACACTGAGCAGTTATACCTTCCACTTTCAAAAGGAAATCCTTCATTTCACTTAATGGGTGGTCAGGATTATTGTAGTAATGGTAATTTGATCCTGACTTAGTCTTTTTTTAATTATTTATTTGTTTATTTATTTATTTTTTGTCTTTTTGAGACAGAGTCTCACTATGCAGTTCAGGCTTGTCTTGAACTCACTTTGTAGCCTAGGCTGACCTCAAACTCACAATGATCCTCCTGCCTCAGCCTTCTGAGTGCTGGGATTACAGGTGTGCACCACCATGCATAGCCTGACTTAGTCTATGGTAGCACACTTGAGAGTAGGATTTATGAGCTGGGTCTTCATAGTTCAAATTGAGAGTTGAAGAATTACCTCTTGGTAGCAGTACACCAGAAACATAGATGGTGCTGCAAGTTCTAATGTAGATGGTTATTGTACCCAGATGTTTGTACAGCTGGACCAGTGTATCTGTAGTTGAGATATACCTAGACTAACTATCGTGTCATTGTTTATCTGAAATTAAATTTGATTTCACATCAGGCATTTATTTTATCTGGTAAAACTACTTGAAAGTGTTGAAAAAACATATTGCAAATTCAAAGCTGATTGATATGTTAAGAAAGTCCTTGGGAAAGATATCAGAAAAATGATGTTCTAGTCACAGCTCTGGATCTATTAGCTGCCATCTCATCTAGGAAATAAAAGGATTTCAGATTCAATAGTTTTAAAATTTTCTTTTTAGCTTAAAAATTTTGTGCAAATAGCATATTATTAGAAAGTCCAGGGGAGGCAGGCAGCTTGCACCCGGGAAGCTGCGCGGCAGGGAGCACTGGCCATTGGCCATCCCCTAGCTGTGCAGGCACCCGGGAGGCAGGCAGCCAGCACCCTGAAAGCTGCTCAGTGGCATGCACTGGCACATGCTGGCTTAGAATTATCATGGCACAGAAAAGCAATGACACAATTGGCCCACCATGCACTGCCCTCAGAGGCCTGCCTGGTGATGTGCATGAACCATCCCGACATGGAGAAACCCCTGGGAATACATGCCACACAACAGGTCGCTCTTGCCCCTACTGTTGAGAACAGAAAGGTCTGAAGTCAGCAGAGGAGCAACTGCTGAACAAGGACTCGGAGAACATGAGAATACAGACTACGCCTGAAAACTCAGAGGTCTAGTTGACCAGGGTCACAAGAGCCATTTGGAAGCTGGAAATCAGGAGGACCTTGTGCAATACCTGGGGAGACCTGCTGATAGCCATTCTTTCCCTGAATGTGCAGGCTGTGGTGGAGGAGCACGTGGAGCTTCAGAGAGGTCTGCACTGAGATTCCTGCTGCCTGTGCTAACGGTTGGGGAGAGGACACTAATTGATTGCAGGGTCCCATTGTGCTGCGAGGCTGGAAAGAAAAAGCTACAAAAAATGGCTTTTGCCTCAGATGGCTCACTTGAGATGTTGGTAAGAATTGCCTCTTCAGTATTTTATAGCCTGACGAGGAGGAGGCCAAGGAGAGAAGACAAAGAGACCAAGAAAAAGCAGCTGCTTTTGCTGCAGCAGTAAAAGAAACAGACCCTAAGTCTGATTCTTGGGGCCCCAAGAAGAACTCGACGACTACATTCGTCTGCTACCACTGTTAAAAGCCAGGCCACCTCAAGAGGAACTGCCCTAAGAAGCCCCCTGGGCCATGCCCTGAATGCAAATGTGATCATTGGAGATTGGTCTGTCCTCTGAAGTGAAGGCCACAGAGCTCAGACCCATCCTACTAGTTGATCCAACAGGAATGAAGGGGCCTGGAGCATACTTTGCCTTCTCCCTCTGGTCAGACTGTCATCTGCATGGAGGAGCCCAGGTAATCATGACTATAGGGAAAAAGAAAATAGCCTATTGGTAGACACAGGTGCAAGTCTCTTGGTCCTTTTCAATCCTGGTCTTCCTTCCAGCCATCACACCTCAGTGAATGGAGTCACTGGTGAGGAGGTAATATGCTATTTTTCACAACCCTTAGACTGTAACTACTTGTTAGATCTTTCTTTCGTATCTCTGTTTTCCTGAGAAACCACTTTGAAGATACCACCATGTATTATAGCAGCCATTGATATTTTCCTACTAATCTGTCCATGACTCTGTAATATTTGTATTATTCCTATGCTATTTCATAAATGGATGTATGTTTATTACTATGTGTTTCCTACAACAACCATTGAGAATAATCAATGATCATTCAATTGGTCACTCATGTATAGCTCTATTTATTTTCTTTAGAAACCACTTTGAAGATACCAAAGTATAGTACAACAACCATTGATAATCTCCTACCACTTTTGTCTGTAACTGACTATTATTTCTCTATTTGTTTTCCTGAGAAACTATTTTGAAGATAATAATATGTAAAACGATAACCATTGATAATTTCCTACCACTTTGTGTGTAATTTGGTAAGCCCCCCTATTACTATGTTATCCTTTTACTCTTTAAAATAATTTTAAAAAAAAAGAAAAAAAAAAAAAGAAATTCCAATATGTAAAACAGATGCAGGCTGACTTACTATAGTTGAGAGTGAGTAGGGGGTCAATCTATATCACATGGTTAGAGAATGGAATACAATTCAGAAACCTCTGGACATGGTGATTTCTAAAATGGCTTGTAATTATAACAGGCTGTGAATTCAAGTGAATTCATTTTATAGTGAGTAATCACCAAGCCTGTGGTTAATCATAACTTACCTTTCTCTTTTACAGTAGAAAACACTGGATAAATAAGAAAAAATTACTATTATCAATAAAGTTGACATTTGGAGAAAATAAAATATAATGTTCATAACCTTAATTTATTTCCTTCAACTCATTTGTTGAATAATTATTATAGACAGAATAATATACTATAATACTGGTGGGGAACACTAAAACTGTAGAAAAAATTCTAAATTTAGTAGGTGAGCTAAAATTTGTATAAATTGCACTATAGCTGCTGTTTATTTAGATTTTCTATGTAATGGGCATTTTATTTTCTTATGACTTTAAAAATAATTCTATCAATATTGGTCTAACAGTTCTTGTTGCTTGTTCCTTGCTCTTACTGCACTTTTGTTTTATTTCAAAATTGTGTTCTAGAGCTTATAAGCAGATGATTCCTGTACCTCATAATTTTGTCTTTAAACATATCTAGCTGATTTATTTTATTAGAGGTTCTACCTTTATTAGAATCTCTATCTTTGCTCAGTTTTAGGGTAACTGATAAAATATTTTTTCTCAAAAAGTTTTTCCTGAGACCAAGCTTCCAGTAATATGATGTGTATATAGCTCTAAAATCTAAAAGGTCACTTTGGATCATTCTTATTTTCACTCATCCACATGGTAAGACTGTTACCAAACCTTGACATTTCTTTCTCTGCAGGATTCTCTGATTTTCTCCTTTCTGCCATGCATAATTTTTCTTTGAAACACTGCCTAATTTCAGATTACAGTACCTCATTGCTATTTTCTTTCTTTGTTTTCTTTCCCATTTCCCTTAATATTTTACAAGACACAACCTAAGTTTTTAGACACACCTACTCACAACGAAGCTATTTGAAACTGCTGTAATGTCTTTGAGTTTCTGCTGCTGACAGTTTTCTGGTGCAGTTTTGAATGAATGTCAACATTTTAAAAAAATTTATGAGATGTGAATTATATTAAATTTTTTCAGGTTTTATTTTTTATTAGTACATGTTTGCATTACATAGTGATTACTTTTTTGTGGGGAACTGGTACATGTACATAACACATCTCAATTCGTTTTCCTCCCCGTATCTACTCTACCCTTCTCCTCTCTGTCTCTGGGTTCCCTTCCCATTTGAGGAAGATCTGTCTCCCTACTTCCTATTATTTTTTCTTTTATTTTGTTGTTTATTTATATTTTGGGTCTCTTATATGAAACACCATCTAATATTTAAGCTTATGTGCCTCATTTATTTCCCTCAATATTTTGGTCTCAAGGTGCCTCCATTTTGCTACAAATGATTCAAGGTCATCATTCTTTATGGCACAGTAGTACTCATTGGATGTAAATACCACATATTCTTCATTTGTTTTTTTGTTGATGGAGATATAGGCTGCTTCCAATATTTAGCTATTATGAATTGTGTTGCTCTAACATGGATATGCATGTGTCACTGTAATATGATGTTTTTAACTCTTTTGGAGAATTGTTGAGTTGAATGAATTTTCTATTTTTAGTTTCTGAGGCATCTCCATGCTGATTTACATAGTGGTTGAACCAGTTTACATCCTACCAACAAAGTAGGGTTCTTTTTTCCCATACCCTTGCCAGCACTTGTTATTATTTGATTTCTTGATGATAACCATTCTTTCTGGATTAAGATGAAATCACAGTGTTGCTTTAATTTACATTTTTCTAATGTCCAGTGATATTGAACAGTTCTCATTTATTGGCCACTTGTATTTCTTCTTCTTTTATTTTAATTAATCAAGTTTATTGGTACATTTTAGGTATACATCATGATCACATTCATCATAGGGAACTTGAACCTGTACATGATATAACTGGATTTTTTTTATCCCCATTCCCCTATTCTTTCTTCAACCCCTCTTCCCCTCCTTATTTACAAAATCTTTGTTTCCATTTTTCCTTCTTTCCTCATTTTTCCCTTCCTTCCTTTCCTTATCCCTCCTCCCTAGTCCCCCTTCCCATTTGAATATTTTCTTTTTATTTCACAATATCTATTATGTATTTTGGTCCTTATTTACATTTTTGGTTTGTCATACCAGAGAAACAATTCAATTGTGTTCAATTTATCTCACCTAGGAATATAGCCTCAATGTGCACCTGTTTACCTAGAAATGTCTCAGGTTTATCCTTCTTTATGACAGAGTAGTAATCCATTGTATAAAACTGTACCATTATAAACAGAGGTTTGCATGTATGGCTGTGGTATGATGCTTTTAATTCTTTCAGGAAGATACTGAGAAGGGGAATACCTAGGTCAAATGGAACCTGTAGTTTTAGTTGTTTGAGGAATTTCCACACTAATTTCCACAGTGGTTGCATCAGTCTACACTTCCACTAGCAATGGAAAAGAGTTCATTTTACCCAGTAGTCCTACTAGCATTTGTCATTGATTAATTGGTATCTCAGCATTGCTTTACTTTGCATCTCTTGAATGACCAGCTATGTTGAACACTTTTTAAAATATTTATTTGCTGTTTCCATTTCTTCATCTGAGAAGTATGTGTTCATCTCATACCCTTTTTTAGATTGGGTCTTTAAATTTTGGAGGTCTGATTTTTTTGAGTTCTTTATATGTTCTAGATAGTAGTCCTCTGTCTGAGAAACAAGTGGGAAAATTTTTTCCCACACTCTAGGTTGTTTCTTAACTCTGCTGGTGGTTTCTCTTGCTGCACAAAACCTTTTAATAAGATGAGATCCTAGTTGTTGATTCTTTGTGATATTTCCTCTGCAATTGGGGTTTTGTTCATAAAGTCTTTGCCTACATCAGTGTCTTCAGGAACTCTATGCTTTCTTCCAGAAGTTGTAGTGTTTATGTTTTAATATTTAGATCTTTAATCCATTTAGATTTTAATTTAGTGCATGGTGAAAGACATGGCTCTAGTTTTAATCTTTGACATGTGGAATCTCAGTTTATCCAGTACTACTTAGTAAAGAAGCTATTTTTCTTCCAAGGAAGGTGTTTAGCTCCTTTGTCAAATATAAGGTGATTAAGTATGTTTAGTGTTGTTTCTGCATCTTTTAATCTGTTCCATTGATTCTCAGGTCTGGTTTCTTTTTTTGTCAGTACCATACTGTTTTTTCTCACAGTAGCTTTGTAGTATAATTTCAAGGTGGGTATTATGATGCCCTCTGCCTTGCCTTTATTACTCAGAATTACCTTTGCTATTCTAGGTCTCTTGTAGTTCCAAATGAATTTTAGGATTATTTCTCTAACTCTGTAAAATATGCTGTTGGAATTCTGATTGGGATTGCATTAAAACTGTATAATAATTTTGGAAGTATGACCATTTTCACTATATGGGTTCTACCTGCCCAGCAACAAGTATTATCTTTCAGTTTTCTGATATCTTCTTCAATTTCCTTTTCCAGAATACTGTAGTTTTTTAATGCAGAGGTCTTTTACTTCCTTTATTTGATTGATTCATAAATATTTAATTTTTGATGCTATTGTGAAAGCTATTTCTCTAATTTCTCTTTCAGTGAATTTGTTATTCATGTACAGGAAAGCTATTGATTTTTGAATGTTGACTTTGTATCTAGCTATGCTCCTGAATTTGGTCATTAAATCTAGAAATATTTTGCTGTAGTTTTTGGGGTCTCCTATCTAAAGTATCGTGTCTTCTGCAATTAATAATAATTTAACTTCTTCCTTTCCTACTGTTATTCCTTTCTCTTATCTAATTGCTCTGCTGTTTCCAAAACTATATTTAATGAGAGTAGTGGTAGGGGATATCCTTGTCTTGTTACTGATTTTAGAGTGAAAGCTTTCCATTTCTGTCCATTTAGTATGATGTTGGCTGTTAATTTGTCATAGATGGCTTTTATTGGATTGAGATAAAAGCTATGAATTCCAATTTTTTGTAGAGTTTTTATCATGAATGGGTTTTGGACTTTGTCAAATACTTTTTCCGCATCTATTGAGATGATCATATGACTTTTGTTCTTGACTCTTCTAATATGGTGTACTATATTTATTAATTTGCATATGCTGAACCATCCCTGCATCCTTGGGATGAATCTCACTTAGTCATGGTATATAATCTTCTTGACAATTTGTGGCTTTCTTTTCACCAGTGTCTTCTTATTGAGGATTTTTGCATCTATATTCATTAGGAAAGTGGCCTATAGTTTTCTTTTTTGGTTGAATCCTTCTATGGTTTTGGTATTTGTTTAATGCTTGCTTATAGGAATGAATTTGGGAGAATTGCTTCCCTTTTAGTTTCATCAAAAATTTTTAGGAGTAGTGGCATTAGGTCTTCTCTAAATTTCTTGTAGAATTCAGGAGTAAATCTGGCAAGGGCTGGGCCAGATTTTCTTTGTTGGTACATTTTTATTACATCTTCAGTTTCATTGACTGATATTGCTTTATTTAGAATTTTTATATCTTCTTAATTCAGCTATGATAGCGCATATGTATCTAGTTCATATGTATCTATCAGTATTTTCCATCTTATTAGAATACAGGTTCAGTTTCATAGATTCCATTTCTTTCCTATGTTAAGCATTCCTGGTTTCATCATTTTCCTAAGATCCCCTTTTTTTCTTTTTTATCTGTATCTTCTCTAGAGTCACCAAGCACATCTTTCATTATGGTCACCATCTCTATAGTTATCTGAGAAATTACTTTTGATTTCATTTTTCCAGAGCCTCACTCATTTGCCTTGCTACTTCTGCTGTTATCATGTTAGCGGGGCCAAGAGGGTGGCTTTCAGATTGTCCCATCTTATTGCTCCCTGGGTTTGCCTTTGGTGATCTGGACATCCGGGTTGTATATTATTTGTTTGTTCTCATTTTCTGTTTTTTTAAAGTTTAATTCCTGGGTTGGTGCTTGTAAATTGCCTATGGTGAGTAGCATTATCGCTAATTCATACAAAACTAGCAATAGAATCCTTAGGAAATGACTACTTCTCAAAGATGTCTTCCACGTGTAGCTGTCTTTTGGGTTTTGAATCTGTTGCCAGACTCTACTTCTTTGATTTATTGAGGATGAGAAGGTGCTGCCTACTTGGCCCAGCCCATGGTTCATTGACGCTGACCTATATTATTTTTTATGACCCCTAGGAAATTTCGGTCTTTATTTCCACCAAAGTTCAGGTACACTTCTCAACATGAGGCTTGAACAAGGAAGAACAACTGGTTAGAACAATTATGTCTCTTTGTTTAAAGTAGTACAATCAGCAATAGCAAACAGCATCAAATACAGTCTTGAAAATGCCAAATTGTTGAAACTATTAATTTGCCACCCTTAACTGTATGAACTAGATTTGTAGCTATATAACAACATGTAAAACAAAACAAAAAGTTGTCGAAAGTAAATATCCCCTCAAGAGAGCAATTTTATCCTCAGGGGAGAAAATTTAAAAGGGGTTAAGGGGAAAATAGAGAAATTGAAGAAGAGGAAGAGATTAGAAGTAAGGCTGGACAAAGGAAGATCACACAAACTAGGAAACTGGTGAAGAAGATAGGAGGGAAAGAGAAGGAAGAAATAAAAACAAGAACAGAAGAGATCAGTAACAGGAAGATTAGGAACCACATTCATACTCATAAAAACAAGAGCAAAGAGTGAAGAGAAAAATAAAACAAAAAATACAAAAAAGAAGGGAATAAAAAAGGACAAAGAGAATAATTCCACTTCAAGGCATGTTTCTGCTGTCACTGGCAGACAATATGGGAAGAGAGAGTCCAGATCTGAGATGATTAATCCCAGCAAGCCAGCTGTAACTCATGGTGGGGTAGTGGATAATCCGGTGAGCTTGCACCTTTACTTCCACTAAAGTTCAGGCAGATTTCTCACCATGAGGCTTGAACAAGACCCATTCAGCCTGCAGCAGCCCACGCACCTTCTTCAGGCTTGGACTCTGCTCCCCACCAGCTCAAACTCAGCTCCTTTACTTCTGCCGATTTTAGTTTGGCTCCCCAGCCTTGATACTAGGAGCCACTAGATGGAGCCAACAGTTGCTTTTAGTTTAGTTGGTCCCTCTCGACTGAACTCTAAGCAATTGTAGCTCCATTCTCAAGATGTCTCCTGTTCGGTAAACCTTTCCTAAGGGACATCTGAATCTGAGTAACTTAGAAGGCACTGCAGCCTGGTGTGTATACTGCCCTATTCTACTGGTACACTTCTCTGTGCAGGCCTCTGAGATCACCACTAGTCACTGTGTGTCTGCACATTGGAGCTTTCTCTCCCATGCAGTGAATCCAGGCTCAGGAAGAAAGCACCTGCCATCTCCTTCTTCACTTAATTTTCTCTTTGCTCTTCCTATGGGCTTCAATTTTCACTTTGGATCTTTCCTGGGTCCTGGGGGCCCAGCTCTCTACTTTTCGTCACATTGTTATATTCTAGTGTATGGACACCAAATCTTGGAGATGCTCTTTCTCTGTTACTCACCCCGTCATCTCCCTGGAAATTCCTCTGTATTTCTCCTTCTAAGAAGAGTCTGTTCATTTCAGTTTCCCATTTTTGATGGGATCTTTTTTGGGTGAGTATTTGAGTTTTTGAGTTCTTTGTGTGTTCTAGATAGTAGTCATCTGTCTGAGGTGAAGGTGGCAAAACATTTTTCACATTCTATGGGTTTTCTTTTCACTCTATTGCTTGTTTCTTTTGCTTTACAGAAGAGTTTTAATTTGATATGGTGCCATTTGCTGACTATTGCTGTTATTTGTTATGCAATTTGAGCTCTACTCAAAGTCTTTGACCTACAACTATGACTTCAAGGGTTTTACCTATTTCATTTTCCTAGGTTGTGTTTCTGTTTTAACATTTAGAACTTTGATACGTTTTGATTTTAGGTTGGAACATGGTGAGAGATATAGCTTCAATCTTCTGCATATGAATAGCTGGTTTTCTCAGCATCAGTTGTTAAAGAGGCTATCTTTCCTCCAGCATATGTTTTTGTGTCCTTTGTGAAAAATCAGGTAGCTGAATGTTCTTGGAGTTGTTTCTGTATTCTCTATTTTGTTCCATTGATCCATATGTCTTTTTTTGGGTACCAATACCACGTTGCTTTTAGCCCTGTAACTCTGTAGTACAACTTTAAATCTGGTATTGTAATACATCCCACTTTGTTCTTGTTGCCCAGGATTGCTTTTGCTAGTTCAGGTCTCTTCTACTTCCATCTCAATGTTAGGATTGTTTTCTCAATTCTGCGAGGAATGTTGTTGGTATTTTATGGAGACTGGGTTAAATCTGCTTATGAGTTTTGGAACTATGGCCATTTTGACTATATTAATTCTTCCTTTCCAGGAAAAGGGGATCTTTCAACTTTTTCTTGTCCTCTTTAATGTCCTTTCTCAGAGTACTGTAGTTTTCATTGTAGAGTTATTTCATTTTCTTGGTTAGCTTAGTTAAAAGTATTTAAACTTTATTGATGCTATTGAGAATGGTGTTGTTTTCCTGATTTCTTTTTCAGAGTGTTCATTAGTGACATATAAGAATGCTATCAATTTTTGTGTCTTAATTTTGTACAGTATTATATTGATGAATTTGGTTATTAATTCTAGAAGGCTTTAGGTGGAATTTCTTGTATCTTCTCTGTAAAGGATCATGTTATCTGCAAATAATGATAATTTTGTTTCTTCCTTTCCTGTGAATATACCTTTTATTGCTTTTGCTTGCCTAATTGCTCTGGCTAACTTTTTGAATAGGAATGATGATAGTGGACACCTTTTTCTTCTTGAATTTAGAGGAAAAGTTTTAAGCATTTTTCTATTTAATATGATGTTGGCTATTAGTTTATTGTAAATATTTTGTCAGATTGAGATATGGTCCTTTTGTACCTATTTTCTTCAGGATTTATCATAAATAGATGTTGAATTTTGTCAAAATACTTTGCTGCCTCTATTGATATGACCATGTAATTTCTTTTTCTTCCTTGTATTTATGTTATGTTTTACACTTACTGATTTGCACATATGGGATGAAGCCTGTTGCTTGTTTCCTTTGCTTTAAAGAAGATTCTTACCATTATGTATGATCTTTTTGATGATTTATTGCATTCTGTTTGCCAGTATCTTGTTTAAGATTTTTGCCTCAATATTCATTAAAGAGATAGGTCTATAGTTCTCTTGTTTGGTTGGATCCTTTCTCTGGTTTTGGAATCAGGATAATGTTAGCTTCCAGGAATAACTTTGGGAGTACTTTTACCCTGACTTAGTTACTCTTCTCATTTTGCTTGGCCAAAATACCTGACACTCACAAGTTAAAGCAGGAAAGGTTTATTTTGGTTCATAGTTTGTAGAAGTTTCAGTCTAGAGATGGCTGGCTAAAAGGCAGGGTGACATGGTGGAGGGGCATGTCAAAGGAGAAACAGTACATGGCAAGGCAGGAAGAAGGCAGTAACAGTGAAGCAGCAGCAGCAACAACAACAAGTCTCACTTTCTATTTTATCCTATCCAGGCTACAAACCTTTGGACCTTCCCATTATCCAAATCTGGAACTGTGATAAACCAGTTAGTGGACTAAACCAGTATCACACACTTTTTTTGGAGACAAGGTCTTGCTCTATAATGCAGGCTGGCCTTGAATCACTATGTATCCCAGACTGGCCTCGAACTTGTGGTGATTCTCCTACCTCAGCCTCCTGAGTGCTGGGATTACAGGTGTGCACCACCATGCCTGGCTAGTATCACACACTCTTAATTCCAGTATCATATACTCTAGATCCAGCCAACTCTGAAAGCCCAGCCTATAAGTATATGAAGCTTTGAGGGAACACCTAGATACAAACCATAACTTCCTCTTTTATTTTCATCAAAAAAGTATCAGTGTTAGAATTTCTCTGATGTTTTTGTAGAATTCATCAGTGAATCCATCCAGACCTGAGTTTTTCTTAGTTGGTAGTTTTTTCTATTACTGCTTCAGTTTCATTGCCTGTTATTGGATAATTCAGAGTTTGTAAATATTATTGGTTCAGTTTTGGTAATTTATATGTAGGAATATATCCATTTTTTCCCTGAGTTCTCCAATTTATTGGTGTACTGGTTTATGAAGTAGTTGTTAATTATTTTTTGGATTTTAGCAGTGTACATTGTCATTTCATGTTTTTCGTTTCTAATTGCAGTGATTTGTGTTTTTCTCCTTTTTTAGTTAGATTGGCTAAGCATTTATGTATTTTGTTGGTCATTATGTATGATCTTTTTGATGATTTGTTGAATTATATTTGCCACTATCTTATAAGGATTTTCACAGCTATGTTCATTAAGGAGATTGGCCTGTTGTATTCTTTTTGATTTGGGCCTTTGCTTTTGGGATCAGAATGTTACTGGCTTTGAAGAATGAATTTGGAAACACTCTTTACCTTTCAATTTCATTAAAAGTGTGAGGAATACTGGTATTATAACCTCCTTGAATGTCTTATAGAATTTAACTTTGACTCCATCAGATCTTTGGCTTTTCCTTAATTTTCACTGTAGAATTTTTTAACACCTTGATTAATTTGATTCTTAGAGTTTTTTTTATAAGCGATTGTGAAAGAATTTTCTTAAATTACTTTTTCAGTGGATTCATTTCTGGTGTATAAAAATATATTGATTTTTACATTTTTATTTTGTATCTCACTACTTTGTTGAATTTGTTTATCAGATATAAGACTCTTTTGATGGAATCTTATCTTACACTGTTTTTTTGTTTTGGTGCTGGGAATCGAACTCAGGACCTTGTGCTTGCCAGGCAGGCACTTGTGCTGCTGAACTATATCCCCAGCCCTTGGTGGAATCTTTAAGGCCTTCTAATTATAGGATAATATTATCTGCAAATCAGGAAAAATTTGACTTCTTTTCTTATTTGTAACCCTTTTATTTCTTTATCTTGCCTAATTGCTCTGCCTAACTTCAAAATAGCAAAACATAATCAATGGAAGAAAATTTATTTACAGTAACCGACTAGAAAAATAAAAGTCTTTGAATTTTCTGACAAAGAATTAAAAGTACTCATCTTCAGGAAGCTCAGTGAGTTACAGGAAACAAGATGGATAACAATTGAAATCATGAAAACAAGCTATGAACAAAATTAGATGTTCAACAGAAATTAGAATAAATTTTTGTTTTTGTTTTTTAAAATTTATTTTTATTAGTACATATTTGTACTACATAATAATACATTCATCATAGGGAGTTCTTATATGTATATATCACATCTTAATCCTTTTTATTTCTTCTTGTCTTCTCCTCTTTCTCTATCTCTAGATCACCCTCAGAAATTTTTTTTTAAAAGAACTACACAGAATTTCTTGACCTGAAGAACATAATTACTAATCTGAAACACCTTAGAGAGAGATTTTTAGTAGACAAAATACAGATTCAGTGAACTTACAGACTGGCCATTTAATAGCATCTACGCATAGGAGAAAAAGGAAAAAAAAAAGAGTGAAGAAAGCTTAAAGGCCTTTGCAGGTACCATTAGGAAAAATAACATAAATATTCTAGGTGTCCTAGAAGAAAAAAAGGGGAAGAGAAAGGAATAGAAATTCTCTTCAGAGAAATGACTAGAAACTTCTTAAATCTGGGAAGAGAAATCAATATCCAGGTTGTAAACACAAAGTATCCCAAATATATTTAATGTAAACAGACCTACTCCGAGACATATCATAATCAAATTATGAAAAGTAAAATACAAAAGGCAGAATTTTGGAGGCAGCAAGGGAAAAGTGACTTTTCACAAATTAGGCAGCCCTCAGCAGATTGTTGTTGAGTTTTTCATCCAAAATCTTTTAGGCCAGGAATGAGTGAGATGATATATTCAAAATATGGGAAGAGAGAAACTTCCAACCAAGACTACCATACTCAGCAAAGTTCTCTTTCAGAAATGAACAAGATATGAACACTTTTCCATACAAACAAAATTTGAGGGAGTTTATCAACTCCAGACCTGTGTTATAAGAAAGTATATAAAGTGATTCTTTCAATCTGAAAGAACCCTAGGACACTAGTTACCAATATAAAAAATATAAAAATCACTGGTAAAGATAAGTATGCAGTCAAATTAAAAATATTCTGATAATGGAATGCTATCAAATGTATTTTCACTTTAATATAAATTTAAAGTACAAATGTATTAAACTAACCATAACTATAATAATTAGTTAACTTATACACAATATAAAAAGATATAAATTATGACATCCACACCATAACATATGTAAAGGGGAGAAGTAACAGTTTAGAGTTTTTATATGCAGTCAAAGTTAAGTTATTTTAAGTTAAAATAGACTATTGTAATTATAAGATATTTTATGTAAGTCTTAGGGTAAATAACACACCTGTAGTAGATAAAAAATTATAAAAGAAGCATCAGAACATATCATTACAAAAAAATCATGATATCACTAAAGAAGATAATAAGAGAGGAAGAAAAGTACAGAAGACCTGCAAAACAGCTAAACAAATGTCAACTCATAAAATATCAATTATAAGTCCACAATTATCAATAATTACAATAAATGGAAATGAATTAAATTCTCTAATCAAAAGACATAAAGTGGTTTCATGGATTAAGAATAATATCTAACAATCTACTCCTATTAAGAGATTTATGGTGGCTTTAAGGCCAAAAGCAAAGGCTTGGAAAAAGATATCCCATGCAAAGAGTAAGCAAAAGAGAGAAAGGTGATTATTCTGATATGAGAGAAAAATAGATTTAAGTAAAAACTGTAACAATAGACAAATAATAATAACAAAGGACTTCTATCTAGAACATACAAAGAATTAAAAATATCAGCCCCCCAAAATGCAAAGACCCAGTAAAAAATGGGCATCTGAGATGAACACACATTTCTCAGATAAAGAAATACAAATGGCAAATAAATACATGAGAAAATGTTCAACATCATTAGTCATTCATGAAATGCAAATTAAAATAACACTGAGATTCCCTTTCACCCCCGTAAGAATGGCTATCGTTAAGAAATCAACAAATAACAAATGCTACTGAGGCCGTGGAGAAAAAGGAACTCTTCTGTACTGCTGGTGGGAGTGTAGACTGGTGAAACCACTGTGGAAATCAGTTTGGAGATGTCTCAGTAAACTAGGACTCGAGGCCACATTCAATCCAGCTATTTCATTTTTGGGTATTTTCCCAGTAGAACTGAAAACATCATATCACAGTGCATCCATGTTTATAGCAGTGTAATTTGTAATAGCTAAATTATGGAAGACATCCAAATGCCCATCCACTGAGGAATGGATAAAAAAGTTGTGGTATATTTTTATAATGGAATATTACTCAGCTATAAAGAAAGATAATCTTGAGGCTTTTATAGGAAAATGAACACAACTAGAGACCATACTCATAAGTGAAATAAATCAGACCTGCATGTGTAAACACCGTACTGTCTCATTAGTATAAGAACCTGAAAGAGTGAATAAAATCTAGAGGTATAATAAACATTGTGAAAGGAAAGGAAACTACTCAAAGGGAAAGAACTGAGATGAGGGAAAAGAGAAAAGAAAGAAGGGGGAGAATATGTATATATTGTTAATTTCCTATCACCTTGTCAGAAATTCTGTA
This sequence comes from Chinchilla lanigera, assembly GCF_000276665.1. Taxonomy (NCBI): domain Eukaryota; kingdom Metazoa; phylum Chordata; class Mammalia; order Rodentia; family Chinchillidae; genus Chinchilla; species Chinchilla lanigera. Next base: position 3,232,721 of record NW_004955425.1, on the reverse strand, counting down.
TGGCCTGTAGTGTTTTCATATTATTTTCTAAATGTATGTGTGTTTGTTAAGATGTTTTCATTCTTTTATCTTTAAAAAAACAAAAGTAGCTCTAAGAGAGAAGTTTATAGTAATACATACCTACATTTATAAATTCTCAATTAAATAACATCTTTGCAATTTAAGGGTCTAGAAAAAGGGCAACAAAAGGCTAAAATTAGCAGAAGTGAACAAATAAAGATTAGAAAAGAAATAAATGAAATAGAAGCTAGATGGACATTAGAAAAGAAAATTACAGGTCTCTGTTCCTAATAAGCACAGTATTAAAATCTTCAACAAAATACTGTCAAACCTTCTTTCTCCTGCTCCTCTTTCTTCTCCAAGGCAGGCTAGAAAAACTAAAAGTCTTATTTGGGTGGATTGTAAATACTAGAATTCATCTTTCCTAAAGTTGGCCACAAAACCTAGAAATAGTACCCTAACTTTCCCTTCCTGCCTGAGTTAGAACTTTTCATGAAGACATTCTCTAATGTACCTTGTCTGATGAGACTCTCATTTCAAACGGAGGCCTATTTCACATTTGAGAGTAAGGAATGCTACACAGAACAGGTCTTCTTAAGTTTCCCTTTTACAGTCTATTACTTTTGATCATACTTTTGTTCAATTGCATAATTGTCCATTTTTCTTCAAATTCAAGCACAAAAATGGTATCAGTCAGTGCTTACTAAAGAAACAGATCTAATGTGAGATTGGCTTACAAGGACCACCTCAGAGTCAGGTGTGGAAGAGTGCAAAAGATCTGTTTGCACGCTGGAGATTCAAAGGATCCAGTCAAAGGGCTGGAGTCACTGTAGTGTCCTTTGTTAGCCTGTATCAGGAGCCCAAAGGCTCTGCAATGGAAGGGTGAAGAGTGTACGCTGGAAGGCTGGAGTCTGCTCTGGAGACAAGGAGATGACTTCCAAAGTGACAGTGAAGACTGACACTCCTCCAAAGAAAGAAAAGCAAACCTTCCTTCTTTGTTTCCCTTTTGTACCGTTCAGGCAGCAAGCGATTATTTGCTGTCACCGACACCCAGTAAATCGTAGCAAATGTTCAGTAAATTCCATCAGCCACACGTGAAACGATGCTGAGCCAATTTAATTGGGTGTTTCTTATTTAAGTTGGCAGTCAGTCAAGTTTCACACCCTGAGTCATGGGGTGGTTGTTTCTGAAGGCTACTATTTCATTTAAAACTTTGATTAAATAAATATTTACACTTCTCTCTTGTTAACCTGTCTTTTGTTATTAGTGTCTCCCTTTACCCTCGTGATGGACGAGGAAAAGTATAATACTTTTCTGCCACTACAGAGATATGAACAAATTCTTGCTTCTCATTTGGAACTCCTCGAACACTGAATGTAGGGAGCTGTGGAAATGTGCAGCTAAAATATCAGTAAGTTTAGCCTATGAAATAATGTGAAAATAAATGAATAAATAATGTGAATAAAAATACCAGATTTTATTATGCAGAAAAATGTTGGAGACACACACACACAGTATGAAACTCAGAGGAGGGGTGTATAGTTGAAGCTTAAATAACATGCTGCGCTACATAAAGAAATAGGGATTTGAGGCCATTGCGAGATGGATGACAAACACTGATGGCAAGTTAAGGAAAGGAAAGAAAGACAAACAGGTTGTATTATTGTGCATATAAACTCTTCCCTGAAACTGCCGTTGGAAACCAACTGTGGTAATCTCTCTCTGGGCCAGGTGTCAGATCAGGAATCTCGTCATGTGAAAAGGCATTTCTTAGGTAGGGGAATATGAGATAGAAAAGTTGTTACCTACATCTGCTGTTTACCAGTGGAGAAGCACAATTCTTTTTTCAGAGAAGACTTCTCTTAGAACAATTTCTGAGTCTACAGCGGTTGAGTTTCTCTGAATAACCAATTGGAAATATGCCGAAGAAGTGTATTTCAGGTAGGATATTTTGATCTCCTTCACTATGGATTCCTCATTTTAGAAGAGAACTGTAAACATTCGTTCTTGGGCCTGGTTTGAGGATGAAGGGAGATTGAGCTCCTAAAATAGTTTTGGTGGATATAAGTAGTTCTAACATATAAGTAGTTCTCAGTATTGGTTTATTTCTTTCTTCCTCAACAGAAAGTGACACTTTCTTGTGAAGCAAGATTGTAAAAATTGAACTCAACTGCAGAGAAAAAAAATTTACACCTAAACCCTTTTCTAATTCTTGCTACAATATAGATTACAAGAAACAGAGCAGTTCTCCCTCCATAGGAAGCCTTTTATTTGGATCAGCTACAATCCTTCCTGACAACACTTAGGAGCATGGACACTAATTTATTAATTATTCTCACCTCTGAACATCATGAGGATCATGAACTGCTTGGCATTTCCATCTCTCCAGGCAGCTAGATAAAATTTGCAAGAGTGTCAAATTCTACTTAATGGCCCTGTTCTTGTTCCTGTTGCCATGGATCTAAGTAAAAGACTGAAAACAAAGAAAGCTTGGAAATGGTGGGAGAAAGTAGCCCTGCTAGGAAACATTGCAGGGCTACTTTTTTGTTGTTCTTTTGGTCTACCATTTTAGCACTTCAAATTTGCAGGTCTTTATTCAAAGCTAAGCTTTTTGCTAGGATAGCAAGCTCATCTTGGTGTAGCTGGACTTCTCATGGATTTATCACTCGAAGTCCTGTGTTGCAGTAAATCTCCATCCCAAACCAAGTGGAACAGTGGCTTCCCTATTGGAAAGGCCCAAGATAAATGTTTGAGGAAGAGTTGGCTCAATGAAGTCAGAAGTTATAAGATGAGAGTTAAGGGAAGTTAAGGTTGAAATTTAGACGACAGAGGTAGATTCCTGGAACCATGAGGTAGAACACTTTCCATTATTGGGGAGACCCAGAATATGAGCAGCCACTTAAAGCACTTTGAAGAACTAATTAACAAAATATTCAAGTGCTACAAAAACACAGATATGAGCAAAAATTTACTCCACACTCTAAATTTAAATATGGATTAGCCTGAGACTTCCTTTAGGACTTATGGTAAAATAAATATTTTTGCCTTCTAAGGAACTAGGCTGCAGAGAAGACTCCTCAGAATTGCCTGGAACGTTTATTAAACAGTTTCCTCGAACTCACCTCAAATGTAACATGCATGATTACTGAGGTAAGAAGGACTCTCAGGGAAAAGAGAAGCAGGAGCCCTCACTAAGAGGTTTTTACTCTGCACAAGTTTGGGAATCATTTGCTATAAGGTACTGCTCTTCAGACAGTTTTTGCTGCTCACCACAAAATTTATTCAAAAAATTTAAAAAGTATATCTCTACTATATGTATATACATTTCTTATATATTTACCTATTTATATATAAATATTTTACTTCTATTTATCTTTTAAGTTACCTATTTAATACCTTTGAGGCATAGTTAATTTTCCTTGGTTTATATTTTTATTTTTGTTGAATGGATCTTTCTTCTCAGAACACACTACAGTCTGTTTTATGAGATCAAGGAGTCTATCTGTTTTATTCACTCTTATACTCACGAAAGCACAGTGCTTAGCCCATAGCAAGCACCCAGTAAAATACTGGTTTGAATTTAACTTCAGACAGTTCCTTAAAAGAGAGATGTAGCTTGTCCTGTGGAATGGGGCTGGCTAATGTTACTGTTGCTTGTCCAAACTGCTTCATGTTTCCATGGAAACAGCGCCAACAGTTTCTGTGTCTCTACCTGTCAGTGTCAGGTGCCCAAAGAGAGTTTAAAATCTTATTTCTTTATCCCCAGCTGGTCTTCTCCTACAGTGGCAGAGCTCCTGCTGCAAGAGAAAGGACCTTCATGGGAAAGAGCAGCAGGAGCCATCACCAAAAGGTTTTTTGCTTTGGACAAGGAGAAGCACAGAGTGGAACAATTTCATTCATCAAATAATACTACCCCTCAGGTGGCATGATTCAAAGGGGAAGCCTCCTTGGGGAGGGAGTCAAGAGAACAAATCCACTTTATTCTCCTGGGTGCCATTTGATTGAGTTCCGGTGATTGCTAATATCAATTATGCCGTTGCTACTTAATAACACCTTTGAAAATAGGGATTGTTGGCTTTGGAAAAAACCTAGTCAATTTCTTTATCTACTACTGAAGGAAGAGATCAACAACAAAATGAAGATTGAAAGACACAGAACTTTCTCATGGTTATATAACACTTTTAGGTTTGAGAGGTAGATGGTGTGTATGTTTTAGCTAAATTATAAAATTGTGGGATATTGTAGTTGAAGAGATCCTCAAAATTTGAACCCCAATCTGCATCACTAGGGCAGGTGTTATAAAACAACTCTAATTAATTTGATCAGGTACAGCCATTAGATTCTTTCTGGTAAATGCCACTAGTTCTCCAGGATTAGAAATTGTGAGGGGTATAAGTTTTCTGTTCACAACTTCCTACTAGACTATGAGAAGAGTAAGTTTCAGACTAAATTCTGCCACACATACTGACCTTTATGTAGTAGCAGGCAGCCCATTAGATAATTAGCTCTGCTTTTTGAGGTCCTCTGATCAAAAAGGGTGTAAAAGATACATGAAAGAAAAATATGGCAATATCCTGGAAGTTAGAGGTAATTAGCATTATTTTTAAAATAGTTTATTTTCTACCCTTTTATTTGCAACTCTTTTCATTTTTATTGACAAAAACAAAATTGCATATATTTTAGTTTACACCGTGGTGCTTTGAAATACACATATATCATGAAGTGACTAAATAAAACTAATTAGTATGTGTATTACCTTATATACGTGTCATTTTTTGTAGTGAAAACACTTAAATTTACTTTCTTAGCAATGAATATAATACATCACATTGTTAGTAGCTTTAGTCACTATGCTGTGCAATCCATCTTTTGAACATTTTACTCTTGTTTAATTGAAATTTGTGTCCTTTGACCAACATCTCTTCCAATCAGCCTCTTCTATATACCTTAGCAACTTCTCTTCTACTCTGTGCATTTATTAATTTGCCTTTTTAAGATTCTACATATGAGTGAGATCATGTGTTTGTCTTTCTGTACATGGTTTAATCCACTTAGCACAATATGCTCCAGGTTTATTCATGTTGTCATAAAAGACAGATTTTCTGCTTTGAAGGTTGAATGATATTTCACTGTGTATATACATGCCACATGTTCTTTTTTCATTCATCTGGGACAGACTCTTAGCTTGATTCAATATCTTGGCTAATGGGAATAAAACTACAGTGAGTGGTGGAATGCAGATATCTCTTAGCCTACTGAGTTTACTGGATCATGTGGTCATCCCAGTTTTAACTTGTGAAGAAATTTCCACAGTGTTTTCCATAACAGCTACACTAATTTACATTTCCACAACAGTACACAAGATTTCCCTTTCCTTCACATCCAGACCAAGACTTAACTTTTGTCTTTTCTTATTTTAAAGAGAAAAAACAATAAAAACAATGATACAAAATTTCAAAACAAGACAGTAGGAGAGTAATAATGGTTAGTACACTGCTTATTGTTTTTTGTTTTGTTGTGGTTTGGTTTTCTTTTTGGTTTTTGTTTTTATTCCAGTAACGGAAATCGAACTCATGACCTTGTGCTCGCCAGGCAGGCGCTGTGCCAGTGAGCTAAATAACCAGCCCCTTACATTGCTTATTGTTATCTTTAAAGAAGTTGCTCAGATTATAAGATACAGGCTTGAAAAATTATTCAAACCATATAAGCACAAAACTTTCATTTCAATGAAAGAATAGAAATTAGTAGTATAGCAATCTTAACTATCACATATATATAATATATATACTATATATAATATATATATATAATTCCTTAGTACTTTCTTTTTCTTCTTTCCTTCACCCCAATTGTTCCTTCCTTTGAGCAATTTCTTTCCCTTTCTTATTATTTATTGCACATTTTGGGTTTTATTTACTCTTTCATGTTCTTACACCAGGGAGACAATGTGATGTTTACACATATGGGTCCGATTTATTTCACTTATGAATATGGTCTCAAGTTGCATCCATTCATCTATAAAAGCCTTGAGTTTATCTTTTTCATAGCTGAGTAGTACTCCATTGTATGGAAATACCACATCTTTTTTATCCATTCCTCAGTTGATGGGCATTTGGGTTGTTTCCAAGATTTAGTTTTGAGAAATTGCGCTGCTATAAAC
>NW_004955425.1:3208958-3226461 GCF_000276665.1 Chinchilla lanigera | reverse complement strand
TTTCTTTTCCCCTTCCTTCTTTTGCCCTTTCCCCCATCCTAGTTTCTTCTTCTTTTTGAACAGTTTCTTCCCATCTCCAAATATCTACTGTACATTTTGGATCTTATTTACTCTTGCAGCTTCTTGCATCAGGGAGACAACATGATGTTTATGCATGCAGAAGTGATTTATTTCATTTATGAGTATGGCCTCAAGTTGTATCCATTTACCTCTAAAAAGTCTCAAAATTATCCTTCTTTATAGCTGAGTAGTACTCCATCATATAAAAAGACCACATCTTTTTTATTCATTCATCATTTGATGGGCATTTGAATTGTTTTCCAAGATTTAGCTATTAAAAATTGTGCTGCTATCAACATAGATGCACATATATCACTGTTGTATGATGTTTTTAATTCTTCTTGGAAAACACCCAGAAGGGCAATAGCTAGGTTGAATGGGACCTCTAATCCTAGTTTTGTGAAGAATATCCACACTGATTCCCACAGTTATTACACCAGGTTTCATGCTGACCAGCAGTGGAGTAGTGTTCCTTTTTCCCCACAGCACCTCCAGCATTTGTTGTTGGTTGATTTCTTGGTGACAGTCATTCTTTCTGGGGTGAGATAGAATCTCAGTGTTGTTTCATTGTGCATCTCTCAAATGACCAGTGATGATGAATAGTTTTTTCATATATTGTTGTTTCTATTTCTTCATCTGAGAAATGTGTAATCTCAAATGTCCATTTTTGGATTGGATCTTTAAATTGGGGAGTCAATTGTTTTCAAATTTTTATCTGTTCTAGATATAAGTCCTTTGTCTGAGGAGTTGGCTAAAATTTTTTCCCACTCTGTGGGTTGTCACTTTACTACTTTAGTGAGTTCTTTTGATGGGCAAATGTTTTTGAATAAGATGAGATCCCAGTTGTTGAATCTTTGTAGTATGGGTTTTGTTCATGAAGTTTGTGTCTACACCTAAATCTTGGAGATTTCAACCTACTTTCTCTTTCAGTAGATTCAGTGTTTCTGTTTTAATATTCATGTTTTGGACCCATTTTGACTTTAGTTTGGTGCATGGTGATAGACATGGGTCTAGTTTTAGTCTTCAGCATGTAGACAGCCAGTTTTTCCAGCACCATTTATTAAAGTAACTGTGCTTCTTCCAGTGAACATGTTTGGCCCCTTTGTCAAAGATAAGGTGGCTGAACTTGTTTGTGTTCACATCTTCTAGTTAGTTTCACTGATCCTTATGTTTTTTCTAAGACCAGGCTGATTTCATCACAATAGGTTTTTGTTTTGTTTTGTTTTGTTTTGTTTTTTGGTTTTTCTCTGGTACCAGGAACCGAACTCATGACCTTGTGCTTGCCAGGCAGGCGCTTTGCCACTGAGCTAAATCCCCAGCCCCTCATCACAATAGTTTTGTAGTATAATTTCAAGTCGAGGATTGTGATGCCTCCTACCTTGCCTTTGTTGCCTAGGATTGCTTTTATTATTCTAGGTTTCCTCTGGGTCCAAATGAATTTTCAGAATGTTTTTTCTAGATCTGTGAGGTATGCTAATGGTATTTTGATTGGGATTGCATTGAATCTGTATAACAATTTTAGCAGTATGACCATTTTCCCTATGTTGGTTCTTCCTATCCATGAGCAAGGGATATCCTTACATTTTCTGATATCTTCTTCAATCTCCTTTTCAGAGTACTGTAATTTTCAATTACAGTATTTCCTTTGTTAGACTGACTCAAGTATTCTAGCTTTTTGGATGCTATTGTGAAATGTGTGCTTTCCCTAATTTTTCTCTCAGTGGGTTTGTTTTTTCTGTACAGGAATGCTTTTGATTTTTGAATGTTGACTTTGTATCCAGTTACACAGTTGAATTTAGTTATTATATCTTAAAGTCATTTGGTGGAGTTTTTGGGACCTTCTATCTAGAGTATGATGTCATATGTGAGTAAGGATAATTTAATTTCTTCCTTTCCTATCCTTATTCTTTTTATTACTTTCTCTTGTCAGTTGGTTTGGGTAATATTTCCAGAATTATATTGAAAAGCACTGGTAATAGTGAACATCCTTGTCTTGTTTCTGATTTTAGAGTGGAAGCTTTTAGTTTTTGTCCATATTAATATGCTGTTGGCTGTTGGTTTGTCATAAGTAACTTTAATTAGATTGAGGTAAAAACAATTTATTCCAATTTTCTGTAAGGTTTTTATCATGAATGAGGGTTGGACCCTGTCAAAAGCTTTTTCTCCATCTATTGAGATGATCATGTGATTTTTGTCTTTGGCTCTGTTGGTATACTGTATTACATTAATTGATTGGCATATATTAAAGCTTCCCTGCATTCTTGTGATGAATTCCACTTGGTAATGACATATAATCTTCTTAATGATACGCTGCATTCTGTTTACTAGTATTTTATTGAGAATTTTTGCATCTATGTTCACTAGGGAGATTGGCCTGTAGTTCTCTTTTTTGATTGATTCTTTCTCTTGTTTTGGTATCAGGGTAATACTTGCCTCTAGGAATGAGTTAGGGAGGATTGCTTCCCTTTCAATTTCCTTAAGTAGTTTGAAGAGTATTGGCATTAAATCTTCTCTAAATTCTTGTAGAATTCAGTAGTAACTCCATCAAGACATGGGCTTTTCTTTGTTGGTAAGTTTTTTTAATTGCATTTTCAATCTCATTAACTGATATTGGATTATTCAGAATTTTTATATCTTCTTGATTCAGCTTTGGTCATTCATACATATCTAGGAATCTGTCCACTTCTTCTGTGTTTTCCATCCTATTAGAGTAAAGATTTTCAAAGTTCACATTGTCTGAAAACACAATAATATCTACCCCTAATTTTTCTCTGGGTTCCTGTTGCATGAAAGATTGTTTTCCATCCATTGACTTTCAGTCTATGAATTTCTTTTTGAATCAAATATGTTTCTTGTGTATGGCATATTGTTGAATGTTGTATCATGATCCATTCTACCAGTCTGTCTCTTTTGATTGCTGAATTGAGGCCATTTACATTGATGGTTATAACTGATATGTATTGGCTTATCTTTGTCATAATATTGTCCTGCTGTAGGTTCCCTGCTTTTCCCCTCTGTTTAATTGCTTGCCCTGCCTGGTGGTTTCCTTCTGTTGTTGTTCTTGAAATTATGGTAGTTTTGTTTCTTTCTAGAATATCTTTCAAGACTCTTTGGAGAGTTGGTTTGGTGATCATGAATTTCTTTAATTGTTTTTTGCCACAGAAGTATCATTTCTTCAATAATTTTGAAAGATAATTTTGCAGCATACATCAATCTATGTTGAAAGTTGTTTTCTTTCAGGACGTGAAATACTTCACTCCAAGTTCTTCCTGACTCAAGGGTTTGTGTTGAGAAGTCTGCTGTAATTCTGATGGGCTTTCCATTATAGGCGATCTGTTTCTTCCTTCTAATAGCTTTTAATATTGTATTCTTGTGCTGAATTTCTGGAATCTTGACTATTAAATCTCTTGGTGTGGTTTTATTTTGGTCATGACTGTTTGGAGGTCTATATGATTCATTTATTTGTATATCAAATGTTTTATTCATGCTTTGGAAGTTTTCTACCATCATTTCTGTAAAAAGCTTTTTTTTAATGGCCTATGTGTTTTCTTCAGCTTCCTCACTGACTCCAATCAATCTTATGTTATTATTTTTTGCATCATCTTATAGCTATTGGATTGATTTTTTTCATGGTCTCTTGCTATTTTTAAGATACCTTTCTTTTCATAATCACTAGCTGCAATTCTGTCTCCAAGATCTGGTGTTCTGTCCTCTCCTTTATTCAATATGTTGCATACACATTCAGTGGACATTTTAATCTCTTGGATTTCTGTTTGGATCTGTATCCTGAATTCTATTTCTTTCCTGTATGGGACATTTTCTGTTTCCATCATTTTTCTAAGATCATCTATTCTTTTATCTGTGCATTCTCTGATATCTTTGATTTTTTTTAATTTTAAAAATAAAAGGAGGAAAACATGAACAGACAGACAACCTTTTACAAAATAGCAAAAGAACAGTACAGACAATACAGAGTTACAAACTAAATGGTAGGAAATTAACAATGCTTGTTGTATTATGTATTGATATTTTCAAAGTGGCTTCTCATGAATACAGATAGAGACATGCAATATTGATCAATCAAGGACTCATTGACAGTTTCTTTCAGCAAAGAAATAGAAGAACAGCTATGTTAACTATCCTGTATATACATACATACAAAATTTCTCCTTCTTTCCCTTCTATTTTCCCACATCCCAATTGCCCTTTACCCTTGAGTGCTTTCCTATCACTTCACAATGTCTATCATACCTGCTAGTTTAAATTAACTCTTTCAGGTTTTACACTAGTGAAACAATGTGGTGCTTGCACATGTATGTCTGATTTATTTCACTTATGAGTATGGTCTCTAGTTGTGACCAGTTACCTATAAAAGCCTCGAGTTTATCTTTCTTTATAGCTGAGTAATGTTCCATTATATAAAAGTACCACAATTTTCTTATCCAATCCTCAGTGGATGGACATTTGGGTTGCTTCCACAATTTAGCAATTACAAATTGTGCTGCTATGAACATACATGCACATATATCACTGTGATATGATGTTTTTAGATCTTCTGGGAAAATACCCAGCAGGGGCATAGCTGGTTTGAATGGGACCTCTAGACCTAGTTTTCTGAGGAATCTTGATATCTTTGATTTTAAGCATCTCTTCTTTCTGTACCTGAGAGATTACTTTATGTATAGTCTTTCCCCCTTGTTTTTTCACTTCTGTTGCTATCATTTCAGAAAATTCCAGTGTTTTACTTCCAATTTCATCAATCTCATTGCACTTTGCACTTGTCTTGGGTGTGCGGGGGGTCTGGGGTTGCATTTTGCTTCTGAAGCTTGTCATTTGCTATTTCCTCTTTTTTATTTTATTTTGTTTTCTATGTTGATGCTTGCAGATTTTTTATGATAGCTTTATCAATTGTGGAATAGCTTTATCACCTCCCAAAGAGAAGTATGTTCTTCAGTGATATCCTAGAGGTAGGTGGTTCTTTTTAGCTATCCCAAGAACCTATCTTTCCAGTATGTAAATGATACAAAGTTATTATCTGGCTCAGCACCCAATTCCTTGGTACTGGGTTGTAGTGGTGATTATGACCCCATACAATCCGAATGTTATCATACAAGGGAGAAAAACTGATCATAACATGTATGATGTCCTGGATAAATTCATACATTTAGTAATAACAATAGTTTCAAGTGCAGCTTAACTGCTAACAATCTATGGTAACCATTAACCTGCTACCTCCAAGCACAGGAGCAAACTCTAAAGATATATATATATATATATATATATATATATATATATATATATATAAATCCAACATACTTGTATGCATTGGTTTCCCCTTTAGTGGAGTGATTTTACATTTTTGTGAAGGGTGGCTTAATATGGGAATGGGGCAGGATAAAGTGATGAACAAAGTCAAATACAGTAGAGTCAAGGCTGGAAGTCAAAGGATGATCACCCAAATTTTGGGAAACTAGAGTACAAGGGGAGAAAGAATGAAATAGAATGGAAAGGAGTAATCAGAAAGGGAAGAGAAAATATTTACTGACTTGAAAGTTTAAATTCAAAAAGTAGTTGAGGAAAGAGAGAAAGAGGACCAATAGAAGAAAATGAAAAAGACAGGTAAGAAACCTAAACAGTTTAAAAAAGAAGGAATAGAAGGAGAATGGAAAAGAAAGGAAAAAAAGAAAAAATGTAGACCAAGAAAGAGAGGAGAGAAAAGAAAAAAATTCAAAAACAAAAATAACCACAAAATAGAAGACAAAACAAAATGACTTCCAATCAGACAGGAAAGTTATAGCCAATCAGACAAACAAGGGAGAATGAAAGTAGTAAAATATCTCTATTCTTTACATTTCTGTGATGGAGTTTATGTTAAATCACAGAAATGTGCTGTGTACTCGAGCTAAATTTTCCATGGGAATTTTGCTGGGTATGCATCTGATCTTGGCCTCTGGATGTGGCAGCCTGGACTGGTCTTCTGTTGGTGTTCTCTAGAGTCTAATAGCTGGCTCCTTGCTGCTGCTTGGGACACTTCCATGTGCTGGTCTCCCTGATTACTCTCTGTGCCTGGGACTGGCTGTCCAGGGTCTCATGGGTTCAGGTCACTCTTTTGTCCTTTTGATAATAGCTATCTGATAGGTTTGAGGTGGTATCTTATTGTGGTTTGAATTTGTATTTTTTTGATGATTAGTGATGTTGACTATTTTTTGTAGTCTTATTGACCATCTGTATTTGTAAATTAGATTATTTCTTGCTATTCATTTAACTTCCTTGTATATTTTGCATATTAACCCCAGATATGAAGTTTGCAATATTTTCTCCTCCATTCTATAAGTTGTCTTTTCATGCTGTTGATCCTTGTTTATTCTGAAGCTTTCAATTTGGCATAATCCAATTTGTCTCTTTTTGCTGTTGTTATCTGTACTATTGGAGTCATATCCCCAAAAATCATTACCCAGACAAGAGTTATAGTGTTTTCTTTCTATACTTTGTTCCAGTAGTTTTATAGTTTCAGATCTTGTGTTTAAGCCTGTAAAACATTTTGAGTTGATTTTTCTATATAGTATGACGTAGGAATCTAGTTTCACTGCTCTGCATATAATTTCACGTCTCTGTGGATGTCCTGTTGTACTACCATCATTTTTTGAGAAGTCTCTTTCATTGTAACATATTCCTGGCATCTTTATATATAAAACAGTTGACTATAAGTTCTTGGATTTAGCTAATTTTACAGTTGGATACAGATAGCAAGAGTCTCCTGAATCAGTAGTTGTTCTGTCTGGAATCAAGCCTGGGGTTACATTCCAAAAGGTAGAGACTACTGCCCTTGCTAGACTATTTTTAAAATGTATTTGTGCAAGAGCAGAAAGAGTTTTTACAGTAGTTTTAACCAAGGTATAAATCTTGAAGACCATTTATTTTCTTAGTGAAAGTCGTTGCCAGTGTTCTTCATGCTTGTTGTCATTTTCTAGGGCTGCATAAGCATAGTGGTAGGAGCACCACTGGAGCATGGTTTTTCTTTTAAATGTGAGTTACCACTTGTGGAGTGGTGTCCTTAGGATAATGGACCACTCCAGGAATGCATATTGGAACCAGTGGGCAGTCAATGCCCAGGTATTTAATTACAGAACAGAATTATAGTACCCAGGATACCTTAAAGAATAAAGTTTATAATTACAATCTGCATAAAAGAAGGATTTTGGTGCTGCTTTCTTTCATAATTGTGCAAGGTGAAATTAAAGAAAACTACCAACAACAAAGGAATAAGTACAACAAATTTTTACTCAGTCTAATGAGAAAATGTCAAGGGTGGGGCAGGATGTTTCTAACACATAGCAGAAATTGTGATATTTGTCCAACTTTTGCCCCTCAGAAAAATTTCTTCATGGACAGAAGTTGTTTTCAGAAGTTTTTATCTTCTTTCAAGTCCTAGCTCCAAATATTCTTCCAAACCAATTATTTCTCTTATTTCCCCCACCCCTGCACCCAACTCTCTCTCTCTCTCTCTCTCTCTCTCTCTCTCTCTCTCTCTCTGTCTCTCTCTCTCACACACACACCACTATATTCTTTTGTCTGGTACTCTCTCCCTTATAAATTCAGGCTTTTCTTCTAGTTTCTCATCATTTTCATAATGAAGATGAAGCACAGAAATGAAAGGTGGGTGTCAAGTTTGAAAGAAATGAAGAGATGATGTCACAAAATTAGAGGAATGGGATAGAATGTGAATATTCATCAATTTTTTAGAATATAATTTACTCAAACTTTAAGAGTTTATGAGTGAGCATGTCTTTAGGTATCAGTCATTCATTTCTGACCTCTTATGTCTCTTAATCAGTCTCTCTTCCTATTACTACATATTATCCCACTACAATTAAGAAATCATTTTTACATTTTAGAGTTACCATGCAATAAAATACATGGTAATGGAACTGAGTGGGAAAGAGGGATGCAGACTCAACATTCTAAACAGGTTTATTGCTAAACCTGAAAGGGACCTCTGTGTAAGCAGAACATAAAAGATGTCTCTTACAGGCTAAGAGGCTCTTTTATAATATTTTTGGTAGGCTTTTGAGGGGCTAGGTTGAAGAAACAGCAGGCTTATGGCTTGCTGATCTATCCTCTGTGTCCTCTGTGGCCTAAAATAAAAGGAAATTTATGTTTCTCCAAGGTGGCTGGTAGGCTCATTTGAACTGCTGGTGTCCCTGTCCAGGCTTTATCAGGAATTATAAATTTCAGCTGCTAATAGAATTACTATTGTTTTTTGGCTTGGAAATTATTAAAATAAAATATAATCTCAGCTCTACCCTGTAATCTTTAAATACACAGAAAATCATCAATAGAGTAACAGGGGACCTGTCACTATGTAAATATCCTGCTCAGTGAAAGCTGGCTTCAGTCCATCTTACAGTCTGAGTCAGGTGAGTTGATCGAGTAATAAGTGAAATATAAGAATAGGGGATGGAGAAAGTATGGACTCATTCTATTCCTTCATTGCTTTGCTAAAGAAGAGTGACATACAAAGGTGACTGGTTAAAGCTTTCCCAAGATTTAATCGGCTGGTTAGTGGGAGATCCATGATGAGAACCTCTCTTTTCATGCTTCTGTTTTGCCAGATTTTGGCTGTCAGAAATGCCTTTTAACAAGGATAAAAAAATTCAAAAGTGGAATAATATTTTTACTCATACACAGACTTGAGTTCTGGGTAATTGCAGTATGACACTGAAGTACAACTCCTAGGCTGTTGTTAAGGTGTCCAGTCACAGTGGGAAACACTGCCATGAGTGAAACTTCCTTTGGCCGTGTACTAATGCAAAATAAAAATTGAGAAAAAATAAAATGTCTGTGTTGCAAGGAGAAAATATTCAAAACAGAAGTTTCAATCAGTTGCATCAAAAGTCACATAATTTGGTTTGACTGACTTTAGAATAAAATATAAATCTGGGGCTGGGCATGTAGCTCAGTGGCACAACACCCGCCTGGCAAGCACAAGGTCCTGAGTTCAATTCCTAGTTAAAAAAAAAAAAAAAAATCTGCTTATTTCTCAAAGAAAAAAAAAAAAAAAGAAAAATAAGAGAGACAGTCTACTGCAAAGAGAGGAGAAGGAAGTGTTAAAGAAAAATTATTCTGGGAAGACTAAGCAAATATTAAACCAAAACTCGAGACTGAGGAATCTTTGAAGTAAAAGCATTCATTGAGCATGCTAGGCAGAAAAAGGACCAAGTCCTGGGACAAGTTTCTGCAACTTCTAACAGCAAGGAAGGCTATGAAGCACTTAAAAATATCTGTCTGGTCTGATACCCAGTGTATTGCCTATGAGATCTAGCTGAATTTCTACATGGTCGTAATCTTGTTTATCTTTGAGACAGGCTGCCTGAAGCTTAGAGATTTCTCTTCAGGTAAGCAAGCCAAACTGGTTGGTTCTACGATGCTTGGCAGAGTGACCACAAGATAACCTCTGATTTCATTATAATTTCCATATTAAGTGACACACCTTCCAGCTTCCAAGACAGGAAGCACTAGACCACAATAGAAAGCAAAAGAAGTGGTATCTGAATTCCAGAAAATCTCCACCTATTCCAGGAAAAACATGGACATTCTTTTCCTCCATTAGCTTACTGTTCCCCCTCAGTTCTTCGACTTTATGTCTATGATTCTCCCCAACAGATGGGAGGCTGATTTGGGAACCTCGACTCCCATTTCTCATTCTCTGGCTGGCTGGTAAACTTCATGATTGGTGCTCAACTTTAATGTCACTTTCTGACTTCAAAATATTAAATGGAAAAATTTCCCTTGTGGAAGTCATTCCCCTGCTGGGAGTAGCAGTCAACAATTTGTGGATTAGAGACATAGAAGA
This sequence comes from Chinchilla lanigera, assembly GCF_000276665.1. Taxonomy (NCBI): domain Eukaryota; kingdom Metazoa; phylum Chordata; class Mammalia; order Rodentia; family Chinchillidae; genus Chinchilla; species Chinchilla lanigera. Next base: position 3,216,548 of record NW_004955425.1, on the reverse strand, counting down.
AACATTTAAGATTTTTTAAATAAAGATTTGGGAAGAGAAAGTACAAAACTTGTTTACACTGAATGTATATGGCTATATAGGTAAGATGGGTAGGAGAACACAAAGCCAGGAAGGTTTGGAATTAGACAGTTTATAAAGAGAAGTAATTGTTACCTTTGGATTGGTTGGGGTTGTGGGCAAGAGGCAATAGCCACAAAGGAGTCATGATGAGATCTGAGGTAAGTTTTTAATACATTTCAGAATGTGGATGACTGTTAGATGACTATCTTCCCTCATCTTTCCTGCTCTCCAGACGAAAGACTTCAAGACTATTGCAATAGGAGTGGAGGCTACTGCAATAAGGAAAGAATTTAACTCAGCTCCACGAAAATAAAAGGCAAGAGGTTTCTCTATGCTGAGGTGAGCTACTGGAAAAATCCTGGTGGACTTTAGAGTGGAAACTGGTCAGTCTGATAAGGCCACCTGTGTTTGCTTGTCTAAGTTAAGCTTCTACTTTTCACAGACACCGGGAGATATTTTTGATTACATTTTGAAGTACTGACTCCCAGGTCCTCAAGAGAGATTCCTGGGGTTGGAGAGAGTGTATATTTCAAAGAGGGCAGAGAATTTATAACAAGTCTTCTGAGGAAAGACTAAAGAAAGGTAGGCCAGAGGCCTATAGTGAGATAGTAATCCATCTAAAGTTTAACTGAACTCAGAGGAGTGTTAAGGCTGTCTTAGTCAGGAGTTTGAGGCCTAGAAGTAGGTAGGTGTAGGTGTGTCAATGGAGATAAGCTGGGTATAATGGGACAGGTCGTTGTCCAAATTTTTCCCACTGTAGGGAAGCCATGCGTGTCTGAAGTCCACTGAAGGTAATTAATTCTTTTGGTACAGCTATGCTATCTGCACATAGTCCACGTTTAAAATGCAGCAACGAATGAACCTAAGGCAAGGTGGAGAAAGAGCCTCACAAAACTGACCACTGCAGGAGAAATGGAAGAGGAAATGTTTGAAGAAGGCAAGGGAAGGTGGTTTCCTTTTTTTTAAGGGAAGATAGTTTTCAAATATTTTTGAAGTATTATCTTACTTAGAATTTACCACTCTTACTAGTGTCCACAAAATCCCATCTGCTAGGAGGCTTTGTCTTCCAGCTGATGGGTTTTGGAAGGTGATTGGATAACAAGGGCTCTAACTTCATCAGTGGATTCAGCCATTGATGGATTCATAGTTTAATAGCATTATTGGGAGGTGATGGAGACTTAGAGGTGGGAGCTAGTTGACAGGAGTGGGTCATAGGGGATGACTTGGGACTATTTCTTGTATGAGCTCCTCTCCATCTCTGTCTCCATCTCCGTCTCTGTTTTGGTTGATACATTGTGTCAACTTGGGGAGTCTAGATGTTTGGCTAAGTGACTCAGCAGTTCTGCATCCTGGGGTGAAAAGGACATGCCCTTTCCCTCCTGGGATGTTGTTTGTTGTGTTAATTTGAGAAGTTTAGAAGGTTAACTATGCAACTCAGAAGGGGTTCAGGGTGCTTACTTTGTATTCATCCTGAGCCTGTGCAAGAGGCAGGCATGCAGAGGGTGTGGGTGTGGAGGACCACCCCCACCTCCCCAGAGTGGGTAGACTGCATAAAAAGAAGGAATTGAGGAAGGACTGGCTGCTGATCCTTCAGAGGAGCTCTGGTCTTCCCTTCAGCTTCGTCGTCTTCTGGCTTCTGGTGCAGAGTGTTTGGGCTTCCATCTGGGACTCTTCAGCCTTCTGGTGTTGGCTCTCCCACCTTCATCATAGATTCTTCAGTATTCCACAGCAGACCCATCAGCCTTTTGATATGGACTTGCACAGACACTGCAGCGAGCTCCAGGCCTGGGGCTGGGCTCTTCAATCTCCAGCATGCAGACACCCTTTGCATGCTTCCTCATCCAACTCTGTAGCTGACCATTGTGAGCCAAACTTGTAATTCCTTGTACATTTGTTTATCTTGTATTATATCTGTTCCTCTAGTAAACCCTGACTGATACAGTCTCTGTCTCTGTCTCTGTCTCTGTCTTTTTCTCTTTCATCTCTCTTTCCTGGGTGCCATAAGGTGAGCAATATTTCCTCTGCCATGCCCTTCTGTCATGATGTATTGCCTTATCTGAGACCCAGAAACAACAGAGCTAAGTGGTCATAGGCTGAAACCTGGGTCAAAATAAGCCTTTCCTTCTTCAAGTCATTTTTGTCAGTTATTTTGTCAGAGTAAAACACAGCTAACACAGCCTTCAACTTAGAGAAATCTAGAATACTCTGCACACATGCATGCATATCCAACATTCACACCCTCTTCTTGACGTATTTCCCTTATATTCACCTTTGGACCCACAGGCTGTCACACAATACTTAGTGCCTACCAATAGAGTGATTGGCTGCCCCCAAATTATCTCTGCTTCCTGGATCTATTTCTTAATAGATTCAAAGCACTGAGTTTTACTTCTGCACAGAAGGAGCACACGGCTTGGTTGTTCTGGGACTTGATGTCTGTAAGTGGTCCTTCTCAGGGCAACTGTACTGCTCAACCTTAGGGGCCTCTACTGTCCTCGTGAAGGTGCAGTGTACTTAGAGTATAACATAGACAGTGCCCCATGGAGTTGTTCAAGGTCAAGAGTGCAGACCCTCTTTCCCTTTTCAAAGGCTATTTCATTCTTTCCTTCCTCTTGGCCAGTGAGTGTGTTTCCTCTCAGTTAGGAATATGTGGAGGGGAGGCTTGTGCTGTTCTAGCTTTCTGGACCTTTGAGGTAATTATTCTTTCTGAACCACAGAGAGACTGTTAAAACTTTTCCAGAGGCTAAATTGGGCAGGATTCAAAGAAAAGTCACTCTCAGCTCAAGAACTCTGTCTTTAGAGCATCTGTTTTTTTCCATCTGGCAAACTCTTACTTCTCCTTCATAGCCTAACTCAATATTACCTGCTCTGTGATGTTCTTGCCACCTCTCCAGGCAGGGTTAGAAGGTTAGCAGCACTGGTGTGCTTCTCTGTTCCTCCTTAGTGTACTGCTCATTCTCTGCATCAGAAATGATCTTTTCCTCCTTGTCCTCTTCCTCCTTCTTCTTCCTTTTCCTCTTCCAATCTGTGGCACTTTGCTACACCAGGCTGAGCAGATTTGAAGGTCCTTTGACCTATCTTGGGCAGTGCCACAGGGGAAAGGGGAAGGTGGCATGGATCAGAAAAATGGGCTTGGAAACTTACGCAGAGTGTGCATTTGGATTTTTATCTAGGTCTGTGCTACTGTCACTCTGCAGGATTTATACTTTGAACATAGCTTGCCTCAGAATGCTTCCTTCCATGTTGTGGCTATTAGTTTCAAGTGGAGTAGTGACATTGAGGATGGATGTGGTTCGTTCATTCATTTGTTCTTTCACTCATTCCTCAAATATGTAGTCGGTACCTACTGTGTCCCGGGCTTTAACAACACAGACGTGGCTACAGTGTATTTGCCAGCACAAATGAGTTTATATTCTGACAGTGGAGAAATACATAGAAGATGATCGCATTACAATGAAAGAAGTTTAAAGATAAAGAGGTGCTTCAGTTGGAGTGGGGATAGCAGAGAAGGTTCTGTATAAGCATAGCTTCTGAGTATTATTTAGCAGAGAGTGAAGAATCAACAAACAGCAAATTTAGCATAGATGCCAATTGAGCCAAAGAGAGTTACTTTTGGTTCATGTAGATCGAGAGTTTTAAGACCAGATAAATCTCTCCAAGGTCTCTACAAAACAATATGTAAAGCCTCACTCCAAAAGAAACAACACTCCTAAATGAACACATTTTCACACCGGAGTCTTCAGAATTACGAAACTCATTCTACTAAACCTAAGGTTGCTATTATTAGAAAGAAATGTTTTTGATGTGAGTTTTAAATATCCTATTGGCACTTCAGATCTGCTGGCCATATGTTGTGCCTGAGTTTCTATAGGAACAACATTTAACCTTTGGGTTAAATAGGTCTTCAATGGCTCAGTGAGCATAGTATCACACCAGCACAATGCCAATTGGCTCTTTCCCTTTAGTGGCATTCTGAGCTTTGTAAACCTTTCAGAGTTCAACTTAATGGGAACTTTTGTCACCATAGGATGGATAAGGGTATTTTGTAACAGATTTAGAGCGGGCTTAAAGACATGAATCAAAATGAGTAGAAAGTTTTCATGAGAAGCCACTTTGAAGATATCAATATGTAATACAACCACCATTGTTAATTCCCAACCACGTTGTTTGTAACTCTGTATTGTCTGTATTGTGCTTGTGATATGTTGTAAAATGTTGTATGTCTGTTAATGTTTCCCTCCTTTTATCTTTAAAATAAAAAAAAAAATGAGTAGAAAGGCACATTTGATTGGAAGGAAATACGTAAACATATTTGGGTTCCTCAGGAATCAGTCTGGGTCAGTTTTAATTAAATCTTATACATGGCCCATGAAAAGGCTTTCACAGTGGAATCTCCCACATCTGCAGCTAATGTTGAGCTATTACAGATTAGGAGAAACTAAACTGGTGAGTACCAGCTACTGAGGAAATTGAGGAACTATGTTGATGGAAAAAAAAGTTGTATGCGAGTGAAGTTTGGATGTGTGCAGTGCATTGCATTGCACAGAGAACAGAGAAGTTTTAAAGACTTAAAAAGATGATTCTGGGAAATGACAAAGGCAAAAGTCCTTTGAGTGACAGCAAATCTCCAATCAGAGAGATCAACAAGTGTGTACATCAATAGGAGGGAAAACAATAACAATCATTACTATAAGCACGACTGTAGCATTTACGAAAGTGCAGGCTTTCAGCCATGCATTGGTTCATGTGTCTATGCAATACTTACTGTATAAGATGATTTAGGCACTGGGCAACAGCTCCACTGTGCGACATGTTAGGTACTGGACAAGCCCAGAAGGATGGCCTAATGAATAGGCAGTGAGAAAGACAGGAGGGACAAGTGAGGGTACTTGAAGTTATCAGGATCCTGGTAGTCAGCCTAGTGTGAAAAGTAGCCAGGGACCTCAGATATTGGTATAACAACTTGAAACAAAGAAGCTCTTAGATGGTGTCCTAGGAAGGATTACTCTTACATTTCTCCTTATTCTGAACAACAGTAGTTGTCTCTTATAAGTACATACTATTTGCTTTTAGCTGTTAATTAATTGCTTTGCATAGTTTATTCTGAGAATATTGTTTTATCTGAGTCCTATGTTACAGAAAGTAGTATCCATTGAGAATTCACTTTACTCTTCTGTGTTCTGGGAAAAATATGGACCCACCTCTGTCTTTTTTTATGACTTTCAAAAGATCTGAGGATGACCCATTGGTTTAACTGACCACATAAAAGGCTACACCCCTTCCCTTTCTTTTATAAAATGAATAATCTCCCATTGCAATAGCCTAAATAAAATCATCTCCTTAGTTTTCATGAGGAATCACTATACTGATTTCCACAGTGGTTATACTAGTTTATATTCCCACTAAGACTATAGAAGTGTTCCTTCTCCCACCCCACCCCAGCCTTGTCAGCATTTGTTACTTGGTATTTTCCTGAGAATTAAAGACATCATATTACAGTGATATATGCATATTCGTGTTTATAGCAGCACAAGTCATAATAGCTAAATCTTCAAAGTGATCTATATGTGTCCACCAATGATGAATGGATAAAGAAAACATGGTATTTACAGACAAGGGAGTACTACTCTGCTATAAAATGTGAACTTGAGTCATTTGTAGAAAAATGAACACACTTTGAAACCATAACATGAAGTGAAATAGAAGAACATACAATCTTAAATATCATATGGCTTCTATTGTATGAGAATCCCCAAGTACAAATAAAGAGCAAAACAAAAGATAAATAAAAGGAATCAAGGAACCAGATCTTTTGAAAATAGAAAGGGGCCCAAGAAATGGAGGATGAAGGGAAGCAGTGAGGGGCAGAGAAATCTAGGAAGAATTAAGATGTGTCCTGTACGTGGACCAACTACTCACAATGAAAGTAATCATTATGCATCACAAACATGTACTAATAAAAATCATCTCCTTAGTTTCTTGCTGCATTATTTCTGTCATAATTTCAAGGAATCAACCATAATCAAATATCATTTAACCACATATGCACTATGATTTTCCTCATCAGGCTCTGCACTGGGCTCCAGATGTATGTACCAAGAAGGCAGACATAGTCTTTTCATGAAACCCCAGTTCAAAGTGCAGTGGGAGCATCAGATGATTCAACAAGGAATTGCAATAAAGTGGATTGAGTGTTGACAGAGGTGATTATAAAACAGAAAAGTATTTAACCCAGTACTGAAAAGACAGTGTTTGCATTCTCATGAAAAACTTCTTTAACTTACATCTAATCCATACAAATTTCTTTTCTTGAGGCGAAGCAATATGACTGGTTATGTAGATGCCTGAAAGAAGTGGAGGGAGATCTGGCAATGCTTTTGCTAAGGTCACTTCCAAAATGCTGGGACAGTGGCCAAATTGATCCCCTTTGTTTCTTCATACTAGAGAGGACTCTACTACCGAACAGCTCATCCACCAAGCCTTAGTCTGCTGTGGTTCTCAGACACAAGATCAAAGGCAGGAAAGAGGAAGAAAATGTCCTTTTATGAAAGATAAGTCTGAATTGATCTGGGTTTTGATGGTTGACAAAGGATACCAGAAACTAGCTAATAGTCCGTTTAGAAGATAAAAATGTGAGCCAAGGACTTCGGGCAATGGAGCATTAAATTCTCCCTGTGATCCTATTTTATTTAATGTATTACCACACCACTGTGTTATTAGGAAAAGAGGGTCAGGTCTTCCAAATTTTTGTATTTGAAGACCCCTGAGGACTGAATTTGATTCAGGAATTTTCCTAACTCCTATAGTGTGGGAAAACTTAACGATTTGATAATATTGCCTATGATTCTGGTGTTCAAATGTTTTCTAAATTTTGAAGTTACCTCAAGACAGTGAAATGAGCCATAGGTTCTGGTTTCTATGAAAATTTAAAAATAATGAATGTATTAAAATAATAAAAATAAAATGATGCATCTTGTTGTTTTATAATAATGTCATTAGTGTAAAATTTTTCATTTGCAAAAATTCAAAGAAAATGACAAAACAAAATGATATTTATTTATATCAGTTCCCCAAAAGGTACTTATTATAACACAAGAATAAACTACAGCTTAAAGTCAAACACCCTAGTCTCTTTGGTGTAAACTTCACGCAGAACTACTCTGGAATACTGTTTCCAATTCTTCATTTTGCCATGTCAGTCTTGTGACCATCACCTTGAAATTGACTACTGTAAAAGAGATGTCACCTCAAACCTGTGGTAGGAGGGAATTTTTTTACATGATATAATTTCTAGCCTCCTTCTGAGAAGAAATGAACTTTCCTGACAATATGCTTGAGTAGATTTCTGATAAAAATTAATGGACAGACTTATTCTGAGAAACTAGTTACCTATTTACCCTGCTGATGAACATTCAACAGTCCAGTCATTGTTTTCTCTTTCTTTTTTTTTTTTTGGTTTTTCTCCGGTACCGGGAACCGAACTCACGACCTTGCGCTTGCCAGGCAGGTGCTTTTGCCGCTGAGCTAAAT
>NW_004955425.1:3184204-3208118 GCF_000276665.1 Chinchilla lanigera | reverse complement strand
TTTTTGGTTTTTCTCCGGTACCGGGAACCGAACTCATGACCTTGCGCTTGCCAGGCAGGCACTTTGCCACTGAGCTAAATCCCCAGCCCCTCTAGCCATGATTAAGGGACCCTGTCATGCTTGGGGAAATACTTATTAAGATTGTAATGCAGGAACAAGTCACATCCCAAACGAATTGTTAAAGATGTTATTGGGCTGAATGCACCATTGGTTCAACCCAGAATAGTAATCTTTTTTTTTTTTTTTTTGTAGAGGGAATTCACATTTCATTTTGGTGGAGGATTTTGTTTTTAATATTTTGATAATAGTTACAGAGAAAGAGGGATATTACTTATTTACCATTCTGCTAACTTTTATTTTAATGCAGGAAAGCAGGGGAAGTTGGCCATGGAGAGAGCTCAAATAGCACTATACATCATACCTAAGATCTTCATCATCAAGGAGTTGAAGGAGTAGATCTGAGTTCAGGCTTGAGACTTTCTCTGTCACGGTGCAGACAGGGCTTTTTCAGTAAGTCACTTAACTTCTCTCAGCTTCCTTTTACATGCAGTGAATAAGGTTCAGACTTTTTCCAAAGGTTTCTGAGGTTGCTCAGCCCTGTGTCCTTTCCCTTTGCATCACTTCCTCCTCTTGGTAATGACTCTCTTTAAAAATTAACTTCTCTTTAAATTTGGTGCAAATAGTTCAGGTAGGGTTGTCTTCAGACTTGTTAACTCTCGCCAAAGTGATTGGTTCAGTGGTGGGCATGTGATCTGACCAAAGCAACTCAGCATCAACTGGATCTTTTCCAGCATTGTTGGGGGAAATCTCTCTAGGGTTATATATTAGTCTGCTTGGGCTACCTCAGAAAGTTTTTACAGTTCTGGAGGCTGAGAAGTCCAAAACCAAGGTGCCAGTTTCTGGTGAGGATTCTCTTTCTTGCTCGTAGATGGCTGCCTTCTCACTGTGTCCTTGTACGGTGGAGAGATAATGTTTTCTGGTATCTCTAATAAGGTCACAGACCCAGTCTCCTCCACTACCTGTGCATCAGACCCTTCAAAGTCATTTTCAGTGGAGCATTCTGGCCACAGTTTCCTCCAGGTCCAGTGAATGACATCTTCTCAGGCTTTGCCAATGAGGTTCATGCAGTGGAAGACACTGAAATATTTCTTGCAGACTTCTTTCAGAATTAATGATGTCCTTCATGACATTAAAACACCTTTTGAACTCCTTGCTCACATCATTCACTGAGGCTGGAGGATGTGCTGGGGCATTGTTCATCAGAAGGCACCTTTCAGGCAAGTAGTCATCAGAGATATTTCTTAATGGTGGCTGCAAAAACCTTGTACAGCCATTCCGTGTACAATTGCCTTGTGGCCCAAGGTTTGACATTGGCCCACCACATGCAGGCAGTCTGACCTTGTTCACATTCTGTTCCTTTCACATATGAGGGGTCTGGGAATGGTGCACCAGTAGTGGCTTAATCTCCAGATCAGTGCTTGTATTCATGCCCAATAAAAGGGTCAGTCTGTCTTTCATAGGCTTGTGCCCTTTTTCCTCCATGTATATAGGTCCTGTTTGGCATCTCCCTGTTTCATTGGAGTTGAACACTTAGAGTGATGTATCCTTCTGGCTTCATGAGTTTCTCAGATTCTTTCTTGTAGGCCTCCACAGTGGCCTAGTCACAACTGGAGCCATGATGAATTGAATAATACTGTATAGTATTGTATAGTGGTGTCTTGGTTCATGAACTTAATTTTTTGCTACAATTTTGGAAAAGATAGGTACATTTGTGTTTGTGTGGGAAAGATGGCCACAGTCACATTTGTCATACATGACTGTCACAGTTTGCAAACAAAACCAAGATTTTGCCAAATGCTTCTCTTTGTGAACCAAATTGTTGCAAACAAAAGTGTTCGTGAATCAAGGTACCACTGCATGTGCTGAAAAGCACACAAACAAGCTTCACAACAATGGATGTAAACATGGAGCTAATGTCATTCATTTTAAATTAACATGGGGCTAATCTCAGAATTAACCAATTTAGAGGGAAGTAGAGCTGAGAGGAAATCAAGCATCCTGATGGACTCTTTCTAGGCTGTGGATTCAGCTATGTCTTTAGTTAACTGTACCTCAAAACTGCCGAGTTCATGAGCTTATTCCTTTTTTTTTTACTCAAAAGGTTTTGAGCTGGATATTTTGCATTTGCAATGGAAAATTTATTGAGTAATTGTGCGCTATGAGGAAGATATAATGAGATTACATATGTATAAAAAGTTTAGCACAGCACCTGGAGGAAAGCAAGTGCTCAACAAATGACAGCTACTATTACTACTGTTAGTGGTTGCAGCAATGGCAGATTCAAATGGTTTTTGACTTTTTGAGATATCTAATGGAAGCACAAACCACTTATCATCTGAAAGTTACTGTGAGAATAATTTGGAGAATTTTGAGTTTGTGGAAATTCAATTTTGGGAGTTGGACAGATTGTTGGGCCTTATTATCTCCGGTCATTATGGTGTAAGATTTCATTTTTAAATTAGTAGGCAATAAACATTAATGTTTGTATGGTCCTTGGTAAATATTATCTATAGTTCTGGTAATCATTAAAAGAACAAACCAATGATTACAACCACACTGATTTAATGCTCCATGAAGTAATATAGGCCTTAAACCAAATATTAAATGTATGTGCTATGTGTGTTGGCATCTATTATTTGATTCCCATGATTATTAAATGATGTTTCCTGGCAAATAAACCCATTACAGGCAAAGCTGGATTCATCTGAGTTTTGACCCAGGAGTTCAACAACATTCATGAAGTCTACAGTCTCATTGGCAAAACTGATATATAGTCTTGCTAAGTAACGATACAAGTTTAAGAGCAAGGCCTCCTTTGTTTTTATATTTTGCTGGAATTTTGCATGCTTAATTTATGATTTAAAATCTCTGATTTTCAATTCTCCAAACTGTCTGAAGATACAATGTGTCACAGAATATAAAGACTTTTATTTCTCTCTCTATTTTCTTTAAAGGAAAACATTTTTCAAATATATGCATGTTCTACAAGAGGAATCTTTTGGAGGAGGCCTCTTTAAAACAGTTTGATGGCATCAGATCTCTGAAGTAAGGAGAAGGGAAAGGGAAAACTAAGTTAAAACACAAGGTTCATCTTATAACTTTTACATGAACAATTACAAGTTGGGCAGTGTAAGAATGTGATCTTTTACTTTTCCTGGTTCAAAAAGTCTGAGTTTTGTTGTGGAAATGAGTACTTTCTTGCTCTTTTCCTCGCATACTTTATAAACAGAATAAGTTAAAAATCTACTCCTTTTCTTCAGACAATGACATTAAATCCATGTCAAAACAATTATCTTTCCAGGAAGAAATAGAACTTGTCTTGCCTGGAACTTAAAAATGATTTTTCAAAATACTGCAGAACCTTTTTTCTTTTTGTTAAACATGTATGTGTCCCACCTACACATATCAAGAAAGGCTAAACCTTAGTGATGACAAATTTATAATATGAAATTTATCATACCTATAAAGTTTTAAAAATCTACCATCATTTCACATTTTATTATTCCATCTACAATACTTGATGTTACTTAAATATGCCTCATATAAGTACATTTAGTAAGACCAAACAAATAGAATCAATGAATGTTAGATACTAATAATACTTAAATATATATATTTTATTTCACTTTCCTAGGTGCAAGTGACAGAAACTCTTATTAAGCTAACTAAAACCTAGAAGGTAATTTATTTGTTTGAATAGTTGGAAATCAAAGTGATTTGTTTAGCTCTAGGTCTGGCTGGATCTAGGCAGATATCACATCTTATAATTATATTGTTAAGATTGGAACATGTCATCTATTTATCCATATGTATATATTTCTATGTACATATGTACATATGTGTATCACACAGATGCTTCTTAAATAAAAATTTTTTCATATGACAATAATACAAAAATATTCAAACAACTATTCAAATTATTTAAGGTATCTTTCTCAGGAGGATACCACTTGCTAAAAGAACAGGTGCAGTGGCACACACTTGTAACCTCAGTACCCTGGGATGTTAAGAAAGGAAGCTCACCTGATTTTGGTTTGTTTATCATCTAAATTCTCTTTTATGTTTGAGATTTCCCCAACCTTATTGGCCATGGTAAATGCATTATTAGCATGGTAAAATGCCCACTTAATAGGAAATAAAAATGCCAAAACCTTTCTTTCCTAGCTTCTCTTATACTAGGTCATGGTCATGTATGACTTACCTTGACTCTAACAGGTGACTCAAAGAGGGAAAGACTGAGAAATTGCATTCAAATCGAATCAGTAGGGAAGTAGTGGCAGCAAAGCTGGTGGCAGTAATGGTACCCAGTGCTAGTGGGCTCAGAGGGGCAAGAAGTAAAGACTTTCGCTTGCTGCTGGTGGTAAAGACACTGGTAAAGACTACCGAGTTGTGGCACATGATAGGGGCTGTCCACGCCAGCTGTGCTTCGTAGAACCTGGCTCTCTGTCTAGTCTGGCAATGTTATGATGGCCCCAGTACCATTATCATAAATTCCTAAGGCAACCTAAATTGGCTTCTGTTGCTTACAGCAAAGACTTGTGGATCAGTGGCTTTCTCTTCCTTCATGTCATTGATACCTTACTTCTATATTTATTAACTTAAATCCTGCATTACTCCTTTCGGTCTGTTCAACTTGTATCTTCTGGAATGAGCTACAAGAAGTAGTTTGGGAGAAGATACTGGGATCGGAGGAGGAGATGGATGTATTGCACCTGTAGGCTGGAGGAGCCCAGCTGGAGCATTGACCATACCAGCTGGTTACGAGTTTAGGAGACATGTGCTACAAGCCACAGAGGCACAATTTTTACCCCATTTTTGTTTCCAACAATCCTGGTCCAGTCCACCACCCCCAGGCACCATATCAAGGCAATATTTCCCAGTGTCTCTCTATTTCTACCTTTGTTCTCCCAAACACTATCAAATACAGGGGCAGTGTTAAAACTTAAGTCAGGAGAAAGTGCTCTGGAAAAGGCGTAAACTCAGGCAGAGTTTTTCTGTTCTCCCTAACGTTTCTTCGGGGTGGGCAAGCATTTATTTTCATTGGCAATGGTATTTTGATAGTGTAAAAAGTCATACAAGATCACGATGAAAGCAAAACCATCAAAGAAATCTCAAAAGGGCTAAAAGTAACACGAGGAAAGAAATCAGTGTGTACTCTCTTAAGAAACAATGGAAAGAATTCCCATTTGTTTTTAGTCAAATACTAATAAAGTCCTGCTTTCCATAAAAGGGAAAAAAACTGAAAACAATAAACTTAAATCAGATTTATTATGTCAGTTTGAAATGAGATAAGGAAATAAAGATAGAAAGGAGAAAAGAAAAAAATCATAATTTGAAAATTTTACTTTTGATAAATACCACAGCTTTAGGACACAAAGCTACTCAGGCCCTTTTACCTTCTAGAAAATTCATTTAAAAATATCTGAATTCCTTGTTTTAAACATAGCGAGCCTGTAAACTGGAGCCTTTCACATTATAAATTCTGTTCCCTCCAACAGACCTCCATCCTCAAGAAAGTACACTGTTGATAGGAAAACATATGTCAGTTTCAAACACATGTAAATGGTTACATTCTAACATAGCACTCCAGGTGGGTAACTCTGAGATGCAGGGAATACACTTCCTAGGTTACTATCTTGAGGACACCCCCTAAGTCCATATAAAAAGCCTCACCTCCAACCATAATGTGCCTCTGTCTTCTGAGGACCTTTATACTGACATCCCAGCCCTCTGTTGTACTTTATTTAGAGACAGGGTCTTCCTAAATTGCTAAGTTGCCCAGGAAGTACAGGCAGGACCACACCAACATACCTGGCTGAGTGTGTACCTTTAAATTCTGCCTAATAAATCACTTTATAGCTTTCACAGATGTATCTTGAAAGTTATTTTTCTGTAGGGAACCTACCACCTACTTCGTAGGTGGGGTGAGTCAAGGTTTTCCATCTCTGCTTTTGGGAACCTCCTTCAACCCTCTCTGGTTAAAATTCTTTGTGAACACCATGTAATGCTACCTTGTTTCTGTAAGATTAAAAGTGTTTATAGAACCTTAAAAGTCCTACCAACCCTCTAATACACTTATGTGTACGATCCCTGAGATAGACTATATATAGCAGGGGATGCCAGGAAGTATGGACTATTTTTTTTTTTTTTTTTTTTTGGTACGGGGAATCAAACTCAGGACCTTGCACTTACCAGGAAGGCACTTACACAAAAATACTTGAATATTCCCAGACCAAGTATGGACTATTTGACAGGGTTGTGCCCAGCCACTACTCACTTCAGGAGCCAAGTCATTTCCTTCCAGCCCACCCCTAATCATGATGAGGAACAGGAAGCAGAACAGAAGGAAAAGAAGCCCTAGGTCTGAGCTCATTTCTCAAGAAGAGAAGTAGGGATATACACTGAAAGATGCAGGGGATAACACCATCCAAATTCCCAGAGGTAGCCATTACTATACCTACCCTGAAGTTAGCTGTCTAAAGCCTAAGGAGAGGTGACATTGTCAAAGATGGAGACAGACAGATAAAACAGTGAGTAGAGTGGAGTCAGTCACTGCTGTGTACTAACTGGAGCCTAAGTTAATAGCAACAAGGTAAAGTAATGGGGTATAGAAACTTGCTAGAGTCTCTCCCAGAATGGAGAGTGAAGTGTCACTGTCACCTAGAGACAAAAGCCGACTTTACTCCCAGTGGCTCCGGGAAGCCAGACGGCCACAATCCTGTGGCCTCCTGAAGAAGTACTGCCAAGAATTTCTTTTGGTGTTCTAGGTCTCTTCTGGTTCCATTTGAATTCGGGGGTGATTTCTCTCATTATGGGAGGAATGCTATTTGGTATTTTGATTGGGATTGCATTAAATCTGTATATCAGCAGTGAGAGTATCACAATTTTGACTACATTGATTTTGCCTATACAGAAGAGCAGATATCTTTTCCCTTTCTGATGTCCTCTTTGATCTACTTTTCCTGAACATTGTAGTTTCATTGCAGAAATCTTTCACTTCTTTGGTCAGTCTTCCTGATTTCTTCCTTTCCCAAACATATCCTTTTATTTTTTTCCATTTGCTCAGTTGTTGTTTTCCAGGTGATGCTCTTCTAGGTTGTGCAGAGGCTTTATTCTGTTACTGATTGCTACTCCGTTATTTTGGTCAGCTTGATATTGTACAATTTTTAAATAACCTTTGTTGGACTGGGACATAATAAGACTAGTTAAAACCAGAGAAGCCACCTATCAGTGGACAAAATGTTAAGTAACTTGATTCAGTCAGCTACATTTTCAGCCACAGGTATATTTTGCCTGGTAGTTTCCCAGATCCAATGGCCCTCCACTTAGGCTCCATTTTTAAAAATATTATTTTAGTATAAAATCACATATTAGAAATTTCTTTCAACTTATAAAAGCAACCTTCATCATCTATCTATCTATATATAGTTTATGTAGTTTATATATTATATGATTGTATATATCATATATATGATTGTATATATTATATATATAAACTATATATATATAGTTTATGAAGTCATTCAACAAATCAAAATGTTATCTTTTTATAATCCTTAAGAAGCCAAAAATACTTGAATTTATATCCAGCAAGAGATGACTTAGGTGTTGTTATGAACATTTGTAAAGTCTAATCTTATTTGTGTTTCCTTATGTAATCATTTAAAAAATTCCTTTAGATTTCTCATGAGATCCAAAGCATAGCATAGTTAACATTTTGAGCTATATATAGTATATTTTCTTTAATAAAAAAAACTTACTGCACACAGAAAACAATGGACATTGCCTTTGTAAAACCAAATCTTATTTTGGAGACAGTGTCTTGATATGTACTTCAGGTTGTTCCTGAACTCATTATATATATATTGGAGACAAGCCTCACACTTGTGGTGATCCTCTGGCCTCAGGCCCCTGAGTACTGAGTTTGCAGGTGTGCACCACCATGCTCAGTTTATAAAACCATCATTCAATGGAAGTATTTTTATTGCTAACAACCTTGAGAAAAACATTGTCTCCAACTTTAAAGAAATCTCTCTTTTCTTAGAGACTCTTCTAAATTACCTCACTGTTTACACCCTGTGAATGAAAAGCATTTGGACTATCTTTAGTGTCCATTTACTTATAAAGAAAATTAAATAGAACTTTTGGAGGATAAAATATACTTGAAATTTAACATGGAGGAACATATATTGACCTAAATCATATAACATTTATGTTACCAAATGTTAAGGTTCTTTTTTGAAAATTAATTTTATTGGAACACTTTTGAAATACATAATGATCACATTCATCATAGAGAATTGTATATATTGCACTCAGTTAATTGTACATGTTATAATTAATTATTTTTCCCCTTTCCCTTCCCTTCTCTTCAACCATTCCACTCTCCATTTACAAAATGTTGTTTCTATTGATTTCCTTTCATTCTTTTTATTTTTTTAAACTTTTATTCTTTCCCTCCTCTCCTCTCTCCCCACTTCCACATCCCCTTTGCCTTTGAAGAATTTATTCCTGTTTCCCAGTCTATCATCCATTTCAGTCTTTAATTACCCTTTGAGATTCTCTCACAAGAGAAGCTATGTGATATTTAAATGTGTGTCTGATTTATTTCACTTATGCATATGGTCTCAAGGTGCATGTATTTTTTTTTTTTTTTAAATTTTGAGGCAAGTTGTCACTGTGTAGTTCGGGCTGGGCTTGAGCTCACTATGTAGGCCAGGTTGGCCTCAAACTCACAGTTATTCTTTCTGCCTCAGCCTCCTGAGTGCTGGGATTATAGGAGTGAGTCACCATGTCTGGTTCAAGGTGCATCTATTTATCTAGAAGTGTTTCAAGTTTATCCTTCTTTAGAGCAGAGTAGCAAACCATTGTATGCAAAAGTCCTATTTTTAAATCCATGCATGTGTTCATGGGCATTTGGAGTGTTTCTGAGATATTGTGTTGCTATAAATATTGGTGTGCATATATTGCTGTGGTACAATGTTTTTAACTCTTTTGGAAAGATACCTAGAAGAGGAATAACTGGGTGAAATGAAACTTCTAGTTTTAGTTTTTTGAGGGCTCTCCATACTAATTTCCATATTGGTTGTACTAATTTACACTTCAACTTACTGTGGAGAAGGCTTCATTTTTTTTTCTCCACAGCCCCTACAGCATTTGTTATTGGTAGATTTCTTGATGATAGGCATTCTTTCTGCGGTAGGATGGAATCTCAACATTGTTTTAATCTGCACCTCTTGAATGACCAGTGACGTTGAACATATTTTTCATATATTTATTTCTTGTTTGTACTTCTTCATCTGAGAAGTGTCAATTCACTTCAGAGGTCCTTTTTTGGTTTGGGTCCTTAAATTTGGGGGGCCTGATTTTTCAATTTTTTATATATTCTAGATATTAATCTTTTTCCCAAGGAATGGCTGGTAAAATATTTTTCCCGTTCTGTGGGTTACCTCTTCACTCTGTTGGTGATTTCTAAAAGCTCTTTAATATCACATAATCCCAGCTTTTAGTTTTTTTGTAATATTTCCTATGTGATCAAGGTTTTGTTCATAAAGTATTCACCTAAATCTATGTCTTCAAGAGTGATTAAGTGTTTCTGTTTTAATATTACGCCTTTGATCCATTTCAATTTTAGTTTAGTGCATGGTGAGAGATACGGGTCTAGTTTTAATCTTTGATGTGTTTTCCCAGCACCACTTATTAAGGAGGTTACCTCTCTTTCAGTGAAAATATTTGGCCCCTTTGTCAAAGATAAAGTTGTACATTGCCTAGAGTTGTATCTGTATCTTCTAGTCTGTCCCACTGATCCTCAGGCTTTTCTTCCCCAGCACCATGCTATTTATATCACTGTAGCTTTGTAGAGTAATTTCAAATCAGGGATTATGGATGCCTCCTGTATTGCGTTTGTTGCCCAGAATTATTTTTGATATTCTAGGTCTCTTCTAGTTCCAACTGAACTTTAGAATTTTCCGCTCTAGTTCTATGAAGTGTACTATTGCTATTTTTGTCAGAATTGCACTAAAACAATTTAGGAAATATGGCCATTTGCACTATCGTCTATTTGAAAACAAGGGATATCTTTCTAGTTTCTGATATCCTCTTCAGTATCCTTTTTCAGAGTACTATAGTTTTCAATGTGAAGGTTTTTTACTTCATTTATTAGTTTAATTCCTAAGTATTTCACTTTTTGGACGCTGTTATGAGGCTAATACAGCCAGAACCACATTGAATAGGATTGATGATAGAGGGCATCTATATCTTCTTCTTGATTTTTGAGTGAAAGCTTTCTATTTGTGTATTTTGTTGGCTGTTGGTTTGTCACAGATGTTTTTTATCAAACTGAGATAAAGACCTTCTATTATGATTTTCTGTAGTTTTTAAAAATCATGAATGGGTGTTGGATTTGTCAAATGCTTGTTCTGCATCTATTGACATTATCATATGGTTTTTGTTTTTGGTTCTGTTAGTGTGATGTATTGCATTTATTGAGCTGTGTATGTTGAACAATCCCTGTATCGTTGGAATGAATCCTAGTTGATCATTGTGTGTAATCATCATAATTTTCTCCATTCTGTTTGATATTATCCCGTTGAGGATTTTTGCATCTATGTTCCTCAAAGAAATTAGCCAGTGGTTCTCCAGGTTGTTATTTATAAGTATTTTGTAAGCTTTGAGTCTAACAGTTTAGCCTTATAATGTAAAAGAGTCTGGTAACCCTTGAATATTTGTATAAACATTTTTTTTTTATTTTTTGGTATTCCTGTGATGATTTTAGCCTTAAATTTATCTTTCTATCTAAAACTTTATGTGATGAGTAGTTGCTAAGTGGCATCTCCAGATTCTTTACAATCTTTACATGTCTTTTATTTTAATCAGAATTGTGTAAGGCCAAGAATATAAATAAAAAAGAAATTGGTGTGAGCTTAGAAAATTTTTTAAGTAAAGCAGCTGCAGGTACTTTAAACAATTTTTTAAAACATAGGTTAGAAAGCAGACAAAGAAAAACCTATATGGAACAAAATAATTACATTAAAGAAGAGTGCACATTTATATGTATTGACCATAACAACTTTTTTCTTAGATTTAGGTTTATAACTATAAATAGACTAGTCCAAACTTCCCCAGCGGTTATCACCTGGAGCTTCTTTTTTCATAGGTCAGAACAGTATTTTCTTTAATATTCTAAGTTAATCTGAATGCTCTTCTTTCCCATTAGTTAACACCACACACTTACAATTAGTGAATCAGAAGGGGGAAAGAGAGAAGAGCTGTAAAGTTTTAGATGGGATCGTTGTTCATTTTTCTCTCCTCACAAAACCAAGTTTGAGGACTCATCTTTTTACCATTATCTTCCTACTCTTTAACTTACATATTGCAGAAAAGTTAACCCACTAGAATCCTCCATCTTAAATTGGTCCCAAGTTCATAAAACATAATGTAAAGGTGATGTTTTGGAGACAGATATTGAGTTACTTATAATCATTTAAGATGTATTGCATGTCTTCAAGATTTCCCTGTGTACATTTGAAAAGAGGCATGGAGAGGGGAAACAAATAAAAAAGAGAAAAGACAGCATCTCATGCTCAGATTTCCTAATTGGAACCCTGTCTTGTTTCCCAGGATGGGAACTGCCCAAGTGGCAGTTCCGCCCTGCTTCCTGTCATCATGAGTCTAGCCATCCCTGCCAGTCACGCAGAAATCTGCTGCCGTCATGACTGGGACAAATGTCTTTGTTCCTAGCACAGAGCTATTCGAACTTCCATCATCATATTAGAAAGCGGGAAATAAGAAATCATACATAACAGCTGAGCTTTACTAAGACAAATTACCTCAAAATCTTTTAATCTAGGAACCTATAACATATATACAGAAAGGTTCATAGAGGTTTTAAAGAGTCTGGAGATGCACTTAGAAATTATAAATTACATTCCATTTTAGATAAGGAGATAAACTTGAGGCTAAAATTGTCAAAAGAATTCTAAAATCAAATGAGGTGGAGATAAGAAGCAAGCTGGCGAGAAAGAAATGACCCTGTGGGGCTTAGAAGAATACCACAGTGGAGATGGACAGGTGGTTCTAGGACCCAGGAAGGCCATGGCAGATTCGCTGCTGAAGACAGAGGGAAAGGGCTGAACTGGAGCTCTTTCTATGCTCAGTCTGAGGGCAAAGACTTGATGACATGCATCTTTAAGGTGCACCCAGGGGAGGACCATGTTTGCCTCCTTCCCTTTCTCCCACACTACTAAGAGCTGCTGGCCGAGAAGGAGGAGAGAGAAATGGCTGCGTTCCAGCCACCTGCACTGAACCACTTCTCTTCCAATGTACCATTCGTCCTTCTCTGCCAACATGCCAGCCTGGAAACAGAGAGCTCCTACTTCCCCTTCCCCTTCCTGTGTGGTGTTGGCCAGAGAGGAGTGGGGAACTGGAGGGAATTTGGACTTTTGTTGACCCAGTAGCTTGGGTCTGACTTTATTTTCCACCTAGTCTTGATTGGTACTTGCAAATGGGTGGGCACACCTGGAGGTCAGCTCTCTGTTCCACTCAGGTGGATGTAGAATAGCTGTCCTCAGAACCATGGGAATCTCCCTGAGTTTCCCTGCTTTCACTAATCCCTTGCTATCCTCTGGGTCCCTGCCTCTCCCATTAACTAACATCAGAAGGAAGTTAAAGGATGGAGTTCTTTGATAGATAAAAGTGACTTAGTCTGGGGGAGTGGAAAGAACAAGAAGGAGAATGGGATTCTTAGGGAAGAGAGGAGAAAAAGAAAAAAAACCCAGTAGTCTTCTTTTCAGTTGAAATTCATACACTCCTCCAGGTCCTGAGGATAATGTCAGTTCTCACCTAAATGATATTTTGAAATCTGCATAGCTTAGGAGATGTTCCCAGCTACCCAAAAAGGGGAGCTGCGGCATCAGGTATATTGAGCTTATGCCCTTTGGTTTTGAAAGTGAGAGAGATGGGGGAGAGGAGGGAAGAGAGAGAGAGAGAGAGACAGAGACAGAGACAGAGACAGAGACATAGAGACAGAGAGAGACAGCAGACACACACAGAGGATTAAATGAGCAGTTTTGAGGACTTCCTTTTATCTAAACTGTGTAGGAATCAAAGATGTGTATGAATTTAAGGAGTTAATTTCCTCAGGTGTCACCCTAAAGGCCGGTTCTCTCCACTGTGTCACCAGACTAAATTTCTCAGGGTGTTTGACTGAGAAACTTTTCTTAAGACACTGAATAGGTCTATCCTTATGTGTGTCTCCCTGGTGAGCAAATTTAGGTTCCTCTGACCCAGATGAAAGATATGTTGACCTAAGGAAGTACCTAAGAAGGCCACTTCACGTCATAGAGTGCTTCTCTTAACACCTTAGTTTTCTAGGAAATTGGGAGCCTTTAACTGTTGAAATGGAAAACATCTAAAGCATTTATAGTAAGGAAGAGAGAAAAAAAGGGAGAATGAAGAAAAGAAGTAAGCTACTTTTCATAGAGCAAGGGGTTAGGGAAGAATAAATGAAAAGCCTTCAACTAGGCTTACTGAAGTCATGGTCCTGATCACTTTTTTAAACTTCTGCTGTCTCACAAAGAGAAAAATGTCACTGGAGAGGGTCTGAGGAGATTACCACAAAAACAAGGAACCTAGAAATAAGAAAATTAGACCCACCTTACCCATATAATTAATGACAAGTTCAGATTCCTGTTTATTAGTCAGAGACATAATGGGATAATTAGGCTGAAATTTAAGAGCATATTCTCAGAAATAGAGTGCCAACCCTCAAAAGAGAGATGCTGTATGATCTGGAGCTGGGTATTTTTATGGGGTCTTGGTAGTGTCTCAAGATGGGTGATCTAGGATGTGTGTTGCTACGATCTGTCAGGTTAACTATCTGGCAGATTATTAGAATGCAAACCATTTTCATGAGTTTGAAATTGAGCTATGCTACCTATTTATATTGCTGCTTCCTGGAGGATGGAAGTCTGTGGGAGGGAGCACATGTGAAAAGTACTGTTGCTGGGATTCAGGTAGTTCTCATATTTGGGTGTTAGGATTAATCCTACTATAAACTATGTTCAGTCCTTTGGTGTGCATATATGCAGTTTTCTGTTGGACATGTAGTTCTAGAAATGGAATTGTTGGCCTAAAGTATTCATATTTTAATTTTAATAGATATTACAGTTGGTATCAATTTACACACTCATCTACATGAATACCTAAAATTACTTGCCATTTAATATTAACTTTTCTGTGGATGTGTGATTTTAATCCCACTTCTGACACCAACTACATAGAATTGTTGCAGATGTGAGGTGCTCTGTCTGAATACACTCCTCTCAAATTCATACACTGAAACTTAGTTTTTAATGTGACAGTGTTATGAGGAAAGATCTTTGGGAATGAGCGTAGTGTTCATAAAAAAGAGGTAGTGGGGAGCTGCTTTGCCCTTTCTATAATGTGAAAGTAGAGTTAAAAGGGGGCCTCCATGAAATAGAGAGCAGGCCCCCACTAGACACCGAAAGTGCCAGTACTTTGATCTTGTAATCTCCAGCTTCCAGAATTATGAAAAATAAATTCATCTATGAGCTACCCGCTTTCTCGTACTTTTTGCCATATATACTGATTTTTTTTTATTGCATTACAACCTGAAACTGGAATTGAAGTTATTAACAGTCAGAGAATTAATAGCAAGTGAAACTGCTCTTTCCAAGCACTTTTCCAGATATAATTTATGTAGGTCATCTATTGTTTATTCCCTCTTCTGAATCTTTCTTTGTGTACATGGCTGTAGCTCCAACCCTCCATCCACTCTTCATGATTCCTAGGGATTGCTCCTGCAGGGAATACCCAACACAAGTTAGATCAGAGTACAGGGTCTTATACATATAAATTTAAACTTAGGAACTTAGCGTAGCCATGTTTTTCTGTCCAATGGAATGAAAACTCAGAAATTAGTCAATACTATAGAACTCAGCAAATAATCTACTCAGTAAAGTAGGAGGTACAGTATAAGTTCTTGTCTTAAAGCAAAAGCATATAGAACAAGCAAGTGAAGAATAAAGAGACACAGAAAGTCAGAGAAGAAGAAAGAGAGAGGTAGAGTGAGAGAGAAAGGTTAAGTATGAATGTGTACAAGTTTCAACAGAGGTTTAGTCCCTGGATTCATTGCCTTCCTAAAATGGTTTATTTGCATCCTTATCTGAGTTTGTGAAGTGGCCCTTTACTTTAGGTTGAATTAGGATCACTCTGGTAGGTTCTGTGGCCTGAAATAAGGTACTAATCAGTAATTCAGAATGCTAAGAATTTGTTGAAGATCACTGAAATGATCATGGTTTAGTGGTGACTAAGAGAGGAGTATTTACTCAGTAGGTAATGCTTGACCATAGGACTTCTTGGAAAGGAGGAAGAAGCATGGTTATGTTAGTTTTTCTGTCACTGAAACAATACCTGAAACCCACAACTTGAGGGAGGAGAGGTTGACTTTGACTCATAGTTCCAGGGAATTCAGTCAATGGCTGGCTAGCTCCAAGCTGGAAAATAACAGAAGGGCATGATGGTGCAAAGACGCTTAGGTCATGGAAGCTGGGAAGCAGAGCAGGCGAACAGTAGCAGAGAGGAAGGGGCAAGGGACCAGCTAAAGGCCTCAAGGTCCCACTTCCACAGCCTGCCCAGACACACTCAGAAGTATGCTCCGTTTATCCCCTGGAGAATTTCCCAGCTTATCAAGTTGGCACAATCAAGCTTTACTGTCTCAGTGCTTCTCATTAAACCAAGCGTCTCCACCACTGTACATGAAATAAACCATCCAAACATGTGGCTTCTTTGTCTGCCTAGAGGCGGTGCTGGAAAAGCCTATGGGGTTAACTTGCAGACAGTTTATTTTGGTTGGAAGAGGAGGAGATTTCCAATTATTTTAAATCTATATTGTATAAAATTAGTAATTAGACCATGAAGGGAAAGAGGAAGGAGGTTCTGTGGTGAGGCCATGTTTGGGCAATGTAGACCACTTCTAGAAACTTTCAGAGCCTTTCCCATGGTAGCTTGCATTGTGAATGTTTTCTTTCTTTTCTTTTCTTTCTTTCTTTTCTTTCTTTCTTTCTTTCTTTCTTTCTTTCTTTCTTTCTTTCTTTCTTTCTTTCTTTCTTCCTTCCTTCCTTCCTTCCTTCCTTCCTTCCTTCCTTCCTTTCTTTCTTTTTTTTGGTCTTTTTGAGACAGGATCTCGCTCTGCAGTTCAACCTGGCCTTGAGGCTAGTCTTGAACTTGCAACAATTCTCCTGCCTCAGCTTCCCGAGTTCTGGGATTACAGGTGTGTGCCACCACACACATGGATATGCATTGTGAATTTCTAAAAGGGAGAGAGCAAAGGAAATAGTTCCTAAGCATGTTACTGGAGTAGTGTTTCCCAGATCACACTGGGGACATGATAATAGCACATGTGAGTGGATAGCCATTACTCCTGTATGTGGCACCAACAGCAATAGGGAAAGATAATAATCAGACAGTCAGTGATTCTCCATTACTCTTAACATGTCTTAGTGACAAATGGCTATTTCAAGAAGGCATTATCTGAAGAAAAGGTAAAGGGAAAGTCTAGCTCTTGTGTTCAAATATGGAGTTCTGCTGAGGACCAGCTTGACGCAGTGCAGGACAGGCAATAATTGATATTAATAAATTGGTACAAAGTAAATTGTGAGTCTGTCCCAGGCCTATGTGACCTGTGGCTGGCTTAATCTTTACTCTCATTTACTTATGGCTGAAATTTATCATTTCCTTCATTTATCAGCATAGTAACAGAGCAAAGCATTTAGAGCCAAACCTTTGTACAACAGACCCCAGTACTTAGAGCAGATCTTTGTTAGCAATGGGAATCATAAATGTATTCACATTACATCACAGTTGTTGCAGGTTTCTCTAAGTATCTTTATGCTCCTTTGAAATTATGGTAATCACGTGAAAGTATAGGTATTCATTAATAAAGAAGCCCATATTTGCCACAGTGTTTTTGATAATGACTGTGCATTGAGCATGGTGCCTGGCCCATGATAAGGCCTAACGAAAATTAACTGATGTTGCTACCACGAATACATGACACCAGACTGAACTCTTGGACTGTGCATCACACTTCTACCTCAACTTCAAAGTAGAAGGTAAAGTAAGCACTTAATACCAGTCAAATGACATAGTTATCAGACTTGTCATTTCTTTCTGGATGTGATTAGGTACTAGAAATGTTCAGGGTTTTTTAAGTACAATTAATTTATTTATAAATTAACGTATGCATAGTTCCATCAAATATTTATATGTCAGGTCCTATAGCTTGGTGGTTTGGCCTGTCTGCTCCGATGTTTGTATGTTGGAGAGGAGATAATGATAGGAGGCAGCAGTAAATGGGAATAAATCTTTATAAGCCCATGGTTCAACTTTATTACTCCTACTTTTGCCTCTGTTTACTCCAGAAAATTCAAAGGAAATGCAAATCCTCTATTTTCAGTACTCTGCCTTGTGCCTCAGGCACAAGAAGCTGTAAGAACAACAACAAGGACAACAACAGCAGGACCAAGAACAACAGCAACAACAAACACCAAAAACAACCAAAGGATCAAAGCCTCAGGTTGTTTACAGTGTTCTTTTTACATGGTCATGTCTAGAGATTTTTTTCTTGTCTTTTTGAGGCAGGGTCTCACTATGCAGTTCAGGCTGGCCTTGAGCTCACTTTGTGAGGTATACCTCTTTTAAGTTATCTACCCATTTCACTGCTTTTTATATAAATTTTCCTGTGCTGCTTCAAGAGGAAAATAGAGGACCTGCTCAGGTGGACTATATTTTTTTATGCATATAATTACCTTTATTTCAACTTATGAACACACATTAGTTTGATCTCAGAATTGTTAGATACTTTAAAAAATATTTACAGTAGGAAACCCAAACATGAGCTCTCCAAGGACATCTGGCTTTATGCATTTGCAATCCATTCATTCAAAATAGAAAACGTTGGGATATAGATCTGTGCAGAAGGCCCTGGGTTCAATCCTCAGGACTGGAAAGGAAAAGACCAAGATAACTACATCACTTTACCAATTCTCCAGTTCAAGGAGCCCAAATTAAATGCAAGATCAATGGCCAAAAATCCAGCATGATTCCTCTGGTCTCCTTCCAAAAAGAGTTATCTGGGATTTCCAGCGAATTCAGCATGAGGTAGAGATCAGAGATAGCCAGTGCCTGGAAGCCAGACCATTTTCTGCAAGGTAAACTAGTGGTCTTAAAAAGAAATATGTTCAAATCCAGCTTCTACCTCTTCACCCCCACCATGCCTGTGAATATGACCCTACTTGGGGGTTAAAGTAAATTAAGTTAAAGTAATGGTTTGAGCAATCTTTCAATCTTACATCTGGTAATCTGAGCAATGTAGTTGAGGATAGTGATATGTAATGTAACAACCACTGTTGATTCGTATTATTTTGTCTTGGACTCTGTATCACTCTGAATGTTCTTGCTTTGATTTGTTTATGTTTGTGATACTGGTATGCTGCTCCTGTTCTATTTCTTTGTTTGCTTGTTTCTAATTTACTACACTCTTTAAAATAAAAACAAAAATGAAAACAAAAACCAAAAAAGTAATTAAGTTAAAGGTCTTAAAATGAGATCATATTGCATTTATGGTGATCTGTAAAGCCAATTACAATGTCCTCACAGCTAACAGAAGAAGAAAAGCAACAGGACTTGGAAAGATCACATGAAGCAAAGGCAGAGGTTGCAGCAGTACAGTCATAAGCTAAACAACTCCAGGAGCCATTAGGAGTTGGAAGAGACAAGTATAGCTTCTCCTCCTACAGCCTCTGGAGGGAGTATGACCCTGTCAACATCTTGATTTTACTACTATGACCTCTAGAATTTTGAAATAATGACTTCCTGTTACTTTAAGCCACCAAATTTGTGGTAATAATTGAGAAGTTAGTACTTTTTTTCCCACTTGGATAAAGTATAGAGACAACACCAGTACTCTGCCAATCAAATGGTTTGAGTGCCTGATATACATTCTGAAGCAGCTTCACCAGTTTTGGATTCCTCTTTGCTCCTTTTATGGTAGAATCAAAGATCTGCTGTTTTCTTTCTGTTCCATTCAGGGATATGTATTTCTGTGCCCAAGTGTACAACAGTGACCTATCCCTGTCAGATTTGATGTTGTACACAAATAAGTTTCCCTTCTGCTAGGAAAGCTCAGGGAGCTGGAACCGGTGGGGGATCTGTGGGATATCAAGACAAGAAGAATGCGAAGCGGAAGCATTTCAAGCAGGAGAAAAGTCAAGGTGTGTGTGCCCTTGTGTGCATTCCTACATGTGGGCATGTGCACGTACATGTGTACAGAAAAGAAGCAGATTATTGCCTTCAGTTCCCAAGATTTGCTAAGATCAGTGTCTGACTCCATCAGGTAATGGAGATATTCAAGAAGGGTGCTGGTTATCTATGCCTTCATTTGTTTCTGTGAATCCTACACCATTTCTCATGTCGGGAAAGAGGTTCTTGTTTCCAGGACAGAATCAAATTGAGAATTTACAAAAACCTTCCCTGTGTTCTACGTATATGTGTGGTGATTAACCAACCTATTCTGAAAAAAGTATGCTTCACTGTGTTCCAGAGCTGTGCGGAGAAAATGTTTGGATTAAAAGACTTCTGACATGAGGTTTTGTGGCTTTATCTCTGTTGGGGTGGTGGTTGTAGGCTGTCATCACATGACGACTGACATTCTCTGGATAGAGGAAAGAGAACCCCCCGTGTTACTCTGGGAGTTACACCACCCCTATCCCCAAGAATCTCCTGCTGGCAGGAGAAAGGGCATTTTAGTATACATGAGTACAGAAAAGGAGCTTTTTATGGAAGGCATAGTTATAGGTTATGCTACCTTACAGGGTAGTGCACATCAGGGAGTCATTCACAGAAAAGAGTGAGAATGTTTTTTGGAAAAAATTTAAGTATGGGAAGAGAGAACAGGAGACTATGAATTGGGTCCAGGGAAAATGAGCAGTGTGGAAAGAGAGGGGAGGCTTGGTAATTACTTTGTATTTCTGCCCTAGTGTTCCTAGGAACTTGCTCCAGAATTCTGAGCAGGGGAGCCTGAAGCTCTTCTGTCCCTGCAGTTTCTTTATCTAGTAGCTCAGTTGATGAAAAGGTTAATGCGAAACCTCTATGCCAGTTCACGGGGAGAAAAGTGACCTGGCCGAGGATTAGAGCAGCAGACAGCACAGAGCAGTGGCAGAAGGATGGTTCTGGGCTGGAGTTAGACCGTGAAGAATTGGGAGGAGAAATCCTGCGGGAACTCCATGGACTGTTCAGAATTATTTGGGAGAAGGAGGAGGGCAAGATGGAGTGAGACTCTGCTGCTGTCCGTAGACGGTGGAGCCAGTGAAACAGGGTTTTGTTTTTGTTATCTGCTGTCTTATGGTGACCTTGACTTTGCTTCCAGACTAAAGTGACCTGAGGAACTCAGTTTATATTAGGGTTATAAACTTGTCACCTTTATTGATAGCCTGTCATTGCTGGAGCTCGCTGAAAAGCTATATGCTTGCTTTGAGAAGCCAGTGAGAAGAACTTATGAGACTTGTTGCAGTTTAGTGAAATTGATCAATAAACATAATTTACTTTGCCTAGACGTGAAAAATGAACTCAAATTATGAAATAAATCTTAAGTGTTAGAACCCATCTAGGGCATTATATTCTTTTATCCTTATCACAGACTTGCTATCATAGGGCCAAAAGCTACATCTGTAGTGTCGAGGTGGCTTTGGTCCTGTTCCCTCCTCTTTGGATCCTGGAAGAGCAGTGATGAGGGTGTTTAATGCTTCTGGGGTGGAGTGAGATTAAACTAAGGCTCCTTCCTAGTTCTTTGAACGAAGATAATGTGCCAAGATAACGAGCTTCCTGGAAACCTGAGTCTCTGTGGCTCTTCTCCCCACTCGGTTTCTTTCATCCATCCCAGTCCCGTTCATTGGATGGTTTCCAGTATCTGGGAGCATTTCAGCGTCTCCAAAGTGGAGTAGGGGAGAGTGGAGATCAAGAACTGCTTTCAGGTTGGCTGTAATTGTGCAGAGTGCTCCCACCCTTCCTATCCAACCGTGCAGGTGCTGAGCTTCCTGCGGACAGCATCGTGCTAGGTAGAGTGGGGGAATCTCCAGCCTTCAACACATCAGCTCCGCCCTTACAAACGTCGAGGAAAAATAACATACATTGTGATTAGACAAGAAAACAAACCCTGAAAGGGCAATGTTATATGATGGCCAACAGCTTTGGATCGGAACTCATAGATGATTATGCTAAAATCTCGGCTCCCAGGGGAACTTTGGTGGCAGTTTTAAAATGTCCATTAAGTTTCAGTTTTCTCATATATAATATGACATTCATAATAGTAAGTGCCCCCAAGGTAGGGTTACCCTTAGGATGTGCAGATCCCAGACAGATATTTCTGTGAGTCCTCTACCACACAAATAACATGTGCTTCTCTAAATGAGTGTTCCGGCACTAAACTGTCATGAGAGCTTACAAAAGAAATGTAGATTTGGCCAGAGGGAAGGATTTACTCACCAGGCTACACTTCTGGGACCAGTGCTCAGCAAATGGCCCCGGATGGGCCTAGAGATGGTTTGGCATTCCTTGGCTTGGTCTGTGACACCCTCGTGTGAAGGCACTGCCCACCAGAAGATGCCAGGCACTGTTTGGGGACCTGGAAAAGCTTGAGAAAAGAGTGTAACTGTCTTGAGAGGTGACATTTTGGCATGGTCCATTCACTTCCCGTATCTTCTCTAGTGGTCTTCAGAATGAAGTTTATATGAAAATCACAGTTACTAGCTCACATTAAACTGGCAAAAATGGGCAACGGTATGTAGGCTCAGAGTTTTGAAGATGCACAGCAGTTCCTGTATGGATTTACTAGAGGGAAGGGGTTTAAGGCCTCAAAGGCCACTGGGTGAAGGACCTCAGAGAAGCCATCATTGGGCAGATGATCTGTGGGATGCCTTTTTTTTTGTATTGGGAATCAAACTCATGACCTCACGCCTGCCAGGCAGACGTTTATGCAGCTGAGCTATATTCCCGGCCCCTTGTGGGATGTCTTTGAAGGCACCAGATGTGGAAGTGTGGGAGGCAGCCTTTAGTTAAGAAGTGTGGTAGCTGGGCATAGTGGTGCACACCTGTAGTCCTAGTGAAGCAGGATTTAAACAGAAAAAATGAAGTTTCGCAAATTTCCCCCTCCCTACAGCTGTTGTTCTTTGTTCTATTACAGATAAAACAGTAATTTTTGTCCTTGTAAGTAAAATTTTATAACCTCCCATCATAACATCTTATTATAACCCAAGAAGACCACCATGGTGCAAGACTGCTACAGCTTGACAAACTGCCTTTGTTCTCCTCTGCCAGCCCACAAGTTCCTTGCCAAAGACCAACCCCCTTGGCAAAATGTATACAAAAGGGAACTTTTCCTTTGTTCGGAGCTCAGCCATTTTGGACACAAGTCTGCTGGGCTGGTATTCACTTAAAACCAAATAAATCCTCCTGATTCACCCACAGTTTCTTCAGGCTCTTGCATTCTACAGCACTAGCACTCTAGGAGGCTAAGGCAGAAGGACAGAAAGTTCCTTAGTCTGAGCAATTTATTATTATTTTTATTTCTTGAGACAGGGTCTCACTTGGTAGTCTAGGCTGGCCTTGAACTCACTGTGTAGCTCCGGCTGGCCTCAAACTTGCATCGATCCTTCTCTCTCAGGTTCCTGACTGCTGGGGATCACAGACGAGCACCACCCTGAAGGGCTCTAGCCTGGGCCATTTAGTGACTAGAAAGACCCTGTCTCAAAATAAAAAATGAAAAGAGGGCTGGGACTGCCGCTCAGGATGAAAGCACTGTGTTCAATTTGCAGTACCAGAAAAAAAAAAGTATGGTTTGAGTGCTGCTGCCCAAGGAAAGCCTAGGGCAGTATCAGCGTGCTGGCTGCAAGGGAAGGCTGGAGCCTGGGGACAGCCAAGGGTGCAGAGGCCAGAAGGTTCGGGACTCGTCCTGGGAGTAGTAGGTACATTCCCTCCAACCCGGAGTAGGGGCAGAAGGAGAACTGAATTTAAGGTCTGGGGCAAATAGCCCCAAAGAGCCTTCTTATTTTTCACTACAATTTTTATTAGTCGGTGTCCCCAGTACATAATGACCGCATTCATCAGAAGGAGCTGGTGCGCGCACATAAGACATTTTAATTCTTTTCACTTCCTTTCCCCCTCGCTCCCTCCACCTCTTGGTCTCCTTCCCACTTGCAAAAGACGTTAGACATTAGGGAAGA
Organism: Chinchilla lanigera; assembly: GCF_000276665.1. NCBI lineage: Eukaryota > Metazoa > Chordata > Mammalia > Rodentia > Chinchillidae > Chinchilla > Chinchilla lanigera. The sequence goes on along the minus strand of NW_004955425.1, from coordinate 3,184,761 downwards.
GGGAGCAGGACAGAGCGCCCCCTGGTGGTCAGCAACGCCAAGAGGGGTGCTCCGGGCTGGGCCGGGCGGCCTGGGTCTCCCGGAGCGAGGCTTCGGCTGCAGTGCCGGTCAGTGTCCCCCCGCGGGCCGCTTTGGGGGACAGCGGGGTCTCGGATCTCGAGAAAGGATGAGCAAACAGACTGAAAGGAGATTTAAAAACCTGTGGCCCCAGCTAGGCCGGCTGCGCTGTCGCAGCTGCGCGGGCCCAGGGTCCTTCCCACGGCCAAGCTCGGGCCGCGGTCCTAGGAGACCAGTCCTCCAGGGCGGCCCGCCCTCCTCCCCGACCGCGGGGCCGCCGCGACGCGCTAGGCTCAGGAGAGGTCGCCGCCTGTAGCGGGGCCTGGAGGTGACCTTGGCCAGGAGGCTGCAGGGGCCGCGCAGGGCGGGGCGCCCAGGCCGCCCACTAGGGGGCGCGCTGGCCCGACTCCCTGCGTCGCCCCTGAGCCCTAGAGGGTGCCCTCTGCTCAGCATGAGGCTGTGGGCCTCTAAGAAAACACAAATGATAACTTTTGACACCC
>NW_004955425.1:3101723-3184104 GCF_000276665.1 Chinchilla lanigera | reverse complement strand
GCCTGTAGCGGGGCCTGGAGGTGACCTTGGCCAGGAGGCTGCAGGGGCCGCGCAGGGCGGGGCGCCCAGGCCGCCCACCAGGGGGCGCGCTGGCCCGACTCCCCGCGTCGCCCCTGGGCGTACGGTGGGGCGCTGCTGCCTCGCCAGTAGGAGCCCTGTGATCAGAGTGAAGCTTTAAGAAAATGAAAAGAGTTTTACTTGGGGTTTTTTACTTGAAAATAAATACACAGCAATTGGGAAGATGGTGAAACAAAACAAAACAAAACCCTCCCATAATGCCTAAATTTTGGAATTCCTCTGTTAGGGTATGTGTAATGAGCTGTGCTGTTTTAAAAATTAAGGGGGTAGCTAGAATCATCGCTCTTCTTGGGGTGAAATTCTTTTGTCCTCTTTTTCTTTTTGGTAAAAATAAATTGATACATTTTCTGGATTCACAGTGGGATAATATTTCGTCCTTGGTGTAAAGGGGAGGAGAGGAGGCTCTGTGTCTTCTGAAAAAGGAATTCAGACATGGGAGAGCTGGATAGCAGACAGGCAGGCAGCGAGGCAGTGGGTATGTGTGTGTGTGTGTGTGTGTGTGTGTGTGTGTGCGCGCGCGCGCACACACGCAAGTGTGCCCATGCCAGTGGTGTAATGTGTGTGTGTGTTGTAGATTCACAGGGTTGTGGTGGAGAGGTTATAATTTTATGTCTACGTCAAGGCAAGCAGCTTAAACATGGTGTCAGGCAAGCAGGAGATGAGGAGGTCACAATCTCGAATGAAACCCATAGAAGGCTGCAAAACATTGGGGCAGAGATTTGGGAGCATAATGGAGAGTCCACTATACCTAGGAACTGGGGAAAACGAAGATACCTCCCTAGGTTATAAGCGTTAACGCTTGAAGTTTGCCTCTGGAACCATACTGGAATATATATATACACACATACATACACAATTATTTTTAAAACATATTCATTAAAAACACATACCATGTGCATAAATATATATATGCGATTAAAATTGTTTAGATCCTGTGCACTAGTTCATCACTTAAATGAAATGCTAATCCCTAAATTTGGAGTCAAGGGTGTTTCTATGGCAGTGACTGCTGAAAACCTGCTTACCTGACTCTAATTTCAGGGGCGGAAACCATTCTCTCCCAAAACGTCTCCCACAGCTTTGGCCTTTCCTGCTCCGTAAGACTCTCCAGAAGTGCCCCGGTGCAGTGGTCACGGTGTGTCCATTGCATTCAGCTTTTTTGTCTCATGTTCCTACGTCCTCCCCAGTGGGAGCTGCTTGAGCTCATATTTCATTTTCACGGCACAGCGTCAACTATATTTGTTATGGTTTAAAGCTAAAATGCCCACCCAGTCTCATGTATTCACAAGCAGGCCTTTAGGAAGGCGACTGGGACTCAGGGGCAGTGTATTCCTTAGTGGCCTAATTCCCTATGAGTTCATAGCTGAACGTGCAGTTAGGAGTGGGGCCTGGTCAGGAGAGGAGGTCACTGGGGCATGACCTTGACAGGTGTACTCTTGTTCCTGGCTGCTTGCTTTACGCTCTGCTTTCTGGCTGCCATAGGTTGAACAGCTGTTCTCCAGCGCGCCCTTCTACTATGCTGTTTCTGCCTTGGAGCCCCTGACTATGCACTGAACCTTCTGAACTCATGAACCAAACTAATCCTGTCCTCTTTTAAATTTTGAGTGTCAGGTGTTCTGTCCCAGTGGCAAGAAATTGACTAATACAGAGGTCAAGTAGCCGAATGCCTGGAGAATCTACCCCAGAACTCCTTGTAGTAACCATATCAGATGTTACTCAATGAAAGCATTTTTCCCTTTGTGTGGAGACATGGCCTCAGATTCCTTCTCAGGAAATGATTCTGGTCTTTCGCTGTCAATTAGTGAGTGTTGGTAATGAAGGTAAAATTTCTTTGTCCAGAAATGGCCCTTATAATGCTTTTGATAGGTAATTCAGTGCTTTAATATCTTCTTCCAACTTATCTTGATAGCTCCTTATAATTATATACATTATGAAGTTTGGCCAAATGGAGCCCTCTCTGGTCCTTAAATAAGGTTTGATAGTTCTTGTATTACACAATAAGTCTTTGGAAGTCTCCAGCAGTGCTACCACCCCAATAATATTCTGGACATTCTTCAGTGACAATCGAAGATCTGCCTGCAGGACAAAGGCTTCTTCACCAGTCATATCTCCTCGAAGTTTATGTGGTCCCTCTTCATTTAAATTCTCACAGCTTTGCACCTTATAACAAATCCTAGCAAGAATTCTGTCATCAGAACTTTATTTAAAATTTTAAACTGCTTTAAAATTGTACCTTGGCTAACAGTTTTGGATTCCAGACACCTGGATAAAAAGTAAGAGTCACCTCATCTTTCCAATGTTAACCTGCTTGGTGCCAAACTGGTCTCATTTCTCTTCCTTTTCCTTGATTTAATTAGAATTTGATGTTTTTCTCTCCTGTGTGAAATCACTTAATCTTGTTTTCATTGCCCCACTCAAACTGCACCTTAGCAACTATTTTAGAGGCATTTTTCAGCAGAATATGTTTTTGTGTGAAGGTAGAGACAAGTATATCTTTCTTAGAGAATAATAACATACAGATAGTACAGGCTTACTAGCCTGGCAATCAGAAATTTTATGGCAAAAACTCACTGACATCTTTGTAATATTATTACTTTTGATACAGTAGAAGTCAGAATAAGGCCGTCTTTTCTACCATTGCTCATGGTTCGGTGTACTGAAAAAGTCCAGCTGCACTATATGTTGGCTTAGCCTTGGAAGCCTCGGGTCCAGATATTGCCTTGCATCATAAGGAGGCTTCCACACGTATACAACCATGGCAAGAGAAACATGCTGAAAATGACAACTTTTTTGACTTGTAAAAAAATTCAATCTACATTATTTATATCATAACGTATACTTCCTCAGATAAATCATGTCTGCTTATTCTTCTTTATTAGTATATATTTGTGATCATAATAATTACATTCATCTTGGTGAGTTGATAGAATACATATGGCATCTGAATCATTTTTTCTTCCCATTTTCCTCTGTGCCTTTTGGCTGCTCCCCAGCCCCACATCCCCGTCTCATTATGTGTCCAAACCATAGTTCCTCCAGATTCTTCCCTATGAGTTCAAACAGATTTGTGTTAAATCTTGCTTTATGCTCTGCTCTCAGATCTGCTCCTCTCCAAGCTGCCAGCTTTCTCTTTCCCTGTTCTCATGGCTCATGGCTAACACCATTCAGTGTTATTTTCTTATTGCTTAAAAATGTATAGTCACCTTCTGCTCTTCAAATTGAAACAATCCTTATTCCTTTAACCTCTCTTGTGAAGTCTGCTTAATTCCTCTATTTTTATTGCTCTCCTGTGGACCCTGTGTAGGTTCTCTAGATTTTATCTGAGTTTGAGTTGAGCAGAGTAGTTCAATAAAGGTTGTCTCGTATTGTTCCCCGGAAGATCATCATGTGACACTCTGATGGGGGATGGATAGGTGACATTGCATGAGAAATTACTTTGCAGATGTTAACGCATTACCCAAATAAAAAAGACAATAGCTTGGTTGCGTATCTCATGCAGAATTCTTCATTTCAAAAGTAAGGTCTAAATATTTCTTCTTTTATCAAGTCCTTCATTTATTATTCAGTAATAAACTTCTTAGTAAATTCTGAGTGGTGAATATAGTATTAGAAGTCGGGCAGTAGCGGTCTTTAGCGCTGAACTATTGGCAGAGTCACTTGATGTTTCAGTTTTTAATCTCCAAGTATGTGTTATGAACAAGGTCTTAAGAGTCGAGCAAGGGCAGTTTGAAGGACAGCGTCATCTTCAATCAAAAGCAAATATCCTTCCCCTTCAGGCACTGGTACCAGAATACCAGAGCAGAACCTAAGCTCCCTTAACGCATTCCTCAGTAGTGCCAAGTTGCTGTAATCTGGGAGCATTATTCTCTTAGACTGAAGACAATGTCTATATTCCCTGGAAATCTAGATGTTTCAAGATTGAGGTCAACCTATTGCAGGGGGCAATGAATCTTAGCATACTATTTTAGATAAAATTGTTTGGAAAAAGCCTGCATGGTGCCTCGGGAAGCCTCCCGGGACAGTGCAAGAGCTAATTCCCCAGATCAACACTGCCCAGGAATGTCTCCCCAAGATAAGGCGGTGCCTAGGCCTAGGTGACCCTCCGTGACCCCGCCTGGGGTCATCTCCTGGCCCTAGGTAAACATTGTAACCCTAAAGGAATGCATAGGTTGTAAAAAAGGAGATAATAAGGGGCAGGGGGGCGGGGACAACATCTATCACGGTTTGACATGCGACCTGCAACTGACCTGGGGTCCAACAGGATGAGAGAAAGACCACGTGCCCACCGGGGTCAGAGAATGTAACACCCCAATCTGTTGTCAATGGAAACCAAGATGTACATAAGGGGAAACAAAGTTAGCCATGAGCCCCCGCTTCCAGATTGGCAAAGGAAGTGAGGGTGGCTAGCCTCAAATTAAACTCTGATTTGTTCTCACTGGCGATTGGCATCTCTTGTGGAATGTTTGGGACAGACAGGAATTTTCTGCCGTAACACTATGATTTATCTCTTAAATTTTGTCAGGTTGTTCACAGGTTTTCATACAAGTAGGACACTTAGATTAATTCTAAAAGTAAGCATGTCATATTGTAAGTAGAAAGCATTTACTCATTCACTTTAAAAAACAATACAATAAATTTATTGATGTATTGTATGTTCCACTCCATGTTAATCAGTGCTTACTCTTGCAGGGCTTAGGACCTAGGAGGAAGAATTAGAGGCATATACAAATGAAGTTATGGACACTGTGGGCTGTGGAAATTAGTCAGTTTTACTAGGGGAATAGGGAAAGGAAAAGTCTAGCTGAATCTCAAAAAGTATAACGACAGCAACTTCCTGTTTTGACCACGACAAAGATACAGATACATAACACTTGACTTCCTGCTGTAAAAAATATAAAACCAAAAATAATGTGAATAAACTGCTTTCAACTATGGTATAGTTTGGATCTGGAATGTGCTCCAGTGGTTTTTGTGCTATAAGCTTGGTTCCTAGGGGATTTCGATTGGGAGGTGACAGAATCTTTAAGGGGTAGGACCTAGTGGGTGGTCCTCAGATCATTTGGGGCATGTCTTCAAAGGGAATTGTGGGATCTCAGCTACTTTCTCCTTCCCCTTGCTTCCTAACCATGAAGAAGGCAGCTTCTTGTACCATGTACTGTGGCCCCAGAACAGAGACTAATTGATGAGGATCTGAAGCTTCCAAAACTGTGAGTCAAAATAACCTTTCCTGTTTTAAAGTTAATTATCTCAGGCATTTTATTATAGTGACAGAAACCTAACTCATATAATTAAATTCCTGGAAATAGTGAAATGCATGATGTAAGTTTAATATTCACTTCAGCTTTTCATCTGGGGGCACTTTTAAAACTACTGTCTGAGAAAGTGGAATCCACACTGAGATCTATAGTGTCATTAAGTTTCACAAACTGGGATTAGAGTTGGTACCCCTGAGATGGCTGGGATGTATTAGAGAAGGTAACTGAGAAGAAAAAGCTACTTAGAAAATAACTGCCAGAAATCTACATGGTGGTTCCCTTAATCCTTTGGACAAATGTTAGGCTATACATGTATAAGACAAGGCTTTATGAGATGTGAAAAAATCATTCATAGCAGACCATGAACTCACTGAAACACCAGAGGTTTCATGATGTTTTTGAGTAGCTCCTTCTAAAGATGGCACACTAAATGTTACAGGTTTTGGGTTGTTCATCTCTCCTACTGGCATTAGATTCCAGGTTCTTCTCATAGAGAACAAAGAATTGAATGAAGTGAGCAAAAAGATGTGGCAACATTTATTTGAACAGTAAAAGTGAAGGGTGAGGGAGAAAGTGGCTCTGTAGAGTGAGCTTGGGCTGAGTAAAGAGGAAAAAGTAAGATAAAAGTAGACCCTGGAGGACGCAGGCAGTATGTTGTGAAGAAAGACACGATAGAAACTCTTCCTGGTGTCTGCCTACTTTTATGTCGTCTAAAATTTGAGGAAACCTGCAAGAACTTATACATCTGGATCCTGAGAAGCAGTGCTGGGATCTCACACCTCAGGCTGATGTCAGGTCTAGGCCGTCCTACTGAAAACCTGCTTCAGTTCCCCTGAGAAGACCACATGCAAGGCTTTGGGAACTTTCCTGTGCATGTGTCCAGAATCTAGTAATTAACAAGTCACATCTACTTTCCCAACCATGTTTGCCACGCCCTAATTTCCTGTCTCAATGGTGCCAGAAGATATTGGGATTCTTAATTTTTTTTTTTTTTTTTTGAACTGGGAATTGAACTCAGGACCTCATGCTTGCCAGACAGGTGCCATGGTACTGAGATATACCCCTGTCCAGCACTGGGATTCTGAAAAGGTAGCAGAGGCCTCATAAAACACTCCAGTCACTTAGTTGAGAATCCACAAAGACCACATCCGGAGAACAGGGCTACTTTCTGCCAGAGAAGAAAAGGTTCTTTTAGACACATTTTAATAAAACCTATAACAGTCTCAACAGGGTAAGATTGAACAGCTTCAAATTAACCGCTGATAAAATACAGTGCATGACCATTGTCTTTATTACTTTACTCATGGTTGAGAAAAAATACCTGATGCCCAAATTTAAAGGAGGAAAGATTTATTTCAGCTTGCAGTCTGTAGAGGTTTCAGTCCATAGTTGATTCTACAACAAGGTGGCGTGGCAGAGGGGCATCAAAGAGGAGAAACAGTCCATGGTGTGACAGGCAGGGAGGCAGCAAGCAGCCAAAGCAGTGAGCTGCAACAGCAAGTCTGCCTTCTTTCTGTCCTTTTATATTCCACCCAGGCTGTGAACTTGTTGATCGGTGCCACCCATACCCAGGGTGGGGCTTCCATTATCCACTCCCTTAATCCCAGGATCACATCCTTAATTCATGTTCATACAGCCTAATTCAACCATCTTAAAAACTACCCACCTATTACTACATTAGATTTGAGGACACATCTAGATACAAGCTATAACAACCATTGAAAGGCAGACAGTAACATTCAAATATTCAATAATGTAGCACCCACAACATATACTTTATAAAAAACAATTAGACACCAAAAAACAGTACAGTAATCAAGAGGAAAATTTGCTAATATCAACAGACCTAGAGATGATAGCTATTTTGGCAGTAGTAGGGAAGGATTTAAAATGGCTATTATAAGTATGTGTAAAATGTTTTTTCACTTTTTTATTTGCTGTACAGATTAAAGTGTTTCATTTTGGCAAATTTTTACATGCACATGACATACTTGGATCATTTTCATTTTCTATCACCTCCTTGCCCCAATCTCCCCAAAAATTTCACTTTGTTTTCACCCCAGTGTGTAAAATGTATTTTGCTCATATCTATTCCTTCCATTACTCACCTTCACCTCCCTCATTTCTCCCTCTTCTTGTTTTCTTGTCTAATGGTAAGCAGAACATGGGGTATTTATCTTAGAGTCTGGCTTATTTTGCTCAACATGTTGGTCTCTGGATTCATCCATATTCCTGCAAAAAAATTTTGTTTTTCTTTATGGATGAATAATACTCTATTGAGTGTGTAATATATAATTTTCTTTTTTATTCATATATTGATGAGCATTTAGCATTTAGCCTGGTTGCATATCTTGGTTGTTGTGAATTGTGCTACAATAAACATAGATATGTAGATATTTCTATAGCATGATTTTAAGACTTTCATATGTATACCAGGGTGTCTTATAGCTGAATCAAATGGGGCTCTGTGTTTTAGATATTTGAGGAACTGCCCTACTGATTTCTACAATGACTGTACTAATTTACTTTCCCATAAGGGTATAGAACTTTTCCTTTTTCCCTATAGCTTCACCAGCACTTATTTATTTATTTATTTATTTATTTATTTATTTATTTATTTATTTATTTATTGTGCTGCTGTATATAGCCATTGTTAGTGGAGTGAGATGGAATATCAATGTAGTTTTGATTTGCCTTTTGTTGATAACTGAAGATGTTGAACACTTTTTCATGTACCTACTGGTTATTGGTACTTCTTTTGAGATGTTTCTGTTCAGTTCATTTGCCCTTTTAATGATTAGTAGTTTGATCTTTTTAATGTTAAAATTCTTTGTATATTCAAGACAGCAATCTTCTGTCAGAACAGTAGGTGGCAAACTACTTTTGCACACTGTTTCTTTACTCTGTTAGTTGTTTCCCTGGATGTATGAAAACCTTTTTAATTTCATGTAGTCCCACTTGTTGATTCTTTTTATTATTTCCTGCACTATTGGAGTTTTGCTCAAGAAATCTTTGCCTGTATCAATGGGTTCAAATGTTTCCCTTATGTTTTCCTTCACAAGTTTCAAATTTTTAAGACATGCACCCAAGCTTTTGATCAGTTTTTATTTGATTTTAGTATGGAATGAGATACAAGTCATAAATGTTTTTTATGACACTCAGATAAAGCTCTTCTATACCTATTTTCTTCAGGTTTTTTTAAAAATCATGAATGGATGTTGAATTTTGTCAAAAACTTTTCTGCATCTGTTGAGATAATCATGTAATTTTTGTTCTTAATTTATGTGATGGATTATATTTATTGATATGTATAAGTTGATCCATCCTTGTACCTGTGGGATGTAGCCTACTTGGTTATGATATATCATCTTTTTGATGATTTGATGCATTGTGTTGCTAGAAACTTAAGAAGGATTTTTACATTTGTATTCATTAGAGATATTGGTCTGTAGTTTCTGGATTTGATTGGATCCTTGTCTGGTTTTAGGATCAGGGTAATGCTATCTTTGAAGAATGATTTTGGGAGTACTCAAGTACTCCTCTGTTGATTTCATTAAAGAGTTTGAGGAGTGTTGGTGTTAGATCTTTCCTTAAGTTCTGTAGAATCTGGGAGTGAACCTGTAAGGTCCTGAGCTTTTCTTAGTTGGTAGGTTTTTTATTACTGCTTAAATTTCATTGCCTGTTATTGGATTATTTGAGATTTTAAAGTCTTCTTGGTTCTGTTTTAGTAACTCATATGTATCTATGTATCTCTCCATTTCTTATGAGTTCTTTGATTTTTTGGCATATAGGTTTGTGAATTAGTTGCTAATAATTTTCTAGAGTTTGGCATGTCCAATGAGATTTCACATTTTACATTTCTAATTGCATTGATATGGGCCTTTTCTTTGCTTTTTTGGGGTGGGGGTAAGATTCCCATAAACATTTTGTTCATGTTTCAAAGAACCGGATCTTCATGGTTCTTTGCATTTTTGGTTTCCATTTCATTGACTCATGCTCAGATTTTTGTAATTTTGCTTCTTGTACAACCACTAGATTTGGATTTTTCTTGTTTTCCTAGGACCTTGCAATATACTTTGTGGTTATTTATTTGTGTTACTTTAGTTTTTCCGATGTGGGCATTCACAGCTTTAAACTTCCTGTGTAGAACTGCTTTCACTGTGTCCCATAAATTCCGGTATTTTATGTTGGATTTTCATTTAATTCTAAGAAATGTATTATTTCTTCCTTAATTTCGTCTGTGACTTATTATTCATGTATATTAATTTCCATATATTTGCTTAGTTTCTGTAGTTTCTTTTGCTTTTGATTTCTAGTTTCATTGCACTGTGATCTGATGAAATACATGGTAAGATTTTAGTTCTTTTACATGTATTTAATACTGCTTTATTAGTATGTGGTCCGTTTTTGAGAAAGAACCATGTGCTGCGGAAAAGAATGTGTATTCTGTTGGGTGGAACACTTTGTAGGCTATTAAGTTAATTTGTTCATATGTTTAGTTCAACTCTGGTATTTCTTGGTTGATATTTTAATTGATCTATTTGTGATAGTGGATATTGAGGCACACTACTGTAATTGTATTGATTATTATCTGATCTTTTATTTGTATGGAGTTTGTTTTATGAAGTTGGATGCACTGTGATTTATTGCATATACATTTACAATTGCTGTCTCTTCCAGTTGAACAGTTCCATTAACCAACATATAATATCTATCTTCCTTTATTTTGATCAGCTTTGGCTTGACACCCACTTTGACTGAAAATAGGATAGTTACTACTGCTTGTTTTTGTATTCCTGTTGCATGGAATATTGTTTTCCATTTGTTGATTTTTACTGTATGAATTTCTTTTTGTGTTAGGTATGTTTCTGTATGCAGCATATTGTTCGATTTTGTTTCTTGATCCATTCTGCTGATCTGTGTCTTTTGATTGGTGAATTAAGTCCATTCTCATTGATGGTTACAATTCATATGTGTTTTTTTTTGCAGTTCATATGTATTAACTAACTTATCTCTGTCATTCCATTATTTACTTATTGCTGTTTTTTTTTTATTTAGGGTTCTAAATGGCTCATTTACTTATTTATCTACTATATTACCTAGAATGGAAATATTCTGCAGTTACTTAGTGAACATGTTTTTTAAACCTTAGTTTGCTTGTGTAAACCTTTGTTAATCCCTATACTTTTTAAGTTTGTTCTTTTACAGTAAAGTAGGAGCTCTTGAGTCATCCTTTTATTGTGTCTCACTTTTTTAGTATCCCTGAATAAATGGTCTATTTTTATAACAACATTGTCAAGTCCTGATATATTATCTTGTGACTGATCTTGTCCACTATCAAAACTTTCAATTGAGTTGTTCATTTCTATGATTTCTACTTGATTTCTTTTCATAATCTCTAATGTTTTACTAAAAAGTTAATTTATAACCTGCATTCTGTTTCTTACATCATTCACATTTTATTTATATTTTATTCAAACTCATTGGTCATTTTATTACTTGAATCATTTAGTTGTTTATTTACATCTTCTTTGAGCTCATTGAACATCTTAGAAATTGTTCATTCACTTGTTTTTTGATCTTGACTTTTATTTCTTTAAGTATTTTAGATATTTATTCTTTTGAGTTCTTTGTCCTGAAATTCATCTATTCCATATCTTTAAGAGCAACTTTTGAGGGAGGTCTGAATTTTTAGATTTCTTTTTGCTTTGTTTTCTCATGATTTCTCTGTGTTTTGCATTGAATATTGTACCTCAGTTGGGATAGAGAACTCTGCCACTGTAGTAGAGTTCTCTTTATATTCTATGATGTACCCTTCGCTTTGGGTACAAGTCAGTGTGCAGTTATCTACTCCATTTATTTAAAGTATTTGTGTTTGTTGGGGATTGAACCCAGGGCCTTGTGCATAAGAGGTAAGAGCTCTACCACCGAGCCACACTCAATCTCTATCACTGCCTTCTAATTACTGGTAATGGAGAGAACAATTACCAGTAGTAACAATATACCAGTAATATCAATAATAATTACTGATAATAACAATATGCAAATCATATATCAATATTTAATTTAAAACTGTTTAAATATGTTTCACCCTTTCAACAGTGCAGGAAAGGGAAGGAGTAGTAGTGATAAATAATAAGCTGAGCAATAGCACACAAAAATGTAAAAAGGGTAAAATTTTTTAAAAACCAAATAACAAAGAAAAAAAACCAGATCAGTTTCATTATTTTTATGCTTGGACAGAAGGTGGTGGTGATGGAGAGAGAGGAGGCTTGAGTGGTGATATGAGGGTGCAGAAGCGAGGAGAGAAGAGGAGAGGAGAGGAGAGGAGAGAAGAAGAGAAATACAAGTGGAAAGACTGACTGGCTTTATGGGTGCTGGAACCAACTAACTGCATATTTCTACTTACAGAAACTCAGTATTGGAAGACTGAGGAATGAAGGCTTGGTGAGGGGGCAATGCAATAGGTCTACGTAGATCAATGTAGAAATTAAAACATTAACGCACACCCATACACACTTGCATATGCACTAAAGTGCCACATCCACACTTTGGGAATGAGCGAGTCTGAGAACACACACAGATCACTGTATTTTTCTCACATGTTGTTTGCAAAGCAAGATTGTGGGCAAAACCAACCCTCTGCCCAACTTCAGGCCCAATATCCTTAACCTGCCAAATTCCAAAGTCTATTTTCCTCAGGGTACTTGGTGAGGCATTTACTCTGCTCCCTTCACTGAGCTTCATCCAGGGTTTTTTGCAGTCACGGACTTTCAGATTGCTCCTGCTGTCCTCACACCACTTTTGGAACTCCTGATTCCCTTTTTTCAGCTTGCTCAGGCTTTTATGGTTTTAGTACCCACTGGGTGTTAGGCAGGTTTACTCAGCTGATGCAGGCTTCTTCTCTGCCCCTTTCCCTTCTCCATACCACAGTGTCCTCAGATCCTAACAGCCCCAGGACTCTGAATTTACCTTTAGCTTTCATGTCTCTCCTTGCCCAGAACCGGAAAGGCAGGAGTTGCATAGTTCTGTCTGTGGGGTGGGCCATGGCACGTGGGGCAAGTGCCCTCCTGTAACTATTCCTGTGCCTTCTTCCCTTGAAACATTTTGGCATTTCATAGTGCAGCTAGGTCTCTCGTCCTGGACTAATATCCATGCTCATGACCAGAATTTTGCTTGTGGATATTATCACAGATTCTAGACTTGTTTTGTAGGAAAACCATGGAGTTCATTGGGTGGGCAGACCATGGCTTCTGGAGTGAATGCCCACACTTAGCCACTTTCTTTGGCACTGGGGTAGAATTCCCAACATCCGCAGTTTAAGGGAGGAATATTTTTGCTCACAGCTTTTTTTTTGTAGCAGGAATTGAACTCAGGACCTTGCACTTGCCAGGCGTGTGCCATGCCATTGAGCTGTATCCGCGGCCCTGGCTCACAGCTTTCAGAGGTTTCAGTCCACAGCTGACTGGCTCCAAGGCCAAAGGGCGCAGCACAGTGCAGGGCAGAGGAGAAGGTGCTCATGACGTGGTGGCAGTGAAGCAGCAGAGTGTTAAGGGAGGGAGATAAACTTTCCAGGCCATGCCCTAACGGCCTGTCTCTTCCTTCCAGGAAGTCAGCTGTAAACCTCCATCATCAAATCACCTTCCAAAACTCCCACATTTGATTACATATGGGTTTAAGGGAACATCTAGATATAAACCATAACAGCCTCCCAGCCTGCTTTCCGTGAACATTTTGTTTCCTCCAAAGGGTGGCTAGGTCTTTGGACAGGCTGGAATCCACACTGGTTATTTGTGGGTCTGTTTGCTATTACTGTCACAGAATCGGAGCCATGTCTTAGTGGAGAAGCCATGTGGCTCTTCTGTATAGTGAATGGCAGTATCTCCAGATATATGAAGGGTGAACGCATGATTCCATACACCTTCACTTTTTGTTCTGAGTTTTCTGTCTTCTGTATTTTGCTTGCTACCATATGGTGGGTATATTCCTGTGGTTGGGAATTCTATCATCTCTTGTCGACATGCTCTGACGGACCTTGCTGCATACCGTGTAGCTCTCTGTGAACACTACTTCCTCTACAGTGCCAAGATGGGAATCTCTCTGAGTCTTAGTTTTTTCAATCCAATATGTCAGTCTGTGTGTTTTAATTGAATAATTAAGACCATTTGTATTCAGAGTTATTACAGGAAAATATATATTAATTCCTGTCATTTTGTTGTTCTCTAATATTTTATTCAATAGTTTTTATTTTTCTTCCTTTCTTTGGGTAAGATTGAAGTATCTTCTGCAACTCTGATTTTGCATTCATGAGGTTCTTTAGTTCATATTTATATTTGAAGGATAGCTTTTTTTTTTTTTTTTTTTGGGTTTTCTCCGGTACCGGGAACCGAACTCACAACCTTGCGCTTGCCAGGCAGGCGCTTTTGCCACTGAGCTAAATCCCCAGCCCCCTTGAAGGATAGCTTTGATGGTTACAGTAATCTAGATTGGCAGTTATTTGCTTTCAAGGCTTGAAGCATGGTGTTCCATGCCCTTCTAGACATTAAGGTTTCTATAGAGAAGTCTGAAGTTATTCTGATGGGTTTGCCTCTGTTAATGAGTTGTTTCTTCCTTCTTGCAGCTTTCAGTTATCTTTTTTTCTCATTCTGTACACTTGCCCTTTAACTATAACATGATGTGAAGTGATTCTTTCCTGAGTATGCCTATTTGGCATTCTAAATGCCTCCTCTACCTGAAGGTTTATATCTTTCCCAAGATGTGGGAAATTTTCTGTTCTTATTTCACTAAATAGATATTCTATGCATTAGCTATTACTTCAATATCCTCTTCTACACCAAAAATTCTTAAATTTGGTCTTTTAATCATGTTCCAGAATTCTTAGGTGTTTTGCTCATAATTTTCTGTCTTTATTTCTTTCTTAGTGTCTATACCCACTAATTCTTCAACCTTTTCTTCAAACCCTGGATTTCTGTTTTCTTCATGGTTCTCTGTACTGGTGAGGATTTCCACTGAGTTGTTTTTTTTTTTATTTGACTTATTGCCCTTTTCCTTTCCAAAGTTTATGTTTGGTTATTCTTCAGAATATATTTTGTTGAATTGCTACCTCATATCTTTCATTGTTTGCTTTACTTCATCAACATTGTATTCATATCCTCTTTGAAGTCATCATTTTATAAATCAGCCTTTTGAATTCTTTACTATTTCATCCACTTCAATATCTTTGCATTCACTTACTGAGGAATTATGGAAATTTGGAGGAGTCACGTTGCCTTCCTTTTTTATACGTCTTGTTTAAATATTGTGATTTGTGCATTTGTTGGAATGGATATCTCTTCTACTTTTACTTGAAGGTCTTTTTAGTATCCAGCCTTCTTTTGAAGACTTGATCCCCAGCACCACTCAGACAAAACATGTTGACATGCGGTAAAAAACAATCAAAAGCAACTAGCCCACCATTAACAATAGAAAAGAAAGGAACAATAGTCTCCTTAGAGAAAATATGCAATAGGGAAAAAGACAAATGAGATATTGACACACACAAAGCAACAACTACACTGCCATTAATAATAGAAAAGGATTTAGCAATAATAACATAGAGTAAAATCAAAAGCAAAAAATTAGTAAAGGTTAAGAGTAATAATAAAAATAGATGGGAGAAGGAATGGGAAAATGAGAGAAGTAGAATTCAAAAAAGGCAAAGATGAGAAGGAGGAATGAAAAGTGAGATGAAAATCTAGTTGAAGGACAAACAAAGTAAATTAATCTAGGTAATACTAATAAAAAAGCAACAAAGAGAAAGAAAAGAAACAAGGCGAGAAAAGAAGATAGAAAAGAAAAAGAAAAAGAAAAGAAAGAAAAGAAAAGAAAAGAAAAGAGAAGATCTGGGAGCAAAACAAACTAAAAGCAAAAAATGAAAAACAGAATGAAAACCAGAAATATGTCAAAAAATATTCCCCCACACTGATGTATTTGGGTGAGGAGTTCCTTTCCAGGACCTGTGGTTTTGGGACATGAGGAAGGGAAAGTGAGGCACAAATGGCATCTATTGTATTTCCACACCCACTGAACAGTTTTTTCTGAGTGAAAGCCAAGTCCTGGCCTGCCTTTCCTCTTGTTTGAGGTCAATCAGTGGTATTTTTTTCTGAATCAGAGTTGTATTCATTCCAGAAAATTTTAGTGTTTGTACTCTTCTGTGTGCCCCTGCAATTGCTGTCCCTGACTAACTCATGGCCTGTAGGCTTGTGAGGTGCCCCACTTGCTCCAGAGGCCTCTCTGTTCATCCACCCAGCGAAGTAGCAGACATGCAGGCAGTGGCATATCACTGATTGTGTTCGCTGCTGGGGAAGGCAAATGGACCACCGAGTTCTGTGCTGGAAGTAAGCTGTAGCAGGGGCCAATTGGCTCCCTGGGGTAAATCTTAGCATTTTCAAACCTAATCAGCTCAGAAAACCACATGCATCTAGCTAGGCTTCTCACCGTTAAAGACAAGACCACTCTTGCCCCTGCAGCAAGAGTTTACTGCTGCTTAAATTTCTCAAGAGTGTGTGGTGACTAGCTCTCCCTCTTTCCGTTACTCTTTCTTGTGCATCTCCCACACATTCACTGCCATAGGGTGACCCCAGAGACCTTGAAGTTTGGCTGTCCTGAAACTTCTGAGTCCTGGAGTAACTCAGTGTTAGTAAAAACCTTCTCAAAATAACTCTTGGTTAACAATCATAAATATGATTGGTGCCGCAGTGAATCTTTTCTGCAAGCTAAGCTGCCAAGTAGGAGTCACTTTCAGAGTAAAATCTTACACTGCATTTGCAGCTTACAGTAAGTGTGAGTTTGCCCCGGGGCTAGTGTTATCTATCAGTCTGTTTGTCAGTGGGGTTCTGGCCCTTAGAGTCAGTGTCACTCCCCATAAGAGCTTGGCTTAGCACTTCAGAACGCCTGGCCTTTTTCTCTGGATTGTCTTGTTTGTGAGTTTTAGTTTTTCATTCTGCCCCTTCTTGATTCCTGGAGCTTTTCTTCTTCTTCTCCCGGCTAATAAGTTGTTTCCTTGGTGTCTCAATTCTAAGTCCCAGAAGTTGTGATTAGCTGTTGACTTTTACTCCTCCTCGCGAAGCTAGAATATATGCAACACCTTGAAGGAACAGAATAATGTCTTGGATACACATATTAGAATTTAAGGGATGAAATACATATAAAAATAACCAAAATAAAAATTTTACTACTGGGGCTGGGGATTTAGCTCAGCGGCAAAAGCGCCTGCCTGGCAAGCGCAAGGTCGTGAGTTCGGTTCCTGGTACCAGAGAAAAACCAAAAAAAAAAAAAATTTTACTACTGAAAAAGTATGCAAAATGAAAAACCACTGGATGAATTGGTGACAGGTACTGCAAAAGACTGGGGAACTTGAGGTGTGGGTATATAAAAAATGTAATTGAAATACAGAGGGACAAAAGGTTTAAGAAAAAGCTCTTGGTGACCTACGTCAATTTGTGTATTATGTATAAGTGTAATCATGATTCCAGAGGAGGTAAGAAGAAAGCTTTGCAGAATAATGGTGCAACATTTTCCAAAGTTGATGGAAAATAGTATCTCACAGATCAATAAGCTCTATAAATCTCAGTCAGGAAACAGCATAATCTAATTGCCAAATCTTAAAAATCATGGACAGAAATATAAATTAGATATGACAGAAAAACAGATAAAAAACATTTACTATCATTTCTTTAAAAATATAGCTTTTTTTTTTTTTTTTTTTTTTTTTTTTTTTTTTTTTCCCTGGTACTGGGAATCAAACTCAGGACCTTGTACTTGCCAGGCAGGTGCTTGTGCCGCTGAGCTATATCTCCAGCCCCTTTAAAAAATATAAAAGGAATAAAATTAAAATTTCTTTAATGTGTAGAAAAGAATGCTTCCCCCAATGCAAACCAAATCATAACAAAATAAACACAATATTCAGTAAACAAAATGCTACTTTTAACCTTCAACTTTCTGAAGCATTAACTAAAATAGGAACATAAGTCAACAAATATGCTTGTAGAAGAATATTCATGGTTACTTTCTTCATACTAGCAAAAATGGAACAAGTATCCATCAATGTTAAAAAATAAATTCTAACATAATTGCTGTGGTTTGGAAATGTTTTCATAGTTCAGTGTCTCCAGCCTATGACACTATTTGCAGATGGTAGAATTGCTATTTCCCTAGACTTTTACCTATTATAGGAGTAGGGGATCAGAGGAAGGAGGTGATGTCACTGAGGACATATCTCTGAAGGTTATATGGGACCCTGGGCCTTCTCTCTCTTTGCTTCCTTGGCACCATGAGCTGAGCACTTTCCTTGGCCATACACATCTGAATGATGTAGTTTCAACACAAGACCCCTAAACAACTTCTAATGTCATGAGCCGAAATAAATCTCTCTGCTACATCAGTTTATTTTTTCATGTATGCTTTTCACAGCAAAGGAAAGCTGACTAGCATGAAGACCCTATATTGGAATACTATACGGCAATAACAATGAAAGAACTATTGAAATATGCAATACAGATATATCTAGTAGTAAACGTTTAAAAACTGGCTCTCTAACCACAAATACAAAATGTTTGGATTTACAGTGTTTGCTGATTTCCATGGTATAATTACTCCTACCATGGCCAATTTTAAGCCACTGATGAACATAGAGTTAAGAAGACATACACAGGAGCACATGGATTATAAAGGTAAAATGGTTATAAGCAGCTTTGAGAAAACAGGAATGAAACATGAACAAAAAATGAGGAAATAATGTATTCTTAGTATTGTTTTTGTTTTTGACATAATTTATTTAATTTTAAATTTATATAATTTAATTTTTAATAGTAACTGTTTTTAGCAACCAGCTTTCGAAATTTTTGGAAATTTAGCACTTAGTTCTTGTGAATTGGTATGGTAAGGTTATAGTAATTCAAAAAAAATTGGATGATCCTAAAAGCAGTGTGCTGAGTGAAAAAATGCAATTAGTAAATAGTGAATAATAGGTAATTCAATGTATATGAAACTTTAGGCACAAACCTATAGAAATAGAAATGCAGAGTATTGGTGTCTTTTGACTTGGGGTAGGAGAGGAAATTGAATGGAAAGGATGAGAGGGAACTTTTGGAGATGTTAGAAGAGTGCTTTATCTTAAAATGCATGTTTTTAATCAGACTTTCTTGAACTCTAAGTTTAAGATTAGTGCATTCTTTACATGTAAAGTGTTTCTGAATAATCGGAGCAAAATGAAGTCAATCACACTAACAACAAAATAATAAAGCAAGGCCAAGTTACACACACACACACACACAGACACAGACACACACACACACACACACACACACACGTACACCATTAGATAACCAACGGGAAGCAAAGAACATGAAGACTGAAAAAGATGTAAAGGTATGAAAAAGTCTAATGTATTACTGGTCTGACATGTGAGGAGTTTAATAAACTTTAATGAGTGGATGGTCTGAGTAGGGTCTGGCCAGGGAGACTTTATACAGTGATCTATGGTCTTGCTTCTGCTTCCCAAACTTCAGTAATCATTTTCTGGAAAGGGACAAATAGGAAAGATTTTAGACTTTGCATTCCACACACAGATTCTGTCACACATTCTTTTTTTTCCTACATTCTCTCTTGCAACTTTTCAAAAGTATAAAAATTATTCTTATCTCAAAGCCTATGCATCAACAGTGGGTCAGATTCTACCTGTATCCCAGGGGAACTATTGTCAGGAGATGGATTCAAATTGGGTTTTGGAGAATAAGAAACAATTCAGAACGGGAAGAGCAAGTTACAGGAAAGAGAAGTTGCTACTGAAAGTCAGGTGCTATTCTTTGGTAGTTATATGACATGGGACAATGCTTTGCTAGTTCTGAGTTCTTACAATAGCTACCCTTCTGACTGGGGAAGAAATGCAAGGATGGATAAAAAAGAAATCCTACTTGAAAGAATATGAAGAGCCTTAAAAATGTGATTGTTACCTAAGGCTCTTCATCTTGTCTGAGTGGGGATGACTCATGCCACTTATGTGTGCACAGTAATTGCTGAGATTACCGGGCCGATGCCAGAGTGTTTGGAGCTTTTCCTGCAGCTCTCAAGAGGGCGCAGGGTGAGTCAGGAGCTCACACTGACATCTTCTTGTTGGTTGTTATTTGAGCCTTTTTCATATTAATTTAAAATGAAATTTATTCAGTTCCTTGTTCTTCAAAGCACAAACCAAATGACTGTTTGGTGCTTTTAAGAGTCTGTGCCCCACTCCTTATCTACTATTATTTCAAAATGCCTGACATACCAACCACTGCTTTCAGTTTTCTCTTTACAATGAACATAGTTTGTTGGGGGATGGGCTGGGAAGAGGGGCACTACGAACCTCTCAGCCAGAGAAATGATTTAGCATAGCAGTTCCTGGAATGGTGACAGTGGAAATACTGGGACTTGAGTAGACTATGTGGGCCCAAATTCTTTGTGCAAATTGTTTAGCCTTTCTGTTTCTCTGTTTCTTTCCTTGTACATGAGCAGAATGAAACTATCTAGTAGCTGTCAGTAGGCCGTAATGCACAGCCAGTTGTCAGGAGCACTGTACAGTGCCTGGCAGACAGGGATAAATGGCAGCAATTATCAGTTCTACTCAAGGCCAAGTCAGAATGCAGGGATAGTTTTGTAGCTGGAGCGAGGAGTGAAGGAAGAATGGAGATAGGGCTAAGTGCAGGGTTTTCTGCTCCTAGGCTGCACCTAGAAGTAACATCACTGGCTGTTGTCACACTGTGAGCCAATGCTATAGCACAGAATGATAGAAGCCCCTGCACTCCTTCGGGACTAATGAGCACTCAGGCTCCATGATCGTGCTTGTTCTTCTGCTTACTATCTACTGCATCTGGTATTTGTTTAGCTGTCTGCTTTTTGCTCTAGTAGTGAGCTACTTGAGGAAAGAGACCCTGTTGCATTTATCTTTTAATTTTTATCAACAACACAGGGCCATTGCATACATATTTGATGTCAAAATGTTCTTGGAATGAACAAGTAAGTGAATATCTATGTCCCCCATTCAATTCTTGGGAAAATTAATTCCTTGTATTTTTTAGGTCAACGTACTTGCATACTTATGTGCTCAGCTAGATTATTTAGGGTTATCAAATAATGACTATTTGTAAACCCAAGCACATTCCAGCAATACTTAATCAGTCACTGGTCCATCAAATTCACTGCTTCTTCAATTCTAGAGGAAACAAATATCCCAAGCAAAATGAGACAAGCTGCTGAAACATCTCCAAAACCTCTGGCATTAGAAATGTTACCCACTAGAGCATAAGATGAACCATTGAAGATGGGGATTTGGGAAATACAATGCTTCATTTTTATTAATAAAAACAATATGATATTAAAACAAAAGTAGGCATTTACTGAAGGAGGCAGCCAGTTTGAGGATTCAGTTTTTAAAAAATCTGATTAACTGGTGATTTTCTTGAAGAGACCTGTCAATTTGTTCAGAAAAGCTAATTTGGTAAAAGCAGCCTTAAACTGGTTTCCAGGGTGTACCTTAATTGTATTGCTACTCAGCAAAATGCTTCTGTCCATGAGAATGTTTTTAGAACTAACCTGCTTACAAGGCTGAGGTCAAGGAAAACCAAGCTCTCCAGCCAGAAGGCAGCCGGGAACTGAACCGTGTACCAGGAAGAGAGAACCCCACATGGAAATGTGATGGTCAGATGCTAAGGTTAAAAAGTTCACACTGATATATTTTATTTTAGGAGAAGTCCTAGTACATTTGACAGAATAAGAAATTGTGAGTCCATTTGGAAGGATTCTGACCCAGGCCAAGACATAACTTCTCTCCGTCTTGGTTTCCTTGACTAGAAAATGTAAGGCCTGGACTGAGTGCCATCAAAGCTCTTATTTGCTTCTAATCTACGTGAGCACATAAAGTAGAGTCCATTTCTGGGACTTTTGAGGCCTTTATGATTTGGGATATGTTTACAAAGTCAGAGAGACTTGGTGTTTTCCAGAGCAGCACTATTTGCAGTCCAAGGAATATTAAAGTTCTATACAAAACATGTAGCATGGAGATGTGGGATTGTGAGGGAAGCTCTGAAAGGAAGCATGAGGATAGCTTAAAAAATATTTCTCCTCAGCTCTTCCCTAGCTATGGTGGGGACAGGCTACTCTGAAGTGACTGAGTTGATATTTATGTGAAGCAAGAATGACACCCAAAGACAGGAAGAAGCAGGGAAATTTTGGAGAAGAGTGAGAACAAAACGTGGTAGCAGACTGAAAAGATTTCTGCTTGAAGGAAAGAGAGATGCACAGCTAAATTTCAGTCTGTACAATCAGCACCTATTCAAGACCTTGTTTGTGATAGTCAGTTGCTATGACTTCACAGCACAGATGAGGTTCTTGCCTTTTTGAAGCTTGTAGGCTAGCACAGGAGATCGGGAGGAGTTCAGGGTACGATCAGAGCACATGAAAAGGGAATCTGATTCAGTTTCGGCACTTTGCAAAGTTTTCTAGAGAAACCTGGCACCTGGCACAGAACCTGGCCTCTCAGGTGTTGCACAGTTGTTCAAGAAAGGACATTCTCTGTTGACCTTTGGATGGGTACTTAAAGCAGGGCAACCAGCTTATATAAAAGGGACAGGAAAGAAAGACCTGATGCTCCCCAAGAGGTACTTTTATTTAATTTTTCTTTTGTTAATGGTTTCCCCAAATGCCTTACAATCTGCCATGGCTGTATCAGATGCTCTATGGCTGCTCTGGGAGACATTTGGCTACAGTAAGCTACAGTAAGCTCTGGCAGGTCTGTCCCAGATGATTCTGAACCCAAAGCCTGTCAGGATGATTTCAATCCTTTTCAGTTACCATGAGTTATGTCTAAGAGAAGTCCCTTCCCTGCTGATCATGAAAAGTCTGATACTGCACATGGATAAGCCTTCTCTTTTTTCTGTATAAGCAACCCCCCCTACCTTTAGCAGGTCAGCCTGTGCGCTGTTCCCCCTTATGTTGCAGCATAAGTCCTAATAAAACCACTTTTCCATGGTATATTATTACCTATTCACAATTTCTATCTTCAGTAGAGTAGGCAGAACTGATATGCTAAAATCTGGTAACGTCAAAGAATGGTGGTGCTGAAAGGACCCGGCCTCAGGTGGCTAGTGGTAGAGGACAGTAGAAAGCAAAGGAGAAATTGCCAGGAGCAGCCATTTCTGCTTGCCAGAGTAATTCCCAAGGACTGTAGGCAGCTGCTGGCTCTGGCTGACAGGAGAGTCGTAGGGGACCACTAACATCTAGAACTGATGCTGCCTTCAAAGGCCAAGACTGCTAATGAGAGCTGCACTTTGTCTATTTGTGATTTCTATTTAAATTGAGCAAAGTGACCCTTTGCCAGCTGGTGACAAAAAGGCCTGGTGGTGACAGACAGCAGTGCATGTTCAAGGACCTGAACAAGGCAGTTTGGCATGGCTGGAAGGTGGGAGAGGATGGTAGGGAACAAATACTGGATGGATCGCAGATGTCTGGAGAGCCTCTTTAAGCTGTGCAACAGAAATTTGGTCTTTAAATGCAATAAGAACCTCTGAAGAAAAGCAGAGGTGTGTCCTGATTATATATGTCTTTTAGAGAGATACCTCTGGCTACGGAGTAGAGAAAGGATTGGAGGGACCAGTCTAGAGATGCAGAAGATAAGGGCGAAGGATAGAAGACATTTGCAACCTAAGAGAGAGAATGGTGACCTGATTATGATGGAGACAGTGGGACTGGAGAGGGATGATGGACTGAAGAGAAATGCGGAAGGTAGATTAGGCATATGATGCAGAAGTGAAGGAGGGAAAGGAGGTGAAGATGATGTCCAAAGTCTCTGACTTAGACATCTGGTGATGCTGTTCCATTCTTTCTGTTTTGCGGATGACATTGAGGTTGATGTGGCTATTCACCCATCCCAGGCCATCGACAGACCTCTGCCTGTGTCTGGTCCTCCCTTCTGGCCCTCACTGGAGAGCACTGGAGGAGGCACAGTGGAGCTGACCGGCTCTCAGGTATTGCATGGCTGTTTAAGAAAGGCCATCCACTATTGACCTTAATTTTTTTCTCTGAAACATGGGTAAGACTCCTGCCATCAAAATTTCTTTTGAAGCACAAGAAGACTTTCTAGAGACGATAGACCAGTCCCCATAGGAACTGAAATATTGAAGCAGCTTGCTCCTTCCAATCAGCCCCTTTGCAACCAAAAGACTTTTATTCATTTCCCTCTCTTTTCATTGTCTCAAGTACTTCACATTTCCATGTTTATGGTAAAACACCCTGTAAATACTTTAGTTTTTTTTTTTCTGGTACTGGAAACTGAACTCACAACCTCGCACCTGATCAGGCAGGCACTGTGCAGCTGAGCTAAATCCCCAGCCTCCCTGTAAATACTTTGGGATAGAAGTAAATTCATACTTTTTGTTGTTGTTGTTGTTCTGGGAATCGAACTCATGACTTCAGGCTTGGTAGGCAAGTGCTTATGCGCTGAGCTAGATTCCCAGCCCTGGGATAGAAGTAAAGAGAGATGGAGCTGTATGTTTGTCTGGCAGTAGTTTCATGAGTTTTTAGAAGAGTTCCTGTTCACCTATTCTCCAACCCTGTGTTCCTTCCACACATCCCTGAACAAGTTTTTAACATTACTATTGCAAGACAGTATTTCATGATATTTTTTAATTTTAATTTTATTAGCACATGTTCGTGGTACATAATGGTAACATTTATCACGGGGAGTTGGTACATGTGTATAACACACCTTAATTCTTTTTTACCCTCCTCTCCCCTGCTTCATTTCCCCTTTTTCCACCACTTCATCTCTTTCCCTTTTGCAAAAGATCTACTTCCCTGTTTCCTAGCATCTATCTTTTACCTTGTTTTATTTTATTTGACAGTGAAAGCATTGGCTTAGATTAAACAGTCTCTCAGTTTCAACAGGTTGAGGAGTTACTTTTTGTTGATTCAAAATATTTTTTAAAATTATAATTACATAAGATTTACCCATTTTAATATTGGAAAAGTGAAAAAGAGTTAAGTAAAGAGAAGAAAATAAAATCTCCTTTATTTTCCTTCCCAGAGGTAAGGAATATTAAAAATAGTTCTATATCCCTGAGTATTGTCTCTAAATATATATTTTTCAGAGCCTTTTCTGATCTCCACTGCATAGCTGCATCCTAGCTGGATTTGGGCCTTGTACAGAGTGAGACCACATCCATCACATTCACACTCTGAAAGCTGGCACCTAGCACAGAACCTGCTACATCAGACTTGTCAGTACAGTATTTGTAGAACAAATGAATTTATGTGTGTGTCTCTTCATATTCTGTGTTGGTGTTTGGTTCATATTTTCTGCCAGTTTTAAGTTGCATTCACCCTTGATGAATGCAAGTTGATATTCTTGACCTTTGAGTCATAGGTAGGGGAAAAGATATTAACCTAACAATCAGAAGTGGGTAATACTTTTATAAGGTGGGTATAACAAACTGGTAAATGGTACATTCTCAATATAGATACAGGTGTTCAGTGTGTAGATACATTTAGAATTAGCTGAGGAACTACAAACCATACCTTCCTTTAGGGATTAGTCTTCCCTCTAGAAGGGTAAATTTACAGGTTTCAGTGTTTTGTCTTGTATGACCCTAGGTTTCCTGGTCTTGGTTGACAGCATGGAGGGTTATATAATAAAGTTAGACTTTTTCTCCTGGGATTTTTTAAATTAAAAAATTAAATTTATTTTTAAGCTGATAAAAATTGTCGGGTACGAGGTGATATTTCAAACCTGTATACATTGTATAATGTTTAAATTAGGTTAAACATATTTGCCTCTTCATTTATTACTTTTTTATGGTGAAAACTTTCAAACTCCCCTCTTCTAGCTTTTAAACTATGCAGTACCATATAGAGAAGCTTTGCACAGGTGCTGTCCAATTATCTCGGTCGTGGGTCTGGACAGCTATCATTTGCTATTACTCACAGGGCACATTTCTTCTTTGGGCAGTATCAGAAAAAAGCTTAGGATAATTGCAGCCAGTTTTCCTTCTGAACCAAATCTGCTTTGACTTGGTATTGTGCCAAGCATTAGCAGTTCAGCTCTGAGGGATTTGATCCTTCTACGAAATCTATGATTAAAATCAGTAACACTGACAACATTTTTATAAATTGCTGAGGGCAATGTTTTTCTATAAATAATGTTCATAAATATCTTACATTTTCTATAAATCTAGGTCTGAACCCAAGATATTTTGGCAAGAATGACAGATCACTGGGACTTTCATAACAAGCTGCTTTCTGAATTTAGTAAGTGAGTGAATGCATTATGTACCAATTTCTTGCTTGTTTAAAGAAATAAATAGCTATGTTTTCAAATTGAAGTCATTTTAAGATTTTGCAGCTGTTAAAATTAGAAAATTCCCCATCCCCAAAGCAGCCTAGCCACACTTGGGCTGAGTCTATATGTTGAAAAGCCAGGAGTTGGGAAAACGGACCAATCAAACCACAATAAAGAAGACTTAGAAGGGGCCATACAATTTCACGGTTAAGAGACCCACTGTCGTACGTAAAAGATATGTGGGTTGGAGCCCAGCCCTACCATTATCCAGCTGAGTAGCCCTGAGCACATTTTGTTACCATTTTACACTCAGGCTTCTTTTCTACAAAATGGCATTGAAATAGCAACTACTTCAGAAAAAAGTCTGTGCAGATTAAGGTTGTGTAATGATGAGGCTTGCTGCAAACTAATTGAATGTCAAACAATTATTTGTGCTTAGTGCCACAGTGAGGTTGATGGAGGGGTGGGGTGACCATGATAGGATGACCTACCGTTAATTTAATAGTCCTCTGGAACCCGGTAGGTAAAGCATACACGTGAGAGCCAAATCAGCCTGACAACCTGTTTCTTCGTGGTCTGCAATCTAAGAGTGGCCTTTGTATTTTTTCAGGTACCAGTGTTGAATGAATTTCACTTGAGTTCTGTTTTCCTGGAGAAAAGAACTGTTAAAAAGAGTTTCTCTCCTTGTTTATTTCTTGAAGCTAACTGGAGATGACCACTGGCTCCAGAATGTTTCAAGATAATATCACCCTTCTTCAGAGACTCAAGGAAGATTCCCTTGCTACTCCAGGCCGCCTTCTCTTTCCTTCAGTTATTCCTCATCAATGAACATTGACCCCCATTCCAAAGGGCCAAATAAAACACCACCTTAATTATCAGATTCACTTTTGCCTTTGACACAGGGTTATTAAAACATGTCAATAGGATAGAGGGTGTAGCTCAGTGGTACTTCACTTGTCTGGCATCTGTGAGGCCCTGGATTTGATCCTTAGCACCACAAAAATAAAAACAAAACCAACCAAACAAAATATGTACATGTCTTAGTCCCTTCTTATTGCTGGAATAATATACCTGACACCCACAACGTAAGGGAGGACAAGTATATTTCGGTTCCCATTTTCAGTCCATGGTCTGCAGGTTCCAAGGCTTGGCATGGCAGAAATGCGTGGTAGCAGGGCCAAGGGGGAACAATAGGTACTTATGCCATGGCAGCCAGGAAGTGGAGTGAGAAGGGTGAAGCTGAGGGAGAGACATATCCTTTCAGGTCATGCCCCATCTCTCTGACCAGACCCCATTTCTTAATAAGACACTCACCTACTGAACTCATTAGTGGATAAACCCATTGAAGAGGACAGTGCCCCATGATCCAATCATCTTCTTGAAGAAGGCCTCTGAGCCCATGCGAATTTGGGGGAAACATTCTAGATCTCAGCTATAATAACACATATACATTAGAATGCCAAAAGCACTTTCTGCCTGAATTGACAGAAAATATTTGTTGACTTCTGTCAAGGATGAAAGGGTCTTGGTCTCCATCAACCGTTGATAAAACTTTTGTAAACCTGTTGCTCAGGGATATTCCATAAGAGTGGTCCAGTTAGAGTAGTGGAATGGTGAGGAAGAGTTGAATAACCTGAAAATTCTGGCAGACGAAGTATAATCAAAGATGTTGGGTGGATATGTCTCTCTTATATTATCTCATTTAATTCTCCACTATCTTACATTTATTATGATCATTATGTAAATGTTTTTTTAATCATTTAGCATTTATTATCCTGATATTACAGATTAGATCATTGAATTTCTTGAAGATAAACTGTGTGGCCAACGTCATAGAGCTAATAATTAAAATTCAGTCTTAACTGAATCTGTAATTCTGACTCTAGAATCTATCCTTTAAAAAACTAACATCATATTATGTTCAAGAAGTTTTGGTTAATGAAAAGATATAGGTGCTGTAATAGACAGATGAAACTAGGCAAATTCTAGCTCATTAAATAGAAAAAACTTTTAACATCTAGAACTTCCAACCAGGGACAAAATCTGTGACATTTGTCATGTAGCACTTTGTATATTTATAGATAGAAGTATAAAGCTTTTAATAAAAAACTGTAATTCTTATTACAAAATATTTTCATGTATTTATATTCATTTTGAAGAATTTTTATCAATCACTTTCAAGGTGACTAGGATGTATGAGTAGGCTACCTTGAAGAAAGATACATCAGAATCACTTAAGGAAATTTGTCCATCTAAATAGTCTGATATCTTTCAGTATCTTTAAGATTTACTCTTGAAATCAGGACCTGCCATACCAGACCATAAGTTCCCTAACTAATAACATGCTCAGAGTATTCTTTAGGAAAAGCCTCAATAATTCACTTAAGAATGGTTTGAAACCATCTTTTAAATTTCTTTTATTTTAAAAATTAAAAAACTGACAAAACAATAATGACAAAATCAAAACAACACAAAAGCAACAAAAATGATACAAGACCTCAAACAAAATGATAGGAATTAACAATGGTTGTTACATTACATACTGTTATGTTCACAGAGTTGCTCAGTCTACCAGATGTAAGAATGTAAGATTGATCAAACAATCAAACACAGTAACAAGTAATAAAAAAAAACTTTGGAAATGATGCAGAGCTTCACCATACAAGATGGTAGGAGTTCAACAGTGGTTTTTATACTGCATATTGCTATTTTCAGATCAGTCATTCTGATTATCTGGTTATATGTGTAACCATTTTGAAGATGGCATTATGTAATATAACAACCATTGTTAATATCCTATCACCATGTTAAATTCTGTATCATTTTTATTCTTCTCTATGCTGCTTTGTTTATGTATTTGTTTTTGTTATTTTTTTCTCTTTAAAATGAAAAACAAAATTTATATGTATATACAAGTTTAGCCAGGACAGGTGTATTGCTGATGTCTGTGGTTTATTGAGAGGATCAGTCAATGCTTAAAATTTTCTTTTTTCTTGACCAATTTTGCACACTTGAAACCAGCTTTTTAAGAATAGACTGCTCAGAAGGAACCAACTCACTCAGTCATTGACCTTTTGACAGCACTCAGCATCCATTGTGTAGAATATGATAACTTCCCATGAAAAAAACCACAGGACCTATGAAGAGGCATGACAACAGTTTACACTTGAAAAAGAACCTTAAAACTACTCTCTGGTTATCCAATTAATAAGCACCTTCTCCACTCTGCCTTCCTATGCATATCTCAGTCATCAGGACGTGGGTAAGCAGATTTGAGCCTTCTGTTCAGCTTGAATCATACTTATCAGGCAAAGTCAATCTCTGTCTGTTTGCAAAAGCCAGTGCATTGAGTTGGATTCTATGCCTAGCAAGTAGGGAGCTCCTCAGGTTATGGAGAGAAAAAAATGTCCTTAGGTTAAGTCCTTAGGTTATGGAGAGAAAAAAATTGAGTACCACTCTTTAGATACATGAATCACATGTTAAACTTAATGTAGCAAAATTCTAAAAGCATTGTTCATTCTCCAGAATATTAATAGTACTATTTTGTTCCATGTAAATATATTTAGTATTAATTTTTTAACTTTACATTTTTCTTTCAACTATTTCTATACCTCAAGGCGACTAGAGACGTTTTTCTTCTCTACCTGCTAAGCAGTTGCAGAAAAGCAAACAAGTTAAATTTAATATCACTGTTTCCCAATCCTGCAAGTACCCTTGTGGAGAGTTTTTAATCATTTCAAAATGCATCAAAAGGTTAATTTTATGAATTTTTTGGAAATATAAAGGAGTGAAGAAATACCAGGCTAGTTTCTTATATGGATGTGTTTATCTGATATAAATTATTTATATTTCTTCTCATGTCTTGTTGACCACCTAGTCTAGGTCTTAGTAGGAAGTAACCATTTTTCAGCAACCCTTGAAATGATGGTCAGAAGTCTATTTTGATGGAAAAAACACTCTGTTGGAATTTTGGCTTTGTAGAGCAGAATGGTACCTTTTGTTTTTAAGTGTGAAACTTTAATTTTGAATGTTTTATGATACTGTAAAATCTTTCCATTTGAAGGGATTATTTAAGCTTTAAACTTATTCTACTTCAACAAAGTCAGAAAAGGTTTGGTGAATGTTATGTAGCCAATGCCCTAGGCAGAAAAATCTCTTTGACATTCAAAAGCTATTTAGAAATTTAGTTTTTCTTCTATAGAAGCAAGTTGACTGGATTTTCAAATATATTTCAATTTAAATAAAAATAGTTACAGATTACCATTCAACAATGCCTGAAGGTTATGACTGGGAATCACATTGGTCACGAGTTTGGGCTTCTTTCTTCAACAAAATTCAGGTTTTAATGTAGTAAAACTGAGCAGAAAAATATGAATTAAAAACACACAAAAACCTTGGAAGCCCATCAACTGAGGAATGGATAAAAAAGATGTGATATTTTTATACAATGGATATTACTCAGCTATAAAAAAGATAAACTCGAGGCTTTTATGGGTAAATGGATACAACTAGAGACCATACTCATAAATGAAATAAATTGGACCCACATATATAGACATCATATTGTCTCCCTGGTGTAAGAGTAAATAAAACCCAAAATGTACAGTGGATAATAGGAAAGGGAAAGAAATTGCTCAAAGGAAGGAACAACTGGGATGACAGAAAGAAGAAAAAGAAAATACTAAGGCATTATATATACATATTATATATATATATACATATATATATATATATGGATAGGTGGCGTAACTGTACTGCTGATGTCTGATGGTTTATTGAGGGGAACAGTTAATGATTAAGTTATTTTTTACATATTTTGACTAATTTTGCATGCTTATATCTGGTAATCTGAGCAATTTATGTGAAGACAACAATTTGCAGTATAACAACCATTGGTGAATTCCTACAATCCTGTCTAGTGAAACTATGTATTGTCTCTAATGTTCTTTTAAATTATTATTTTCTTATTCTCTTTAATGGTTTGATCAATCTTCTACTCTTATATCTAGTATTCTGATCAACTTCATTGACGATAACAATATGTAATATAACAACCAATGTTAATCCCTATCATTTTGTTTGAAACCCTGTATCACTTTTAATGTCCTTGCTTTGTTTTGTTTGTATTTTGCTGTTGTTCTTTTTTTGTACTATTTTCTTTAAAATAAAAAAAAAATCTTTGGAATGGAAACATGCAGACACACATACACACACATAAACACACATATACAAACAGAAACAAGTGGTTCAAGCCTTGTCACATTTTTAAAAAAAGATATATTAATATGAATAGCTTCTACTTCTTAACTAGTTAGATTTTAAAAAACATTTAGTATATGTTAGGCACTAAATAAGTACATTCTTTTATATATATATGACCAATAACATTATCTCATTTCATTCTCTTTTTTGTTTTTGGGGGATTTTTTTGTTTTTTGTTTTTTTTGGTTTTTTTTTGAGACAGGGTCTTGCTATGCAGTTCAGGCTGGCCTTGAGTTCACTTTGTAGGCCAGGCTGATCTCAAACTCTCCATGGTCCTCTTTTCTCAAGCTCCCAAATGCTGGGAGTACAGGTGTGTGCCACCATGTCTTGCTTCATTTCATTCTCTTAACAATTCATTAAGATAGGTGTTACTGCCTCTATTTTAGAGATAAAAATGTTGAAATTCCATGAGATTAAATAAATTATCTACAGTCACAAGCTTTTTCACTACCAAAAACAGATAATATTTCATAACAGTTCTGACTTTAATAATCAAGTTTGTATGACATCTAGTAAGTTCTTATCAGAACCAATTAATCTGATGTCATCAATATAGTCAGCCTGTTTAGTGTTCTTTAGAAATAAAGCTAATCCAAGTCCTTTTGGATTCTATTGTGACTGGGAGTTGGTGATTTGCTTTGGGATAAGATAGCAGATATAGTGTTGTCTCTACCTACAATCTCTTTATAAATAAGGGTTGAGAAGAACACATATCTCAGATCAATAACTTCATTCTAAGATCCAGAGTTTATGCAGCTCTGTGCCACTGAGGATAATTTATCTATCATGATAGCTGTAATTGACAGTATTACAACACCTGCATATTATCTGGAGCTATTAATCTTGTTTAGTATCTACTTCATACAACACAAGGATTTTATTACCTTGTAATCACTTCTGGTTCACTTGTGTGAGGTGGACAAAGTAGAATTTATCTGGAGTTTTAGGCTGACATTATGTGTGCTTTTATAGTCTCTAATGTTAAAAGAATCTTATTATTATGGCACCGTCCCATTCAACTTAAATACTGTAATTAATTATGTATCAATAAATTAAGGGATCTAGAGCTTTAATAATAAAACCACTTAATAGCAGCAAGAGATCTGTAAATGTATAGTTTACCTATTAAACAAAACATAATTGGAAAATACACAGTCTCCCAAATAATGGCTTATATTACAAATAATCAGTTTGGATGCAGTTACAAAGTTTTTCTGGAACAATAGTGAATTAAAAACTTCATAAAATTCACCAAACAGATAAAAATCCCAACCTTGTGTCCTTTTTAATGTTTTAGGAATTGGATAATAATTTATTTCTTTTATTTTTTTTTAAATTTACGAAGAATAGTTTCACAGACAAAGTGATATAGGGGAAAGAAACTCCCAACCTGCTAGATGTCTGGTATGAGTTTGTGTTCTCTAAAATCAGAGAATGAATTTTAGAAACAATGGAGGTTAAGATCAGAATGTATTAATGGGGGTAAAGAATGCTTCTGTTTGAGAGAGAGATAGAAGGAGTCCTGAGTGTGTTGTCAAGGATCCTGCCTTTAGAAATTTCTATAGAATGAAACCACAAGGTGAGATGGGTTCAAGGTGAGGAAAAATGGGAAATCATAAGATGGGCATAAGGTGGGACAAAACTATGGTCAAGCAATAAGATTACATGTATAATTGCTCAGGTAAAATTGATTACATTGGGAAGAAATGGGAAAGCAAGTCATGTAGTAAGTGGGCATAAGTACAGAACAGGGGCTTTTCCTGTAGGGAGTTGGGTTAGTGGCTCCTCCTGGTTTTCTCAAGGTGATGGATACCTATTTAGAATATCCCTGAAGTTTATCCTCAGGAAGCATACAAGTGCATTCGTTTTATCTCTTGTGGTCTGGCCCACAGCAGAGGTGCCTGTCTCTCCCACAGTTTCAAGGTACTTACCTACTGCACTGGCTCCTTTAAGGGCCTGTCCCTGATTGCCTATAATATTTTTCATCTAACTTAGTTGCCTATAATGAAAGTTTCTAGAGTTTTCCTGGGAAAATGAGGTTAAAACAGAAATGCCATCAGTAGTTTAAAGCAATTACTAAAGTTAAACTTTTTTTTTATACAATTGGCACTTTAGGGATAGGTAGTTAGTGGTACCCTCTTGACTATGTATCAGGGACCCAGACATTTTCTGTGCTGTCACTCTTAGTTACTTTTCCATTCTCTTGCTTGTTGCCTCATGGTCCTAACAGGGCTTCCAGTGGTCCAACTATCAAAAAGAAAATAAAAGGTGGGGAAGGATGTAGACATTTATGGTTCTTTACCAGGTGACTCTCATAGATGTCTTTCAGACGAAGATTACATCAAGTGGCCATGTTTAGTTTCAAGTGGGAAAGTGAAGAATAGAATGCTGATTAGTCTCCAGAGGCTAGGCAATTACTGCCCCTAAATGAAACTGGGGTGCTATTCAGAAAGAAGATGCTGTTTCTATCTCAGTGGAAACAGTATGCTCTGGTTTTGGTAAACAGTATTGGTCAGCAGTATGTTGTGTTTTTGGTGTGATGCAAATAGGAAGAGAGACACTTGGCAGTGGTCTTAATCTAGAAAGGATCATGACAGGCTACTGTTATTTGACGGCATATGGGTTTGTCTTTCAGAGGCTCCTAGAGATGTGGCTATGTGACTAAGCCAAGTCAGTGATCTTTGAAAGTGATCTTCAGTTTACTATTAGTTTCTGAGAAAGATCAGTAAGATTATGAAAAGTATTGAGGTTAAGAAGGAACTGATGAGAACAAATGAGCTCATTTGTAACCTCATTCCTATAAATGGCACAAATTAGAGTAAGAAAAAGATGTGCTGGGAAGGACCCCTCCTCCCAAAAAATTAGTCTTTTCCCTCAAAACAGAATATTTTCTTTCCTTTATTTTCTTATGAAATATTGCTGTTGACCTAATATTTTGTTGTTAAAATTGTAAGAATCACTCTTGGAAATCTAGAATTAATGAATCCAAATGGTTGTTAATTTTCTATTGTTGAAATAACACAGCTAACTAAAAATAACCAAAGCTGATAGTGATTAGCATATTTACTAGCATAATTTCCCCACATAAATATTCTTTAGGTAAAATGAAAAGAGAGGAAGCTGTGAAGCCACCTGACTCTGAGAAAGATAGACCTTACCATTATTGCCACCTGGTGCTGAATTCTCCAGCAAATTGCTTGTGCTTAGAGGCATGAGTGGGCCAATTTAGAGAAGAGGCTTGGAAACCCTGCTGAGAGCAGATGATGAAAAATGATAACTGTTAACTCTTCAACTTACTTAAGCAAATATGACTTAATTAAACCCATTTCACACTTCTTTGGTAAGTCTGAAACTTCAGAACTCTTGCTGTTTAATTTCAGTTTACTGAGTTACCAAAACTGTGTGTTGTGGAATATGAGAAAGACACAAAAAGACACAAATTAATATGGTGGTAATAATAATAATAATAATTAATAATAATCCTTTCCCATTTCCTTATGTTACATAAAAGCCAGGATGTCTAATAGAAAAAGATACTCAGAACAAGCAAAGCCATTCCAAACAACTAAATAGCTATTTTAATTCATAAAAAAAAAAACTTCTTTATTATAGCTTTTTATCATTAGGTGCCCATTTTAAAGTCACTTAAAGGAAAAAAGAACATGTTCAGAAATACTATAAAAAGAGACAGCTAAATTGCTTTAGTTTAGGCTTTGGAGATTTTTCTTTTCTTTTTTTATTGAACTCATTTTGTGAACGTGTTTTCCACCTGATTTAAACCAACCATTTTGTTCTTCAAAAGTGTGGATTGTTGTTTTGCATCTTAAAATACAGCCATTCTCCAGAGCATTGTCTCCATAATTAGAGGGAGCCTTTTCAATTCTTTCTGCCACAGATAAGGTACTAGAGGAAAGAATACTAAACTGAAAACACAGCTTGGTGCTTCTACCTGTCCAATTAGGTTAGTCTATTCCCACTCTGGGCTTTAACCTTCTATGTAACATGATAAGGTCAGATGAGACAGCTTTGTAGTCTCCTTATCTTAGGTTAGAATGGAACAATCAGTACCACAGACTGAGTAGTTTAAACCATAAACATTTATTTTTGCATGGTTCTGGAGGCTGGGAAGTGCAAGATCAAGGTGGCATCTTATTCATTTCTTGGTGAAAATTCTTTCTGGTTTATAGATGACTGCTGACACAAGACAGATCTTCTTCTAAGGGTACTAATCCTATTCATGAAAGATCGACCCTAAAGACTTAATTACTTACAAACACCATCACACTGGGAATTCTAGGTACCACATAACAATTTGAGATCAGAGGTCAGAAACATTCAATCCATAGTTCCCCTCTGGTCCTTGTATGCAATGATTAGCAGTGCAAACTGAGGCACATGAGAAGTATGTACCCAGACTAAGGGACACAGCTGCTACTCAGCTATTCAGCTCAATCCCATGGATGTTGGCAGAATGCAAGGCTAGTGTGAAAACGGGTCTTTTTGGAGAGGCTGGCTGGCCGTTAACCCTTTCACTCTTGGATCACTTCTCTGTTCTGAATCACACACGCTGATCCATATAGGGATGCAGTCTCCAGACTCCCATATCAGCTGACTTTTGCCTAGCTTTTGCCATGGGAAGTTGTACCATGGGACAGGGGAGTGGAAATTCAAGGTATTCTAACCCTACCTCTCAGCTTTGGACAATACTTCTGGCTATTTGAATGAGGGAAGTATTAATCTCAAGTGACTCTTGAGAGTTGGGTTTGAGTTAGACAAGAGATATCAGGATATGTTTCAAGAAGAATGTTCAGCAAGACCACAAAGGTGAAAGAAGACAAGCAAGTAGAGTCTGAGCAGAACTGAGTGCTAGAATTGAACTCTCATCAGGCCAAAAGAGGAATGAAATTGCAAAAACTGAGTTGGACTATAAGGTATAGAGTGAGGAATAGAGTATGGAGTTGCAACTGTATTCAGTAACTAGAACTACTCAAGGAATTATGACAAGGGAGTGACCCAAACTGAGGTCATGTTTAGGAAGAGATTAGAACTCTCTAGGTATGGTGGTTAAGAATATAATAACTTGAAGCCCCACCCACTGCTTCCCACCATCAAGGGAGCCACAGTGAGCCTCCATGAGCCTCAGCAGCCTCAGTGAACTACCTGTGAGGGGAGAAATGACTGTGACCACCTCCCCCACTTGTGGGAGCCATGGTGAGCTTCAGGAGCCTCAGGGAGCCACTCAGGAGGTAAGAAACAGCTGCAAGATGATGCAGAGAGAAACAATATAAGACTGATCATTGCCAATGTAAAAGCAGGAATTAACACAAATGACATAAAAAAATTATTTGCAGAAGTAATAGCAGAAAATTTCCAAAGCATGGGAAAAGAATCTAACATACAGATTAATGAAATATATAGAACTCCAATTAGCCATAACCAAAATAAATCTACATCCAGAGTTATAATAATCAAGATCCCAGAAATTCAGCAGAAGAACAAAACATTAAAGCTCTTAGAGAAAAGAAACAGATCACCTATAAAGGAAAGCACATCAGAATCACAGCAGACTTCTCAACACAAACTGTCAAATCAAGAAGAACTTGGAGTGAAGTATTTCAGGTCCTGAAAGAAAACAACTTCCAACCCAGATTGATGTAACCTGAAAAACTATTTTTCAAAATTAATGGAGAAAGAAGATACTTCCATGACAAAGAACAACTTAAGAAATTCATGATCACCAAACCAAACCTACAAAGAGTATTGAAAGATATTCTAGAAAGAGATAAAAATGACCACAATTCCAAGGAAAACAATAGAAAGGAACAACCAAGTAGGGCAAGCAATTAAACAGAGGGAAAAAGTAGGGAACCAACAGCAGGGAAATAAGATTGCAAAGATAAACCAATAAGTATCAATAATAACCATTAATGTAAATGGCCTCAATTCAAAAATGAAAAGAAACAGACTGGCAGTGTGGGTGAAGAAACAAAATCCAAAAATATGCTGTATACAAGAAACATGTTTAACTAAAAAGAAAATTCATAGACTGAAGGTCAAAGGGTAGTAAACAATCTTCCATGTGACAGGAAACCAGAAAAAATCAGGGGTAGCTATTCTGTTTACAGACAATGTGAACTTCGAACTAATAATGATCAAAAGAGATAAAGAAGGTCACTACATACCTTTTAGGGGAAAACTACAAGAGGAAGAGATAACAATCATAAATATATATGGACCAAACATAGGAGCATGCCACTACATAAGACTAATATTAATAGACATGAAAAATCAAATAAGCAATAACATAGTCTTAATGGGAGAATGTAACACCCCATTGGCATAAAGAGAGATCAACTAGACAAAAGATCAGCAAAGAAATAACAGAACTGGACCAAACTTATGAACAAATGGACTTAGTAGACATTTACAGAGTGTTCCACTGAATAACATCAGAATATACATTCTTCTCAGCTGCACATGGACATTCTCTAAAATAGACCATATACTGGCCCATAGAACATGCTCAAATAAATGCAAAAGAATTCAGACTATCCCATGCATACTATCAGACCATAGTGCAATGGAATTGCAAATATTGACAAAACAAATAGCAAAAAGCTCCATAAGCACATGGAAATTAAATAACATCCTCCTGAACAACCAATGGGTATAGATGAAATTAAAGAAGAAATTAAGCAGTATTTACACTCAAATGAAAATGCAACTTACTGGAACATGTGGGATGCAATAAAAACAGTTCTCAGAGGGAAATTTATAGTGGTGAATTCCCACATCATGAAAACAGGACAAGCACTAATAAAAAACCAAACACTGCACTTCAACATTCTAGAAAAAGAAGAGCAAGTCAAGCCAAAGCCCAAAGAAGGCAGGAAATTCTAAAGATCAGAGGTGAAGTTAATGTAATGGAGAATTAGAAAACAATACAAAAAATTAATGAATCGAAGAGTTGGTTCTTTGAAGGAACAAAT
Source organism: Chinchilla lanigera (assembly GCF_000276665.1). Classification (NCBI taxonomy): domain Eukaryota; kingdom Metazoa; phylum Chordata; class Mammalia; order Rodentia; family Chinchillidae; genus Chinchilla; species Chinchilla lanigera. The sequence goes on along the minus strand of NW_004955425.1, from coordinate 3,146,176 downwards.
AAAATTGAAAAACCCCTATACAACTTTATCAAAACAGGAAAGAAAAACTCAAATTTATGCAATAAGGAATGAAAAGAGTGAAATCATTACGGATCCTGTAGAAACTCAGAAGATCATCTATACCTACTTAGAAAATCTTTGCTCTCTGGAATGAAAAACACAGGAAATGTACAGATTCCTAGGTACATATGAATTACCAAGACTGAATCAAGAAGATATAAAAATTCTCACTAATCCAATATCAGTCAATGAAATTGTAAACATAATTAAAAACTTACCAGCCAAGAAAACCCCAGGTTCTGATGAGGTCACAGTTGAATTCTACAAGAAATTTGGAGAAGATTTAACAACAATATAAGGAAACAATTCTCCGTAACTCATTCTTGGAGGCAAGAATTACCCTGATGCCAAAACCAGTGAAAAACCCAACTGAAAAAGAGAACTATAGGCCAATATTCCTAAAGAACTAAAAGCAAAAATTCTCAATAAAATACTAGCAAACAGAATGCAGCAAAACATTAAGAGGATTATACATCGTGACCAAGTGGGATTTATCACAGGGATGGTTCAATATATGCTAATCAAAGAATATAACACAACATATCAACAGGGACAAAGATAAAAGTTACATGATCATCTCCATAGATGCAGAAAATCTTTTGATAAAGTTCAACACTCATTTATGATAAAAACCCTACAGAACATCAGAATAGATGGTTTTACCTCAATCTGATAATAGTCTTCTATGACATACCAACAGCCAACATCATACTAAATGGACAAAAACTGAAAGTGTTCACTTTAAAATCATATACAAGACAAGGATGCCCACTGTCACCACTCCTATTCAGTATAGTTCTGGAAGCACTAGTCTGAGCAATTAGGCAAGAGAGAGAAATAAAAGGAAAAAGGATAGGAAAGGAAAATGTTAAATTATCATTATTCACAGATGGCATGATACTCTACACAGAAGACCCCAAAACCTCCACCAAAAGACTTCTAGGTTTAATAACCAAATTCAGTAGCATAGCTGGATACAAAGTCAACACTCAAAAATCAGTAGTATTCCTGTATAAAAACAATAAACTCACTGAGACAGAAATTAGGGAAAATACACCTTTCACAATACTTTTGTTGTTGTTGTTTTTCTCCAGTACCGGGAACTGAACTCACGACCTTGCGCTTGCCAGGCAGGCGCTTTTGCTGCTGAGCTAAATCCCCAGCCCCACCTTTCACAATATTATCCAAAAAAATGAAATACTTAGGAACCAATCTAACAAAGGATATAAAATATCTATACAGTAAAAATTACAGTATTATGAAAAAAGAGATCAAACAGGATTTGAGAAAATGGAAACATATTCCTTGTTCATGGATAGGAAGAACCAACATTGTCAAAATGGCCATGCTCCCAAAATTTTTGCAGAGATTCAAAGCAATCCCAATTAAAATACCATTGGTATACCTCACAGATCTAGAGAAAACATTCCTAAAATTCATTTGGAACCAGAAGAGGTGTAGAATAGCAAAAGCAATCCTGGGCAACAAAGGAAGGCTGGAGGCATCACTATCCCTGACCTGAAATTATACTACAAAGCTACTCTGATAAAATCAGCATGATATTGGCAAAAAAACAGATCTGAAGATAAAGGGAACAGATTAAAAGATGCAGACACAACTACAAGCACACTCAGCCACTTTTTCTTTGAAAAAAGGGTCAAACATGTTCACTAGAAGAAAGATAGCCTCTTTTATAAATGGTGTTGGAAAAACTGGCTTTCCACATGCTGGAGACTAAAAGTAGACCCATGTCTGTCACTATGCACTAAACTAAAGACAAAACAAATCAAATATCTAGATATTAAGATAGAAACTGGAAGAGACAATAGGTAGAAATCTTGAAGGCACTGGGCTAGGCAGAGGTCATGAACAAAAACCAAACTGCACAGGAAATATTGAAAAGAATCAACACCTGATATCTCATTTTATTGAAAAGTTTTGCACATCAACAGGGTAAAAAGAAAACCCACAAATTGGGAAAAATTTTAGCCAACTGTCCCTCAGACAAAGGAGTTCTATCTACAACATGTGAAGATTTTTAAAAAAAATCAGACCCTCCAAATTCAAGACCCAATCCAAAAATAGGCATCTGAGATGAATACACACGTCTCAGAGGAAGAAATACAAAAGGCAAGTAAATGTATGAAAAAATGTTCAACATCATAGGTCGTTCAAGAAATGCAAATTAAAGCAACACTGAGATTCCATCTCACCCCAAAAAGAATGGCTATCATCAAGAAGTCATCCCATAACAGATGCTGGTGAGGCTGTGCAGAAAAAGGTACCCTTTTGTACTGTTGGTGGGAGTGTAGACTGGTGAAACCACTGTGGAAATCAGTGTGGAGATTTCTCAGAAAACTATGATTAGAGGTCCCGTTTGACCCAGCTATTCCCCTTCTGGATATTTTTTCCAGAAGAACTGAAAATGTCATACCACAGTGATATATGTGTACCCATGTTTATAGCAGCACAATTTGTCATAGCTAAATCTTGGAAACAACACAAATGTCCATCAACTGAGAAACTGATAAAAGATGTGGTATTTTTATACAATGGAGTATTACTCACTTATAAAGAAAGATAAACTGAAGGCTTTTATAGGTAAATGGATGCAACTAGAGACCATACTCATAAATGAAATAAATCAGACCTGCATGTGTAAATATTGTATTGTCTCCCTAGTGTAAGATACTGAAAGAGTAAATAAAATCTGAAAAATACAATAGATATTGTGAAATGGAAAGAAACTCCTCCAAAGAAATGAACAACTGGGATAGGGGAAATGAGAAAAGAAAAAAAGAAGGAAGAGAAAAAAATATATATATATATACACACAAGATAGTTATGATAGTTGTTCTACTAATTTGCATTGGTTTATTGAGAGGAATAGTTAATTGCTTAATTGTTTGGTCAATTTTGCATGCCTATATCTGGTAGTCTGAAAAACTACCTTGAAGATAACAACACGTAATATAACAATCATTGTTAATTTCCAATCATCTTATTTTGAAATTCTGCTTCATTTTTATTGTCTCTTAAATTTTCTTGTTTTTTATTCTCTTTAAAATAAAAAATACAATAACTTGGAGTGAGAATGTGACTGTGTAGTAGAGAACTTAGCTAGCAAATGAGAGACCCTATGTTTAGTTCCTAGCACTGCAAAATAAAATAACAACAGACAATAAACACACAAACAAATATAAAACAGTAACTTGATCTTAGAGGTCATAATAATAACATATCAAGAGGTCAGGTGACAAAGGTGGGAATGGGAGCATCTCAGAGAAATACAGTAAGGTAGAACACACAAGTTATAGAAAGTGATTGCATATGGAAGGGTGGGAGGGTTCCATAGCAGCACTTGAGGTTTATATGTTGATATTGCAAGGTGAGTAATACCTTTTATTTTCTCTATAAGAAAAAAGGATTAAGAATGATGTGGGGAGATGTCATGCAAGGTATCATCTTGGTGCAGGTATGTCTTTAGATTTCTGGCACAATGGCCAGTTTCAACCTGAGATTTCAGACCTGCCTTCCTGAGAACCCCAGACTGAGTCAAGTGGGTGGAGTCAGTAGAGAACTGGGACCTGCATGCAGACCTAAAATGGGGCTGACTCCCTCTGGGAGATAAAGGGGATGATGTCTTTCTTCTTGATTCCTGAAGGCAATATTACTAGAAAGGTTTGATACATACATAGATACATACATATATGTTGCTAGAACTCACTTTAAACAATGAATTGAGGCATAAAGATAAGAGTGCACACTTTGACTTTAGTACCTTTTTTCTGTGTGACTTTGGTAAATCTCATATGTTCTCTGACCTTCAGTTTTCTTCTCTATTAAACTGAAGCCTATGAGACCTGACTCAGAGGGCTGTTGTGAAGATTACATGAGAAAAAAATGTCTCACATGGACAAATGTGTTTAACTTTCCTTCTTTGGTCATATTTCAAGAACCAGAGATTGAAACAAGAATTCCTGTTCATTTTATTTATTTTAGATTTAATTTTCAAAAAAATTATTATTTACGCTGGGCATGGTGGCGCACACCTGTAATCCCAGCACTTGGGAGGCTGAGACGGGAGGATCATTGTGAGTTAAAGACCAGCCTGGGCTACAAAATGAGTTCAAGGCCAGCTTGAATTGCATAGAGAGACCCTATCTCAAAAAAGACAAAAAAAATTATTATATTTTGCAGTGCTGGGGATTGAACCAAGGCAAAATGGGGAACTAACCAAGTAGGGGACCCCTGGGGATCTATAGCCTCTTGATGAGCTATGATTACAGACCTGTGAATTGTGCCCAACGTACTTGATTTATTGAGGGAGTACTCTCAGAAGTAGAGGATAAAGTAAGCAAGAAAAGGCAGAGGAAAAAACTCACAAGCATGTTGTTTTATCTAGACAGTATCTTAGTTTAATCCATCAGGAAAGTTTGAGAGCACAAGTTACAGCACAGAATGAACCCCTTCTTGAGGCAAGGGGTGATCCAAATATATTTCTACATGTTATATTTGGATAACTCTAATATTCAGAAAACACCTTATTTCAGCCACATCTAAGCAGCATGAGTATTTTAACCAGTTCATTGGGTGAATGTCATAGTTTGTGTGTAGGTGTCCCCCTAAAGCCTCATGTGGTCATAGGGTGTTTTTTAGAGGTGGTTGAAGCTAGAGTTTGTGATTGACTCCTAGTTCATTTTGCTGGGATTAAGCGTGCTGAGATTAAGGGTGTGTGATTGCTGGATCAGCCCTCCATTGACTGGATCACCGCTGCCCTAATCCTGGTAGTCTGGATATAATAGGCTTGTGTAGCTCTCTCTCTTGTTGCTTTTGCTGTCTTGTGCCCACCATGAATTGCTCTCCTCTGTGAATCCACTCTGCCTTGGGGCCAGCAGATTACGGACTGAAACCTGTTAGCTATATAAACCTTTCCGTCTTTAACGTTGGGTGTTGGGTATTTTGTTTCAGCAATGAGAAAAGTAACTAAGACAGTGAAGTATGGTGAGGCCAGAAACAGACACTGGAGAGATTACAATTTTGTTATATTTATAGCTCCCCCAGCAGAAAGAATACAGAATGCGTGAGGGCCATATGGGGAAGCATTAAGATTGGTCCTGGGTTATTAGGACTCAGGACTCCTTTCTAAATGGAGAGTCACATAGTATCCCTGTGACCAAGGAGGGAAGGAAAGTTCGTTTGTACAAACTCTGCCCAGATTTCATTTATGGGCTAGCCCACCTCAGTATATTAGGGCAAATTTGTGGTCTTGGGAGAATAGACATCCCAGTTCAGAAAGGTGACCATAAAATATTTTGTGTTTCTAGCCATTTCTTGTTTATTCTCTTGTACCCTTAGACTTCAGCCAATCTGTAATCACTCACTCAGTAGAGATTTCTTGGGTAACCCACTATAGACCAGGCATTAGGCTGTGCATCAGAATAGAGCAGAGAATCAGACAGACATTTTCTTTGTCTTCATGATACTCACTGCCGCATTCCCTCTTGCAAACATTCCCTGGGCTCTCTGAATTTTGTGCTCTCGCTGTTCCCTGCCTGCAATGCCCTGCTTTCATCTCCTCATCAGAAAATGACCATTCATTCCTTAAAGCCATCTTCTCTGCAGCTCTCGTTGACCCCTCCTCCCTCCATGCATTTGTACTTATATTAAATTGGTAGCCTGAATTTGGTTATAGTGAGAATATTTATTCCATGAAAATCAGCAAGTGCTATAAGTCAGCATTGGGTTTACCACTTTGGTGACTGTCTAGACTTAAGAAAGTGATGGAGCAACTGCAAACAATCCAGATAAGCACAAAAATGTGTCACGTCTGTAGCCACTACATTTGAGTAGCATAGCAAATTCATAGCAAATGAAGTTATTCTTCATTTTCCAATTAAGCAAACAAATCACTCATGTCACTGATAAAGGAATAAAGTCCTAAAATATATCTCCATTGTTTTCCTTTTGTTCTTACTTGTTGAATGTTAGTGAAAATATTAAAGTTCATATCAGAAATGTGCTCATATGTCATTTTCAAATTAATTGTAGGTTGAATATAGGTACAGGAGGTCAACAAATATGAACAAAAGTATTCTGTGAAAATCAGTTGGCTGTGTGAAACTTATAATAAGGAATACTGTATATTTTACCATTATTTTAAAATTAAGAGCAGTACATCCTTTGTATCAGTAAAATTTATAAACATGACTACATTTGTACTTACAGCTATTTTCTTAAAGACCTGATAAATTCTTACTGACATGCAGTGGCTTGCACTTTTAATTCCCATTCAGCTTATGTTCTCTTGTTGATTACTGAGTACTGAGCTTAGCATGTTTGTGCTGCTGTATAACAAAGTACTACCATAGAGTGTATAATTTATGAAGAACATATATTTATTTCCGCACAGTTTTAGAGTCTGGGAAGTCCAAGATCACTGGCAAGTTTGGTGTATGATTGGGGCTTAATCTCCTTTTCCAAGCTGGCATTTTGAGCTCCGCCTGCTCTGGAAAGGAATAATGCTGCTTTTCACATGAAAGAAAAGTGGAGGAGAGTAAACCTATTCCTAAAACATTTTATATAGCATTGTTGTGATTTACATCTAGAATATCCCGCTTCTAGAAGTAGATCTCTCCGAAGGTGACTGGCTCATGAGGGGCACTACACTCACCAGGGGACTGCCCTTTTGGTAAGTTCTTATCTAAGTGTGCTATTAGGAGGTGAGGCCTGGTTGGAAGAGCCATGCCACGAGGGACAGGGCTTTGGAGGGCAAATTTTTCTCCTTGACTCTTCCCTTCTCTCTCTGGTTCCTGGCTGCCATTACACGAGCATCTTTCCTCTGCCAGACCCTGATATCATGCTGCTCCTGTCTGGAAGTGTGAGATCATGGACTGAAACCCCAAATCTGAGTCTAATTATACTTCTTTAAGTTCTAGACATTGAGTATTTTTTTTTCCTCAGTGATGAGAAAACTGAATAACACAAGCAGCATTTCATGTATGGCTCTGCCCTTGTGACCTAAGCACCTCCTATTAGCCCTAACCTCCCAACACTTTGCTTTGAGGATTAAGTCCCAGTGCAGAATTTTGGGATGTATTTTCAAACCATAGCAGTTTTATCTTCACAGTTATTCTGTTTTGTTTTCCTTTGTAACATATAGATCGTCCATTATATTTGGACCTTATTCCTCTTCTCTTTAACGTTCAGCTTTCATCACTCTTAATCACATTGGCAACCCAATAGTAAGCCATGTCTTTTCTCTCTTTTGTGACATGCAGTGTGGCATTAGCTAAGAACCCACCATTTTATTACCAGTCCAGAAAAAGGAAGTCTGTTCTTCAGTATCAACTATAGCTAGTTGTTCACTTCTTACTATTTCCTTTCTTATCCAAATTCTCAACTGTCATTTATAAGCTGAACCGTATAAACTTCACTTATGTTTGCAAATTCTTCTGCTTTTCATCATAGGTTTTGTAATTGTTAAAGTCCTAGACCTCTGGCAGAATTAGCAATCTGCACATAGAGTACTGGAAGCAGGAAACAAGTACGTCACGGTGTCCATGTTCAAAAAGAGATGAAGGGCCATATCTGGTTTGTGAGAACCAAATCCTTGTTACTTTAAGGAAGGTTTCACTGAAAACTGAATGCTTCTTACCACAGATGAGGAAATAGTTTTTTTCATAGATTGTAAGTGCCAATCTTCTTGTCACACAATGCATAAATCATTGCTTCTTCTCCAGTGGATGTTAATTTGGAAGAAATTGCCTTAGACAGTTTTAACGCTTCAGTGTTCTGGTCTTATCTCACCATCTTCTTAATTGTGTTCTTCCACTCACCAGCTTTTCCTCAGGTTCCTGTTGCCATGGTCTTCTGATTATCTTAGGTTTCAGCTTAGATGTCTTGTCCTCCAGAAAGTCTCTTCTGAGTGGCAGTACTTCTAGGCCCCTGTCCCCAGTCTGCCCCCAGCTGCAGAAGTGGTGACACTGCATGTAACTGCTTGATTTCTAATTTGTTTGTGAGCTGCTCTGTGGGGACAGAGACTGTGCCTCCTTCTTCTATGATTGTACTTCGAGGCCCCAGCATAGTACCTCGTAAAAGGTAGTCATTCTGTATATATGCACTGAATGAAGCAATACTTAAATACATGAATGACTTCTTTAAAAACAATAATATAATCACATAAGATATTATGTGCTTAATTTTCTCTTTAGCTCTGTATTATTTTGAATGTAGAATTTTTTCCACCGAATAGGCAGGGAGAAGAGCTCAAATTTGTACACATAGCTATAATTGAATGTGGTAAGAGCTTAAGTGCAACCAGTTTCAACATGCCGTTTTTTTTTTTTTTTTTTTTTTTAACAAGAGCTCTTGGGCAGGTGAAGAGGCTTTGTATAAAAAGCCAGCATCTATCTTCTTGGTGTTAGGAATGAAGCCTTAATATACCTTTAGCTTAATTCTTCATATACTAGCAAAGTGCCTTTACAATGGCTATAGTTTGGATCTTGAATGTCTCCCAAAGGTCCATGTACTAAATACTTGATTCTTAGCATGTGCTCCTATGAAAATGTAGACCCCTTAGGAGATGAGACCTGGTGGGAAGTGAGGTCATCAGGGGCATGCCCTTGAAGGGGATATTAGGACCTTCATCTTCCTCTCTTTCTTTGCTTCCAAACTTCCCTGAGATGAAGAGGCCAGGATCTCTTATGTGCAATCTCACCATGATGTACTGTGCTGCCACAGGCCCCAACCGACAAGGCCAAACCACAGACAGACATCTCTGAAACTGTGAGCCAATACAAATCATTCCCTTATTATGTTGATTGTCTCAGGTATTTTGTCACAGTAGGGGAAAGCTGATTAGCTGACTGCTCTGAATGTTGATGATCAGTGGTTATTCCTGACTTGTGAAAGTGTTACTGTACTGTGACATCTATTGCTAACTGCAAAAATAAGGTGTGGTAAATATGAAAATATAGACAATTTAGGCAAGAATTTTCCATTGTTTTCTATTTCTGTATCTTTACCACACTTTAATTATGTTGCTTTGTGGCTAGAAACTGGATGCCACAAGTCATATGCCCTCCAAAGTAATAATTTCCAGTTTTGGGACTCTTACATAGAAGCTCTTGGGACCTTGGTTAAGAATGAAGACTCCTGTCATTGTCTCAGAAATCCTGACTTATAGTTGGAGAAGCAAAGCCTAGGAATATGCATTTGAGGCAATCTTGGTTAGTATAAATTGTCAGTGCTCTAGCCAGATCCCTGGGAATCCATTTTACAACTTCTATGTTGTGTCGCTGATTTTTGTTTTCTTTTACTTCCAGTTGATTCCATCTAACACCTATCTTCAGTGTGCAGATGGGGAACTGGTGGAATGCCAACAGGCTTGTAAGCCTCACTTCCTCCTCTAACTAACGCTGACCCATAATGAAGTATGAGAGTCATTGCCATAGAAGAGGAGAAGACCTGAGATGTAATTTATACTCCAGACATTCTCTGAAAGATCAGGCTGGAGAGAGTCCCACACCACTCTGCCCAAATGACACCCTACTTATAAGGTGTCTTAGAAGCAGAAGTTAATTCAGAGATTCTTGTTCAAATGATTTATTGAGGAAGTTTTCTGAGGAGTTGATTTTGTTTGGAATCTTGCTTCTGCCTCATTCTGCAAGGGAGCACTGGAAGATAAAACACACTTGGTCCCACCTCAGCTACTGCTCATTGGCTCTCAGGAATAGGATAAAGGAGTTTATTGAGAAACACCTTACTGGATAAGGCTGCCTAAGTTGGGGCCAAGGTATGAGTTAATAGCATCCAATACTCACCCACTCAGGGCAGTTGGCTTAGCTCTTAGTGGGCCACTGTGATGGTTAATTTTATCTGATAACTTGGCTAGGCTCTGATACCTTGATATTTGGTTAAACGTTAGCCTACATGTCATTGTCATGGTAATTTTTATATGCAATCAACATTTAAATTAGTAGATTTTGAGTAAAGCACAGTATCCTTATAATGAAGATAAGCCTGTTCAATCAACTGAAGGCCTCAAGAGAGAAGATCAAGGTCCTCCAAGGATAAAGGAATTCTGCCACTGGACTACCTTCAAACTGGAGACTGCACTGTTAGCTCTTTCTTAGATGTCTAGTCTGCTAGCCTGTCCTGAAAATTTTACACAAACACACATGTACACACACACACCCTTTTGGTTCTGTTCGTGTTGGAGAACCCTAAGTAATAGTCACTAACAGCATCTACTATACTTAATTTTTTTCCCATCTTCTGTCCTTTTCCCTCTATTCCCTTTCCTGGTTTGTCCTGGGGATATTTCTTTAATTAATCAATTGCAAGTGAATCCTTATTCAAGTGTATATTTCTGGAGATGTTGACCCAGGACGTTATGCCCAGTAATTCTTATCCACATTAAAATTTGAGAAGACTTGCTTTATAAGTTGCATTAGGTAGCTATTGCTATGGGACAAAACTGCCCCAAAGCTCAGTGATCTAAAACAATAATATTTATTATTTTTCATGAGTCTTCACATAGACTGGAAGTTGTATGCTCTATACTGGACTCAAAATAAGGGCAGGGTGAGTCTGTTCAATATGTTTCTCACTTTTCCCTTGAACTTGCAAACTAGCCCCTATGTGTTCTCGTGGTCATTACAGATATAGAAATTTCAAAGGCTTCTTGAGGCTGCTTGGAATCAGCTCAACAGTCATTATATTGGTCAAAGCAAACCATATGGATATCCTCAAGGAGGAATTTCAAAGTCACAGTGGAAAAGAATGTGGAAAAAGTGTGGGCAAGTCTCAGTTAGCATTGGGGTTTTTCCTGTAATCTAACACAATTACTAGTGTCCCTTTTATGTGTGAAACACGATGCTAATGCCTGTCCATCACAGAACATGCAGTAGTCTCATTCAATCCCAGCACTACATTCCAAAGTCTGGTCTTTCCTAGATCTAGATTATGTTCCACTTAATTCAGAAGCCCATGAACCAAAAAGACAAATGTTTTACTCTCTGACATATATAAGAGTGAAGAACACTGTTAGGTGCAGTAAATTCATACATCACCCAGGTTCAGTATGGTGGCACACAGAAGTTCCTTGTTTACAGTTTTGGAATTTCACAGGGCAAGTACTGCCAGCTCTTCCCACTCTCCAGGTTGCGTGTGTGTGTGTGTGTGTGTGTGTGTGTGTGTGTGTGTGTGTGTGTGAATATTCCCAGATTAGGTTTGATCCTGCTCCCTGGTGTGGCTCCAAATTCACATTTTCTATAACTTGGCTTCTTCCTCACAGTAATCCTTCCATTTCCATAAACCTATTGGCCACTTCCAAAATTAGAATTGAAATGTGTCCTTTGAGTAAATTTTAGTCCCTTCTTGTCCTGAGAAAGTTGGGAGACCCATGGACCTTCTCACAACTTGAAGAGGGACAGTCTCTGAGCTCATGCTGGAAGTGCTTCCATCAACACAGCATTCAGTATAGTTTGGGTTTTCTATATATTTGATTTAAGTTTACTCATGTGCCAAAGGCTGCAACAACAATCCTTTTTTGAGTTATGTTTTTCTCTCTACATTTATTTCAATTTTTCACATGGCTTGATGCCACAGGAGCACTCCCTTCAGATTCATAGAAGCTCCTTGTGCAGTATAGGAGATGCTTTACTTCAAACTCTTAAGTTGATCTTATGTAATTCATTTCATAATCTTTTTAATCTTTTAATTTCATAATCATTTTCTGCTTGGAAAATCTGCATATGAAAAAACATCTTATTTTTCAGATTAACAAGTTCTTGAATTTCTGGGCTATGTTTTCTCTCTATTCTGTCTACGGATTTGTTGTTCTTACTTGAGTTCATCTCTCTCTTGGAGGACCTGATCATAAACAACTAAAAGGAACCAGCTGATGCTTTCACTCTTCTGTCTATAGATCTACTTGGACAAGCTTAAAAGTTAATTAGATACCTTTTCTATCTCCCACGTCACTGTATATAATAGTTTAACAAGTGCTCATGTCTACATAATACATGCTACCATGTCTCTTGTCTCCTACAAATTTCCTAACCACTTTTTATAGCTTTCTTTAATGCTTCATTGTCATTGCCCCACCCTCTATGTTCCACCTAGATTCAAAGCCAATAATTTCAATTTGTGTTATGTACCTACTTAGCACCAATTTTTGTATTTCTTACCTATTTCTGTAATGACCTATCATTAAATCCAATAGCTTAAATTATAAATTTTTACTACATTTTAATAATAGATGGCTCTGGTCTATATGGTAAAGGGCAAGGATAGAGACAGTGATGTGTGATGCCATTAATACAATGTACCCTAAAGATTAAAGCTTTTTATTTTTGAAATTATGGAAAAATCACTATTACTTTGTCCATTGGATAATAGTGGTTTTTTATTTTTCTTTTCACACATTTAAAAATGTTTTGCTAAAGTGTACTGTTTTATTTCAAAGAAAACTCAAATGCAAGTTTCTAAGTTTGGAAAAAATCAGTACATTAAGGGAACCATAGCTGAAAAGGTGTAAATCCAAGTTTGAAGCAACTAAGATTTCTACATGTTATTACTTCAGAGGGTACAGAACTGAGCAGCATAGCTCAGTGGAGGGAAATCTACTCTGTATTGGCAAAGTCATGCTAGGAACCAACATGTTTTCTTTCTTCAAAGGCTTCTGGAGGGAACATATAGAGCTTTGAAGCTAGTTGAACCGAAACCTTTGACGGAGTTACTCGATGAAATAGAGGCTGAGAATGCAGGAATTGGGCATGGTTGGAAGAGTTTAGACTAAGATGACCCTAAGATCTGGAGACTGTGGGCAACTGTGAGTTTAAAAATGCAAATTGAAAGTTCTACCCTTTGTGCTTTCTGAAAAGGATGGGATGCCCAATGGCAAGAAGGACAATAAATATAACTGAGATGTTTGAGTTTCAAATCTTGCTCAGTGTATTAATTTCATATGGTAACCAGCTAATATTTGTGCACCTCCAGCTCCAGTAATATTTTTGTCAAAACATTACTGAAAAGCAAATATGCTCCTTGCTTTAAAACTTAGGGAATTAGGGAAGACTAATTGCTGTAGCAAAACTTTCCTAAGACTGTGGTTGAATATAGCAAAAGTTTATTTCTCACTCAAATCCTAGCCTAAGGAGGATGGCAAGGAGACACTGCTCCCTGAACAGTTCAGGTTCATTTAAGAACCTAGACTCCTTCAATCTTGCAGCCCTCCCCTCTTATAGCTATCTCTTTTCATCTAGAAGTTGAGGCAAAGGAATCACTATAATCACTGTATGTTCTCTGTATTAAAAATCACTATATGTTCTCTGAGGTTTTTAACATATTCATATGTGCTTGAGGAGATGGAACTTTTCCTTTTCCTTTGAGTGCGGATGTACTTAGTGACTTGCTTCTAATGAACAGAAAAAAATGAAAGTATGACTTTTGGAGTTTAGATCATAAGGGTTTCTTGCCCCACCCCAGCTTACTCCCTCAGTCTCCTACTTTGGGGGAAGTCACTGCTATGTCACGAGGACAGCCAGGCAGCCATGTGGAGAGATACAGCCCTCTGGTGAGGAACTGAAGTCTTTGCCGATTGTCAGCAAGATGATGCCTCTGGCCAACAGCCCGGTAACTGCATTACCTCAGAAGTGACTCCTCCAGACTCAGTCAAGGCTTCAAATGAGTGTAGCCCCAGCTGAGGACTCTCCTGAGACTCACGATAGCCTCTGAATAAAAAACACCCAGGAAAACTACACCCAGATTCTAACCTCTAGAAATGATATAATAAAATAAAGCTTTGTTGTTAAAACTGTTAAGTTTTAGAGTGATTTGTTTTACAACACTGCGTGACTAATACAGAAATATACAGTCTAGCCATGTGCCCAGGAGGAAAGAATGTTCCAAGCACTGCTGACCGGCCTCTGTCACATTCTGTGAACTTATGTGGGGGAGTCTCTGGACCACAGGTTCTGATGGCTGTTTATCCAAATTCAGACAAGATTCTTACAGGAAATAAGACTTTCAAATAATCTCTTAGTGAGTGGTGCCAAATATCTCTAGGGTACCCAGGAAAAATATGAAGAGGCTTTAGTTTGTCTGATTTACTGGTGCTATCAGAACAGCAGCAGTAGCAGCAAAGCACCGCTAACAACTAACATTCAAGGAACACTTGGGCATTGTATGGAGAATGTTTGTTAATCATCACAATAGGGTGATGTATTAGTTAGCTTTTTGTCATTATAACAAAATATTTGAGATGATGCACTGTCTTGGGTCACATTTTGGAGCTTTCTGTCCAGGAATGATTGGTCCCCTGGACTTGGGCCCGTGGTGAGGACCACATCAGTGCTGCCCAGTGGGGTAGAGCAGAACTGCTTACCTCACAGCAAAGAAGCACAGAGAAAAAGGCAGAGGCTGTGGTCCAGCACTCTCCTGAATGCATCCACCTCCAAGAACTAAGGACATGTAAGGTTCCAGCACGTCCCCAGAGCACAGACCTGGAGTTTTGAACACATGGACCTTTGGGGGACATTCAAGATCCAAACCATAGCAAGTGAGATAAGTATAATTACCTCAATTTAGAACATGGGGAAAGTGAGACGAACAGAAATTTTACTGTATTCTCACACGTACAAACATACTGCTTTTTAACCTAAACCTGTATTTCTCCAGATCCTGACACCTGGCCTGTAAGCAGAGTTAGTGGGGTGTTGAGGGGAGGGATTGTGATCCCTGAGGCAAGTTTCCAGTGGACAGTGTGGAAGGAGCCTGAGCATGCCCTCCCTCTGTAGGTGAGACAAGTCAGGCGTGCACCTCATTACCGCCAGTAGCATGAGGGAGCTGGGTGCTATAGGCACAGGCATTTTGAAAACAGGTGAGAAGAAACCAGCTAGAGTTATCAAACTCCATCTTGACCAGATTCACATTCTTTTTCTTTAACACAGCTCTAGGTATGTGTGCTTCAGTTTCTTCTGTACACGAGATATCTACTATGGGCTTGTTATGTTACAACCTTGAATGACATGGCACATGCAAAAACTTCTGAAATATTTCTGGACATACAACCACAATGTTCTTTTGTGGGGGAAATACACCAATGTCATATTTTTTAGAGGCTAGTAGCTTATCTTATTTATCAGTGTATCCTCAGTATCTAGATTGTACATGGCACAATGTAATTTTGTTGAAGACTCAGGTGAATGAGTGAATCACTTTTGCTTTATTCTGGTTGGGAATGAGGACCTCATTCCAAGATGCGTAGCCTCATCATCATCTCTTTCCTCTCAGTGCTGCATAGGACTTCACAAAGTGCTTTCACACACAGTGCCTCATGCCAGCCACCCATCAGGACATCATCCCTGCCTGAGCATGGAGCAGTGGGAGGCAATCCTTATTAAAGTACTTTGTCCAATTCATGATTGAATGAAATCTAACAAAGTCAGAGACTTCCCAGAAGAGAGCAATAAAAATTGATTAAACAGACCTTGTAAAGAAAGATTAGGAGAATTGGGATTATTTTAATTGTTACTTCCAGTGAAGTGAACAATAAATTTTCAAGAAACTAAGAAATACCATGCAAGACTTTATGGTTAGTAGAACAGAAGAAAAAGAACTTTGATGACTTTCCTGTTTGACATTAACAAGCAACCTTTCTCACCCTCTCTGCTCATGGGATCATAGCAGCCCATTTGCTCTCTGAACATTCTTTGTTGAGCTAGGACAGCATCTCAGGAGCATTATGGCTGTCAGATACCGTGAGGTCATGGGGCAAAGCAAGCAGAGACATTTCAATTAAGTAAAGATTTAGGGTGTATTCATCCTTTGACTTAGCAGTTTGAAAGGAGAAGACTATGAACCCAATTAACCACAGGCCCCCAAAGACATTACAAATACATGAGACCTTCCTTCTTTGCTTCTCTCCCAAGAATTCTCAGGCCTAAGTCTTATATATCTGCTACATTTCATAATACAGACATGGATAGCATACTCATTTTACTCTTACTCAGTTATCCTGTAATATTTACGGATAAGGGAAGTTTTCCTAAGAAAGAGGAAGCCTGGAAGTGGACCTCCTGCTGCCATGAGGACTGTATCGTTTCTTGCCTAAGCTTGGAGTTAACTTATATTAGCTTAATACAACTTAATAACCTGACAATGTTTGTAAATGATTTTTATGTGCCAGACATTGTATCAAGCACTAGGAATGAATTGATAAATTATATATACATGGCCTGTGCCAACACAAGCCTTAACCCTAGGGTCTACAGGCCAGTGGGGGATGCAGAAAAATTTAGAGGCAATTATAATACAAGGTATATACTGTAAAAGACCATATAAGAAACCAGCTTGTCTAAGAGTTAAGGTCAGGAAAAGCTTTCTGGATGATGTGATGCCTAAATGATCCGTAAAAGATAAATAAACATTATTAATTATGATTAATTTCTTCTTTGGCCACATTATCAGTCCAGATAGCTCATACTTTGGAAATAGATGTCATAACCTAACCAACTCAGTACCCCATCACCCATCTATTACTTTTCAATTTTATTTAACATTACTAACTTTATAATCTAATTAGCATGTTCAAAGTAACCTAGATTATATCAACAGTAATAATCATACACCAAGAATTAACTCTCCGCCTTGGTGCAATCAGTGTGCTGGTAAAACATCCAGTCAGCACATGTCTGAGTGTACTTCTGAGCTGTATAGAAAAGAACCTCTATCACTTGCACTAGAGAAAGCTGGAGGTCCAGGTAGGAGCCCAGGGTGTTTCTCTGACATTAGTACACCATTATAATTTTTATTGATTATTTTGTTTAATAGTAATCTTAATGAAGCTCCAGTGTAATGGTGAAAGGTTTTGGAATTAATTTTGAACTGCTCAGTGTTAAATAATAACAGTAATCTGTGTAGCAAAGTGAAAAGGATGACTACCCAGCTCAGGGTGCTTTTCTGTTCTCTGTGACAGAGCCCACCACCAGGGTATGAGTATATTCCAGTAGCTACACATATGAGCCAGCCACAGCTGGCTGGTCCATGCTTGGATATCTATTCCATGCTCACCAATCTGTCAGTTTCAAGATTTTTGAGTTAGGAGAATAAAGAATGTGAACCAGCCTCTTGCTAGTGGCTGCTGCAGGATATAGGTCTCAGGCCCTGTTGCAATCCTTCTTCTGTCTATAGTAGGAGGATGTGAAAAAAGACCAGTCAAAAACCAAAACCCAAAGGAGAAAAACAGAGACAGAGGAAACAAGTATCTTAATGGCATTTTAGTTCCTGATTTCCACGGTTTCCAAGGCCTGGTTAATTCTGAGCTTGTGCTATAGTTTGCTTATGTGAGAAAGAACAATGGGTTAGCTAGCTTTTCATTACTATGACAAAATATCTGCAAAAACCAACCTATTAAGAGAAAAGTTTATTTTGCTTTGCAACCTGGGAGGTTCAAGTCCATGGACCTGTTGCTTTGGGCCTGTGGTGGAATAGCACATTATGAGAGGAATACATGGTTTGTCAAAATTGCTCACTACATGGCCAGCAAACAAAGAAGATAGAGTAGGGATTCAGGTCATGCAAATACCTTTTAAGGGCACATTTTCAGTGACCTAACGATCTTGCACTGGCCCCACTTCTTAAAGATCCTATTACCTCTCAATAGTGCCATAACAGGGAGTAAAATTTTAAGATGACAGAACTCTGGTAGACATTCAAGATACCAATTGCAGAAATCTATGTTCTTTTTTTATTTTAAAAGTAAAAGGATGAAAACATATTAACAAACAGACAATCATTTACAAAGCAGCGCAAGAATAGTACAAGCACTACTGAATTACAGACAAGGTGACAGGAAATTAACAATGGTTGTTGTATTACATATTCATCACTTCAAAGTGGTTACTCATAAATTCCTTTCGTTTTTGTCTAGGCTATATCAAAGGGGGATTTTGTTTCCTGCAACTAAATCCTAGTGAAGACACATTGTGCAGTCTGGATAGAAATCTGCTAATTTGCTACCGGGTGGCAGATGGTTAGGGAAGATGGTGTAACATTTACTAACCTTCTGCTTTGGAAACTTGCACATAAGGAAATCTTTTATGGACACCGAGAATCTTAGGAGGCTACATTTAACTCATTTTTGGAGGCTCTATTCTTCAGCTACATTTGCAACCTCTGTTCTAGGCTCCCAGCTTATGCCTTCCATTGCTGTTTCCAGGGACTCCTACTAAGAGGCAGCATAATGCAGTAATTACCTATCCAGATTATACCCAGTAAGAAGTTGGACAGGCCAGATTCCAACTCTAACGATCAGGGGTGGCCATGAGGCCTTATGTTAATTACTTAGTCCTCTCAGCTTGGTTTTCTTATCCATAAAATGGAAATCTCACTGGGTATGGTTAGGATTAAGGGAAATATTGCCTGTAAAGTACTGGAACACCTGCTGCATAAGTCAGAACATCTGCCACAGACCACCTGCCACATACGTGCTCAGGACATATTAGAAATTGTTTTAATACAAACCATATCTACAAATAGGAAAGAAATGTACTTGCCAACTCAACTAGCAGGCAATGGATGAGGTCAATTTAAGATGCATAGAGTTACTCCATTCTTGTCTGAAAAAAATGTGTCAACAGTACTTTAGTGCCTCAAAAGACCTCTGAACCAGACAAGGGCAAAATATGATTGAAGTACTACTTGTGACATAATCTGATAGTTCTGCTTTCTTTCACCTTCCTTGGGAAAAAATACAACAAATAATCTAAAACCATGCAGTCAGAGCTCTCTCTATATTATACTTTACTTCATTCTGGAATCCCACAGACCGTCTCCAGGGGGTTTAATTACTTAATCTATCCAAAGAAACTAATTATAACAAGTCAAGGTTGCCTGAAGTTGCATTTATTTTCAATAAAACGGTCATAAAATCTTCCCCACTCCTAACTCCTATTTAGTTTTTCACAGTTTGGAGTAAAGAAAGCTGATTGTAAGAAGATTTCAAAGTCATCCAAATTTGTGTCCGGCATTTGCTTTTACTCCTTTCTTGGAAACCTCTCTCAGCCTTTAAGCTCCCTCTGCCTTAGTTTAATAAAATATTTGAGGCAATACACTGAGTGTGGCTTTAGAGTTAGACATACCTGAACTTCAATTTCAGCTCCAGACAAATAGCAACATCTAGCTCCCTTATGAAAATAAATTGCTTAGTAAATGAGAATTATTGATAATTATTATCAAAACAAAATTACCCACAACTAGAGACCATACTCATAAGGGAAATAAATGAGACCTGCATGTGCAAGCACCGCATTGTCTCACTAGTGTAGAACCTGAAAGAGTGAATAAACGCTAGGAGGTATGATCGACATTGTGAAACGAAAGGAACATGCTCAAGGGTAAAGGGCAACTGGGATGTGAGAAAAGAGAAGGGAAAGAAGGAGAAATTTTGTATGTATGTATATACAGGATAGCTAACATAGTTGAACTACTGTCTTCTATTTCTTTGCTGAAAGAAACAGTTAATGAGTCCTTGATTGATCAATATTGCGTGTCTCTATTTGTTTTCCTGAGAAACCACTTTGAAGATATCAACGTGTAATACAACAAGCATTGTTTCCTACCACTTTGTAACTCTGTATTGTTTGTATGGTTCTTTTGCTGTTTTATAAATGGTTGTCTGTTTGTTAATGTTTTCCTTCTTTTACTTTTAAAATAAAAAAAGTGATTCAATAATCTGAAAAAAAAGACCAAATTACTGTATTAGAATAGCAGAGTAATGGTTATTGAAATATGGCCTTGAAATAACTTCTATTACAGTCATTTGAAGTGATCACTGAAAATGTACAACCTGAGCCCCAGCCTAAAACTACTAACTTCTCGGAGTGAGACCTAGGACTCTGCATTTTTAAACAAACTTCTCAGATGACTTTTGTACATATTAAACTCTGAAAACCATTGAAGTTATACTTGAAGATGATAGAGGTACCATTAAGTATTACCTTTCTTTGCAGTACTTAGATTTTGGCCTGATTTATGTACTATAGTTGGGTGAAAATATTTAAGACTCTGTCTCAAACAATGATAAGCAGGAGAAGAAGGGCTTTTCTAGACATCAGGGATGTGTAGTTCCCCAAATTCACATTGAGTCCATCTCTAAGAACAACACAAGGATAATTCTGCTTTTTCTGTTTCAGTCTTTAGTCTTTCAGCAGCAGCGCTTACCTATGAATGGTACTGATCTCCCTTGGGCATTGCAAATGTTCAGACTTGAGAGAATAGTTCTGTGCAATAAATGAGCGGCCTGTCTTAGACACTGAAGACCATGGGAAAACAGGAAGTGTCCTATCACTAGTCACACGTGAAGGTTGAGGTGCATTCTCTAGAACACCTGGGAGGAGAAGACTTGAGACGAAGCTCTAAACTATGTCTGCTATGCGCGTGAGACCTGTTTTCTGCACCATTATGTGTGACCCTAGCGGGAAATTTCTTAAGAGAGAGTTAGAAGAAGAGCAAGGTTGGCGCAACCCAGGTCTCTAGCTCACTGTTTTGAGATGTGATCCTTCCCCAATGCACTTTTGATGCATCTTTTTTGATGCTATCCTTCACGAGGTCCTTTCCAGACCCAAGGCAAGGGCAGCACCTTACCTTTGAATCACCAAAACTGTGAGCTAAATAAACTTGCTTTATAAAGTTAGCCTGCCTAAGGTATGTCATTATAACAACAAAATAAGCTAAAGCATGGTCTTTGTTTCTTTCTTTTTGAAGTATGATACCAACTGACAAGCATCCACAGTCCTTAGCATTTTATTTGCACTCTAAGTCCTTTTTGATGTTAACTTGCATCTAGTCATTAGGTTTCCTTTTTTTTCTCTGCGGTGATTTAGATGGCCTAGATTGATTGAAATGTCTTTGGCTGTTGACCTTTCATTACATCCCCATCAAGACCTACTGGATGGAGCAGGATTAAGCGTTTAACACTGTTTGCTGGTGGAATATAAGGAAGATTCTAGAAAAGACGTATGTACTGTGGGCAGTTTGCAATGCCATTCCTAATCAGTGTTGTCTTGGGAAAGAAATTTGCTGATAGCATGTAATTCTGCAGGTGTTCTTAGAAGTTCTTATTGTTTCTTGCTGTGCCTGCTTGCCAAAATAATTATCTTGCAACCTGGGAATAGCAATAGGGAGGGTGGATGGAGAGAGAAAGGTACAACCATTTCCTGTGAGTTTTTGCTTTCCTGAAAAGATTTCAGGTTTTGCAAAGTCCTCTGCTATTTTTAAATGTTCTCATTCTAATGAGAAGCAGGCCCTACATCATGTAATGGTTGAGTTGGTATGATAATTGCATTACAATAAATAGCTGAGGTGCTAGGACCATAAAACTGACCTAAGACCCACTGTTCTCTTTCAACAGGGGAGTATTTAATAGCAACAGATTTTAAAGGGACAGTATCCCTTTGCATCATTTCTTTTAGGTAAAAATAATTGAAAATTCTACCTTAAGAGCCCTATGTTGGTATGAATATTTTTTTATGTCTTTGCTAAGATGAGGAGTGTTATTATTCAGGGAAAATTATGCTAACATAATTCAGGCAAAAATGATATAGGAGATAAGACGGAAAATTCAAAGCTTTTGTTTTTCCAAGCAAGAAATTAAGCTATCTTGGTGCTACTGGGAGGAAAACAAAGTAAAAATTTTGCTTTTAAAGAACACATTCATAGCTAGAATATGGCAAGACAATACTAGAATATCTAATATATAAAATGGATATGTAGACATATTTCAAATGTATAATTTTCCTTTTAATTTCCATTGCTAATTGAAATTGTAAGCTTAGAGGAAAAACCTAAACTATTCATAGGACCAAGTTCACTGCCTTCAAATTTTCATGTTCAGGTCATGGTGTTCCGTGGAATTCAAATGAAAAGCAGAGTATAAAAATCAGCTGTGTCCTTAAGCAGCTTAGAATAGGTTAGGTGGAATTTATCAGGATAGATATGAAGACAGTTTAAAACCCAATGTAAAACAAACTCAAACAGTGGCTGAACTGTTACCTGGGTTACAGAATACTCGTACAGACGCAAATTTGTGTGTGTATGTGTATGTGTATGTGTGTGTGTGTGTGTGTGTGAGAGAGAGAGAGAGAGAGAGAGAGAGAGAGAGAGAGAACTACTGTAGATGTTTCTAATGGAAACATCACTATTGCACTTGTCAAATCAGAACAAGAGGACTGTCACAGTGCCTAGAGGGACCTTCTCAATGTGACTTTTCCCTTGGTAAATTCACCAGTGTGCTGGGGACTAACTTCTCTATGTTT
The DNA here is from genome assembly GCF_000276665.1 of Chinchilla lanigera. Classification (NCBI taxonomy): domain Eukaryota; kingdom Metazoa; phylum Chordata; class Mammalia; order Rodentia; family Chinchillidae; genus Chinchilla; species Chinchilla lanigera. The sequence goes on along the minus strand of NW_004955425.1, from coordinate 3,123,794 downwards.
CAAAGTTGTTTTGATCTATGAAGAGTGACTCAGCAATGTGTACAATAACTTAATGTATAAGTCTAAAATATCAGTTCACACTGGGAATTGCGACCTTCCTGATGCAGGGCGTTTATGTTAGCCCAACCAGAGTATTCTTTCCTTACAGTCCTACATCAGCAGAAGTTCACTCAGACCTGTGGAAGCAGAACTAGGAGGCTCAGTAATCTTACTTTAAAATATAATAGCATCAAGTCTGATTGCGATGTCCATTTTCTAAAAGAGGGAACTCTTTGTAGTAGTACTCGTCAGATATGCCCTTCAGCCACAATGGAACAATTTCCCCGGACATTGCTCAGCACAGCACTGGTAAAGGTGGGCTCTGACACTCTTTTTTATGTTTCTAAAGATGATCAAAGATCCTCTGCTTTGGATTGATTAATTCTATTCCCTTTTTCTTGAGAAAGGTTAGAAGAGGATGGTGGGTTAAACAAAAAAAATGGCTAAAGAATTGCTAAAATTGGTGCATACATACTTAAATTTTTAAAAAGTTAATAGTTATCAGTATAAACTCATTTAGTAATTTTTAATGTAGGACCATCATAACACATTTTCTTTGACTTATGGTTTGGATTTCACATCATATAGCTTTTATGATTTCTAGGTATATACACACTGTAATCATTTCAGGATATTTTTAAGCAATCTGAGGGTAGAATATTTCTAGATTTTTATTCCACCTCACTTTAGGCTTTTCTCATATATACTTAATTTTATAGAAGTTTATTTTCCTCTCACTCAACTTTTCTTGGTCTTTCTAAAACTAAATTTGATAGAAACAATAATTATTATTATTTTATATTCATATCTCATCATTTTACATATTATTTTATTAAATAATTTAATTAAACTTGTTTTGCAAAAACGTAATTGCCTCTTGGAAGCTGAAACTGAGCCTGTGATTTTATAGATTAGTCAGTTATCCAGAAGTGACCACTCAGCTTGCTAGGGTACCAAATACACTGGAGCAGCATTCAGATGATTGGTTAATCCGAGGAACTTCTACTGTGTATTAATTATTCACTTTTACGAATTAGATCATGCTGGCTCAGGAGTCATTTTGTCCCTGGCTGTGGATTTCTTTTTATTGGTGTATAAACACTGCTGAACAGTTAGAAAACAACTTCATTTCCCTTTATTAGCTGCATATGTCTTTACAGGTTACATTTTGTTTTTTTTCTCTCTAGTGAGTTACTAGAAAAAAATCACTTTGGAATTACCAAAAGGAGTTACATTCCACCCTTTACACATGAATAGAAAGTGTGAATAATCTGGGTTGCTGGGGATTTTCCTAGGAAAAATGTAAGGTTTAAGACTCCACTCTGCAGGGAAACAGAGCCATCTGTCTTTTCTGTTGAAATGCCAGGTGACTTGCGTTCCTGGATTAATCCACAAGAACAGCAAGAGCCGGAGCCAGCCCTGGTACTGTATGCTTTGAGTGGGTTGATTCTTTGAATGAGATGAATATATGGAGAGCAAATGACGGGCTACAAAGTGTGTCACACTTTGGACTAAGTCTATCGGACTAAGTCTATCCTCAAGTAAACAGAGTCTTCATCCCTAGGAAACAGTGTAGTCTATGTCGGGCTCAGTCAGTCAAGCACCAACTGACAACTATCCCAAATGTGGATGCATGACAAAGAGAAGGAAGCATGTTCTTTCGATATCACGCCAAAGCACTGTGTAACAGGATCACTCATGATTATTTAATTTTCTAGGGAAATGGACCTCTGTTTTAATTTGCTATCCTCTGTAAATTAAGGCCAAGAATCTATAAAAATTCAGGTTAACTATAGTATTTAGCTCGGTACAGGTGCAAATGAATAGAAAAGGTAACTCTAGAGTTTATGTTTTCATGCTCTGGATGATGTTACAGTATTGTATACAACCTGGTATCTTGTTCTAACAGACACACACACACACACACACACAAATTTTAAACACTCCAAATGATTTTATAAACAGTTTTCTCGTTAGTGATTTGAACATTTATTTATTTGTTTATTTATTTTTGCATGAGTCATGTTTCTATTATACTTTGAAAGGCCTGTCAGGTTGACTTAAGATTTGTCTCTATCAGTGATCTTGTGGAAGACAGAAGCAGAAGCAATATCACCATCTTATCTTGGATAGGCAGGCTGAATGTTAGACTCTTAGACTAAAATTCCTAAGGTCTTAGGAATTCAAGCGGAGGTGTGCATTCTTAAGATTTTCAGCTCTTAATAAAGGATATAGGTTAAGGTATATTGGACATAATAATGAGGATGGGGTATAGGATTAGTGGGAAGAGTAAAATGATGTGACTACAATTGCAATTTAAGTTGGTGGAATAGTTTATAGCAGTTATTTAGAGCAGCACATTACTTCATAAATCATTTCCCTTGTATTTCCAATGGTGGCATTTACAACAGGTTTTGAAACTGTGAAGATGGAGTAGGTCATAGTATTCTGGATCATTTGGTACTCAAATGAAATTGCTAAAGTTACAGTTCATCAGTGTAGTGTACTTTGGATCATTCTAATGCAACTATATGGTCTTTAATTTTTTCAGAATCAGAGGGGAAAATAAATGTGGTCATCTCGCCTCCTATATTGTTTAGCTTTGTCTGATTTACCTAATTGGCAGTCAGATGCTTAATCTAGCATTGAAAGTGATATAGTCATTATGATTAGTGTTCCTAATATTTGCTGAATATTTCCTGCCACTAGGCACTCTTCCAAGCACTTACCTCTAGTAATTCATTTTTTATAATGAAAAGAGATCAAATTATGCTACATTTTTGTTCTGTAATAAATGTGATGGACACGTATATAGGTCAGGTTCCCAGGAAGGTAGAGTACAAAGAAGAGATGATGCGGGCCAGAGGTCAACCAGGTATTGCTACTGGAAACAAAATCTTCAAGGTAGAGGAGCACGCAGGATAAGCCAGATGGAGAATCTGGATTGTGTTGTAGTCACGGCAAAGACCTCAGCTGATCCGAGAAGGAGCTCCGGGTTTTCCAGTCCCTTAATTGACTAGGCTTATGTGCAAGTTAACCATCTGTTCAGGGTTCTGCCCTTGGTCAGAGCGGAGTTCTTTTGAAAAGGACGATCCCTGGTTCTACCACCTACTTTGTACTGCATCTCAATTATTTTTCTCTTTAATCCCACTTCTGCAGCTTAGGTTTAGACTTTCATCATTTCTTTAGTGGATCATTCAGTGGCTTCTAACAGCTCATTTCCCAGGTCTCATTATGGTTTTCTCCAATTAGGCTGACATGTAATTTGTCAACCAAACCAGGACACATTTGAGAGTGAGACTAGGGCCTTATTAAACATTAAACATTTGGAAAGCAGACTTCAACAAGGTTCACCACAGGCAAACTGGGACATATGGACAGTCCTTTAATTTAACCTGCACAGCTGTCAGAATTTGCTTTCTAAAACTCTTTGACCCTGTTGCTTGCTCTCCAGATAGTATGTCTCAAGGGAAACGACGAACTAGTGTTCTAATGACTGCAATGTTCTCCTTTGCTTGGCTAGACTTCTTTTAATAAATCAATCAATTAGCTGTCTGTATCCCTTGCACTTTGGGGTGAAATTTAGCAACTAGAAGTCTTCCCAGGGTTGCATCACTTTTGGGTATACTGAAAAAAAAAACCAAAAAAACCCAGAAAAACAAAAAACATAAAAACAACCTTTGGGATTTGCCAAGTTAAGGAGCAGTGTCTGGAATGTGCTGGCCTGATGCAAGCCTATCAGAGACAATTCTGCCCTATCAACTGGTGACAATGCTGGAAGATACTTTCTCCTCCCCTTGCCTTCAGCCTCAGCTGTCATCTCTCAACTGCTGTTGGATCTGTGTTTGAATAAATCAGTGAGTGAGTAGTCTAATAAGTGGTTGACCAAGGCACAGAATGGTCACCAATCTTCACTAGATAATTATCATTTTCCACAAAATTGATAGATTTTCAGGGGAAATAACAAAAAATAAGTTCTTTTAAAAAGGAATTGGTATACTTTTCTTTCACTGATAAAAGGAATTATTTCCTATAACTGGATATTCTCTTAATTGATACTTGTAGTATTTTGTAAATATTAAATATTTTAGTATTTCAGAAGATATATTTTCATTGATGAAAAATTGGAAAATACAGAATAGCAAGAGGACAAAGAAAAAAAAAAAAAAAAAGAACCAGAGAGTAAGATGCTTCCCCCTCAGTTTCAAAGGGTAAAAAAGACACATCCAGCTGATCTGGAGGTGGGCAGGACTTCTGGACAGAGGGCTTTGACCCCTCCCCTGACATGGGTGAGGCCACCACAGAGAGTCCAGATATGGGAAGTGGTCTTCCCAGTCTACTAGAAGATAGAAGCTACGTTGGAGGGCAGATTATGGTGTCAAAGAGGACTATTCTTAAACTTAAAGAACTGTTACAGTTTGCTTTGCTAGGTTTGGACTTACTTCAGATGTGTTTCCCCTTCCTTCTTTCTTTTTCTCCCTTTTGGAATAAGAATGTTTGTCTTACACTCATCCCGTCACTGTATTTTGGAAATGCATGACTTACTTGGCTTCACAGCTCATGAGGAACTTTCTATCAAGATAAACTGTACAGGGACTCTCATTTATATCTGACTTTGGTAATTAGATAAAATAAAGAACTTTAGATTAGAGCTGATGTTCAAACAAGTTAAAACTTGTAGGGTTGAATGGGATGAGTGAATTTTGTCTGTGGGAAGGACATGCATTTTGGAAATCCAAGAGTAGAATGTTTAGGATAGTAATAGGATATTCTTGCATGTGGCAAATTCATATGTTGAAACTCTAACCCCCACCGTGATGGGAATAAAGTGATGAACACTTGGGAGGTAAGTAGATAGGGCAGGATCCTCATGAATAAAATTTGTACTCTTATAAAATAGATGGAAGAAAAAATGGGAAATCTCTTGCACTTAGAGAATCCTTTGCACTCCCTCTATCATATGAAAATACAGAAGATGGCAATGTACAATCAGACCCCAGTCATGCCAGTGTCCTGATCTTGAACTTCTAATATGCAGAATCATGAGGAATAAACAACACTCACTTATGCTACTTTGGTAAAGACAACTGAATTGACTAAATAACATATTTCTACCTTATATATAGTACTATGCTAATTTTGTGTACATTTTTCAGATATATTTTGTGAAAGGGTAGATAATCATAATAAATGTAGAAATACTCTAAGAATGCTGAAATACAACTTGGTGTATTTTCTACTCAGTAATAAAATTTTTGATATCAATAAATGTATCTCTGAGTCATTATTTGTATTGGCCATATTATATTCTGTTTTATAGTTACTCTATACTTTATTTAACAATTTCTTGTTATTTGATATTTAGGAAATTTCTAACTTTGTTGTCATTTATTTCTCTAGGATTAATCTTTAAATGTAGATTTCCTAAATCACTTAGATTTTGAACAATCGGTCAACTTGATGGGTTTGGCTTTTGTGTATGTGATTCTGAGCCTCATAGCAGCCAGACTGGTGGCTTTACTGTTAAAGCCTCAGATACTTTAGCGAATTATTGGAAAAGACCAAATTTTAAGTGTAAAGAAATTCATTTAAAAAATCTAGTATAATCTTTTTCCTCTCTTTTTACAGGTAAGCTGAAACTGGAGTTGATCTAAAGAACCTGTTCACAGAAAAATTAGTCTAATATAGATTTTTCTTCTTCAGAAATATTTTTGTTGCATTTTCTACCCAGTGTTGGGTTTTGGGGAAACGGAAGGTTTTACTTCCTTTCTGTAGATCATCTGGCTAATGTGGGCTCAGTGTAGTGACTGAGCATTCTTATGTACAATGCTAAAAACGATCTTCAACATATCAAGTTTTGAGTAGGTTTTTACTCAATACGAACACTTTCACTTAAAGACAAATATTCCAGATGTGATTTATAACTGGACTCTGATGTTTTGTTCTTTCATTAGTTCTTTTACAGAGTCTGATAGTTTTTTGGTCCTATTAAAAGTAAAGTTTGTGTCAGAGTCCTTTGTGATTGACAAAAGGTAAAAATGTGATGAATTTTGCAGGCTTGACTCCTGAAGAGAAAAACTGCCACATGATGCTCAGAAATGACAGTATTTAGAAGATCACACTGTTTCTCAATTTTAAAAGTAAATGTCACAGTGAAAGTCAACTTCCTGTGATATTTTCTTGGTAACTGTCACTTTGATCTTTCATGATCTTCACTACTTTCTTCCCCTTAAATCAGAGTATATAAATTTTCTTGCTATAAAGATATACTTCTATGTCTGCACCAGCATTATTTCCAAGAGGGTTTTTCCTTACTTTTATTCTTTCAACATTGGGAGGAGTGGGGCTAGGGTGGGAATTAGAAGTTGAAACTCTGCAACTGGGCTATTTTTTTTGCCTTCTGAATTCTTCAACTCTAAAACAGTAACCTCTGGGACATGAATTATGAGAGATGAATCTTTTTTTTTTTCCTTTAGCATTAACTTTTTTTTTTTGTCTTTTTTGAGACAGGGTCTCACTATACAGTTCAGGCTGGCCTGGAGCTTAATTTATAGCCCAGGTTGGTCTTGAACTTGTAACAATCCTCCTGCCTCAGCCTCCCGAGCCCTGGGCTTACAGGTGTGCCCACCATGCCCAGCTTTAGCATTAACTTCTTGGCTATAAAACAGTGACTCTTTAGTGTACAATTATGGCAAAGGCCTTCCTCAATGGAGCATTTTATTAATGACTAGCTAGCTAGTGTCCTGATCATGTCAGTAGAGCTGGGAGATCATTCAGGTTTCCCAGATAAGCACTGGGGATTTGGAGGCTTGCTCCAGTGTTATACTTCCACCCACGATCACCTACCATAGGCAATCTAGTCGCAGGCTTACATTTATGTAAGAGAAAGGGGTCACTGGAGCTGTAACTTTGAAGGAGATATTTTTGTCTCAGAACATCTTCCCCTTTCTTCCAGGCACCATGGGATGAATAAGTTACTTCATCCATGGCCTTCCACCAAGATGTACTGCCTTATCACAGGCTCCAAATAGTGGAGCCAACATATGCCCTTATATAAACTTCTGTATCTCTAGGATGCATGAATTCTGGCATTTTCCTTTCAATTTAATGATGCTGCATAGGTAGAAGCCTCCCAAACTCAAAAACATTTTAAAAAGTTATGTTCTAGTGTGGGTGCTGAAGTCACCAAGAGCTAGTGCATCTGTGAGTTGGCTTTGCTTGGAATAAAGAGTTACAGCAGTTTTTTCTCCAACGCAGTATATCTGGGTCATGTGCCTTTCATCTTTCGTGCAGCAGTTATGGATGACTACAACTTGGAAAGGGAGATAGAACTGGGAGAACACAGCAAGAACATGTTTTGCTGGGAAGGGGTCTTTGAGGTCTACATAAAACTAGGTTAAAATGTTAGCTTTCTGTTGCTCAGCAAAATACCTGAGAAAATCAACTTAATGATGGAAAGATTTATTTAGCCCCAAGTTTCAGATGTTTCACCTCAGGGTCACTTGGCTCCACTGTTTCTGAGCCTGTGATAAGGCAGTACTTCTTGGCGGAAGGCCATGGACGAAGCAACCCATGGTGCCAGGAAGAAAGGGGAAGAGATTCTGAGACAAAAACATCCCCTTCTAAGTCACAGCTCCAGTGACCCATTTCTCCCAGCTAAGCCTCCTCCCTCAATGCTTACATCTCTGAACAGCACCGTCAGCTAGGACCAAACCTTCCACACACGAGTCTTTAGGGAACATTCCAGATAAAAACTATAACAAATGTTCATGGTTTACAAATTGAAGGAACTGTATCTCTACCCTGCCTTTTGGGGAGGCAGAAGGGCCTGACTTATAAAGGAAGAGGTCATGACAATAAACAACGAATAACATACACGTGATTGGGACTGCCACCTTCTTAGCCAGGCACATACTATTTTCAAATTCTCCATATAATTACTGCCTTTCTTATGCTTTTTAATTGCTAATTTCCCATGCATGTGTGGAGAATTCTGATCAGCCTAAGCTACTTAATATTTTTTCTTCTTCTTAGTTTTGTGCCTCTGCATGCTTGTGGAATCTTAACCAATTGTCTGACTCATTGTTCACATATTTTAAAAGGCTTCCTTCCAATCTAAATTTTTTTTTGTTTACCCGTGTACTGCCTCCTACCAGTGCCTTGGTTGGCTACAGTCTTAAGGTTAAAAATATGCTCATGACTGCTGGAAGACGAAGAGACATCTGGCAAACATAGGGTGCATCAGCCTGTCATACAGTCTTGGTGGCCTTAATTTCTTTCAGCCTACCAATTCAGCAAGTCTGGGAGCAAATGCTAATGTGAGTACACATGCAACAACTTTACATTATAGAGTTCCCCTGCCCTGATCTATATTTGCATGGGCAGAAAGGGGATAATTTAAAATCATAAGAGTTTTGTGAGTCTAAATACAAGAAATTCTTTGCTGGTCATTTTGTTCTTGCAGGCTTTCTAATTCCTTAGTATTTTCGCATCCATTTAAGTGCCCAGAATGTTGTTATTTTTATTTGTTTGTGCAGCAAATTTCTACAAAAACCTTGGAATTAGTGCTTAGGAACGTGGGTGCTTTCCACTTTTTAATTTCTGATGCTTCATTTTTATTTGGTTTTTGTGTTGGACATTTCATTTTTCCCTCATTTAATGACCCAAAACAGTAACCACAGGCTTTAATTACAGACATTCTGCATTTATGCAGCTTTCTTAATTAAAAGAGACACTCCTAAGGTTTTATTTCATAAAGGGTTATAATTACCCTATCAAGAACTTGCTTGGTCCTTGTCTTCTGTTCCCGGATGGGGGCTTCTAAATCCTGGAATTTCATAAGAGATAAATGTATAACAAAAAGATTAAAAATATGGTTAGTGATTAAGTAAAAAATGTTTGTGACAGTAAGAGACGCATTGTCACTAATTGCTCTTAAAATACTCCCTCTTGCTTTGAACACACATACCCCACTATCTTGCTATTTTCTGAAGCAGTTCCAGATGTCCTCTTTCCTGTTATGAGTCGTGATTAAAAGAAATGCAGTGGCTGTTGCTGCTGAGCACCATCTAGGGGAAAGGCAGCTCTGTAAAAGCAACACAGTCTGTCTGCGTCCACTTTATTCAATTCATCTGGCACCATGTGACTTTTGACTCTTCCCTAAAGTCAAAAGGACCATGAAAGGCGAATGATTTGAATCTGTTCAGGATATAAAGCCAGCTCACTCAGGAAAAGTGACTTCCAGAACTCCTTGAAGCGATGGGAGAGTTTCTCTGAGGGAGATTAATAGCACTGTTTGTTTTACTGCAGTATATTTTAAAATGTAAATATACTCCCTAGTTTTCAATTGTGCCTTGTATTTGTGTTACTTATTATGGGCCGCTCTGACTACACCTGAGTCTACAGTAAGGAGGCGACTCATGGTAGACTGCCGTACAGTTTCAGGATGGGGGTTTCTTAGGTCAGAAACACAAACCATGAGATCAGAGGCTTGGAATTTTGAGCCATATAATATCAACCTGACATCCAGTGACTTCCAGGGGCCTGGAGATTGATTTCAATTATGAGGTCAATGACTTAATCCATTCCACTATATAATGAAATACCAATAATAGCTTTGTATCCCTAGAGCTTGGTGACTTTCCTGGTTGGTGATATACTTTGACATGGGAAGAGGATACCATATCTTCACTCTACAGGCAGGGGATACAGGAACTCCATATTTGAGATGCTCCCTGGTCTTGCCTGTCATGTCTCTTATTTTGATTCATTCTGATTTATCTCTCTTGCTCACTATAATAAAACTATAATTGTAAGTACAGTTCTTTCCTGAGTTCTTTGAATCATTTACAACAAATCAGTGAACCTGATGGGGGTTATGGAAACTCTAAATTTGTAACTGGTTGGTCACAAATGCAGGTGGCTTCAGGACATTTAAGTCTGTGGCTGGCATCTAGAGTGAGGCCAATCTACAGAGGAACTGTGCCCTTCACTTCTGCCTAACTCCAGCTGGTCAGCAGCAGAAATCAATTATAATACTAAGAATTATTAGAAACCCTCCAAAATGATATGCTTGCTAGGGAATTATTGCTTAAAAGGGCTTCTTTGTAATAAAGAACCAAACAAACAAAAACAGGAACTATGGAATGAAGCCAAAAGACAAAAGTGTGAAAATATTCAGGCTAAAATAGTTAAAATTTCACTATGAAGAAATTAAGAATCAAGAACATCATCATTTAGCAAAATTTATTCTTCACTTACCAGATATGCAACAGTGCTGATAGTGGAGAGGATAGGTTCTCAATTAAATTGGCATGATTCTTCCTATAAAAAGAAAGTCTGTTGAAGAGGTTAGTAATTATTTTTAGAGAAAGTCACAAGCGGGGATCCAGGGGGCACTGGGTGTGATGAGGACCTCTAATTCAGTGCTGAAGAAAAGTAGTTATTCTGAGGCAGAGGTGAAAGAGATAGAGTCTAGAAAAGATGACACAGCTGGACTAAAATTCAGAGTTTAGAGGGTAGGAGGGGGGAAATTAGCGCATGACTGGATCATAGAACTCCATCCCCACCCTAGTCCCAATGTCCATGCCATCTTGGGAAAGGGCCAGGGTAAGAAAGCAAGGTGTTGGGCCGGGGATGTAGCTCAGTGGCCCAGCACCTGCCTGGCAAGCGTGAGGTCATGAGTTCAATTCCTGGTACCAAAAAAAAAAAAAAAAAAAGAAAGAAAGAAAGAAAGAAAGAGAGGTGTTCCCTCAGAGATAGTCTGGATTATTGAATATACCCACCATCAAGCTGTTTTCTCCAGGAGCAAAATGAAATTGGATAACTCCAATCTAGAGACTCAAAGAAGCAGAAAAACAGTAACATTTTATAGCCACACACCAGGGCTCCTGTCCGCAGAGCTGGTGAGAAATGAGACACTGAGGGAGAGAAAAGGTCCTCTTAACAGAGACAATTTTATTATTAATAATAATAACAATAATAAGACAACCCAGCTGGACTAAAATACAGAGTTTAGAGGGAAACCGACCACACTTGGATCACAGTCACCCCACCCACTCACAGTCCTGGGGCTCACATCATCCTGGGAACGTGCTGAGCTAACTAAGGGAAGGAGTAAATTGGATGCTCAGAAACAGTCTGGATTGTTAAATAAGCTGCCAGTTAAGCTATCTACCTCACTGGGCTCGGTGAGGTTAGACAGCTCCAACCCAAGGGACCCAAAGAAACTGAAAACAGAATGTGGTAAAATTTCATTGCCATGAACCTTCACTCCCATCCCCAGGGTGGATGGGCTGTGAGGCAATGGGGGAGGGAGAAGGTTCTGCTAATTCAGTTTTCATCATTATAGTTAGCATCATCATTGTCATTTGCCTATTTCTCCCACATAAAATGGGAATATGGTATGCTGAATAGTCAGTGCCTCACCCATGTTTTTTGGCAGCCTCCCATGGAAGGCTCCCATAATGCCTGGCAGAAAAATGCAGAAGGAAGTGAAACTCAATTCGTTGGTTTTCTTTTTACTCTGCTGGCGATTTCTTTAGATGTGCAGAAAAATTTTAGCTGACTGCCCCTCGGACAAAGGTCTTCTATCTGGAACATATAAAGAATTAAAAACATCAGCCTCCCTCCCCCAAATTCAAAGACCCAATCCCAAAATGGGCATCTAGATGAACACACACTTCTCAGATAAAGAAATACAAATGGCAAATAAATACATGAGAATATATTCAGCATCATTAGTCATCCGAGAAATGTAAATTAAAACAACATTGAGATTTCATCTCACCCCAATAAGAATGGCTATCAATAAGAAATCAACCAATAACAAATGCTGGCCAGGCTGTGGAGAAATAGGAACTCTTCTCCACTGCTGGTGGGAATGCAGACTGGTGAAACCACCATGGAAATCAGTTTGGAGATTCTCCAGCAAAGTAGGTCCAGAGGTTCCATTCAACCCAGCTATTCCTTTTCTGGGTATTTTGCCAGAAGATCTAAAAACATCATATCACAGCGATATATGTGCACCTATGTTTATAGCAGCACAATTTGTAATTGCTAAACTGTGGAAGCAACCCAAATGTCCATCCATTGAGGATTGGATAAAAAAATTGTGGTACTTTTATACAATGGAATATTACTCAGCTATAAAGAAAGATAAGCTCAAGGCTTTTACAGGTAAATGGTCCTAACTAGAGACCATAACCATAAGTAAAATAAACCAGACCTCCATGTGTAAGAAATGTATTGTCTCACTAGTGTAAGAACCTGAAAGAGTGAGTAAAAATTAGGAGATATGATAGACATTGTGAAACAAAAGGAAAATGCTCAAAAGTAAAGAGCAACTGGGGTGAGAGAACAGAGAAAAGAAAGAAGGGGAAATTATGTATGTATGTATATACAGGATAGCTAACATAGTAGTACTACTGACTTCTATAGCTTTAATGAAAGAAAGAGTTAATGATTACTTATTTTATCAATCTTGCACATCTATATTTGTTTTCCTGAGAAACCACTTTGAAGATATCAATATGTAATACAACAACCATTGTTAATTCCCTACCACTTTGTCTGTAACTCTGTATTGCTTGTATTTTTCTTATGCTATTTTGTAAATGTATGTCTGTTTGTTCATATGTTTTCCTTCCTTTATTTTTAAAATAAATTTAAAAAAAGAGAAGGAAGTGAAACTCAATTCTGTGACAAAATCATAAAGCAATGGCAACAGTACAACTCCTGAGTATGGGGGAGAGACAGACTCCCTTCTTGTGGTTTCTGTGGGTTGAGCTGAAACAAAGTGGTGACCAGAACCTGGGATAGTGGCCTTTAGGCACAAAATCAGTAGGAAAAACCTGTCAAGGGAAGACACAGAAGTTTATGATATTTACCTTCCAAATTGGCCAAGATAATTCAATCCACAGAGGTCTGTAAGGAGGCACTCCCAGAGCCTTAACCTAGGACAAGAGTTGGGAGGGAGCACCATTCCACAAGGCTTCAGACAGGCAAGTGGTTTCACAGGAGAAAAAGATATGGCTAATCAAAAATAGAGACAACAGTGATGAAGGAACTGGGTTATTACTATAACCATTGTGCAAAAGTTTTATTTTATTTTATTATTTATTTATTTATTTTTTGAGAGAACATCTTGCTATGTAGCCCAGGCTGGCCTTGAACTCCTGGTGAGCTTCCTTTCTCAGCATTCCAAGTGCCTCAATTACAGGTGTGTGCCACCATACCTGGCTCAAAGGGTTTTATTGTTATTTGTTTGGTTATTTTGGCAATTACAGTTATTATAACCTTACTAATTTATTGAGTTTAGAATATTCTGGTTGGTTTTGTTGTTTCTATTTTTTTCTTTTTATTTCTATTCTATTTTCATTTTTCTTAGTCTTTTTTCTTTTGGTTCTCCTTTATTGGTATTGAAGATTATAATACTTTAAGGTTCAAGAGTTTCCAGACCTGCTCCCTATTTTGGTGTCTTTCCTCATGTACTTTAACTCTTTCCATGGCTTATGTTTAGTTCTATCCTACACATTTCTGACTTGCCATAATCTCCCCCTCTTCATTTATCTAATGGCACAAACATAGCAGGAGACTGTCAAAGTGAATTAGAGACTAACAATTAGTCAAGGCTATGAATTAAACAGTACCACTTATAAAAATATCAAGGTAATCATTAACAAAGTTGTCTTAGAGGGACCAAATGAAAATGCCAACAAACATGAACAGGTACCAGCCAGCTCACTATACATATGAAAAAAATAAAGCAATGAAAAGTCCTTAAAGGCTCCCAACTCTCCTAATGCAGATGCAAGGGATACCAGTGCAGAGGAAAGCAAACATCAAGTAGTGGAGCTTTATGAAATGATTAAAGAAGATCCAAAGAAATTCAATTAGTTCAAAAAGCACATCACCCTAAAAAAGATGGAACTAACAGGCAAACTGGCCAATACAAATATGAAAGAAACAAAACACTGGAGGAGCTGGCCAAAATGATTCAAAACACAAATGACAAGTTCACCAAAAATATAGACTACATGAAAGGGTGCCAGAAATGTTGGGGATAAAATTTTGTATAGAATACACAAACTGATGAATGTGACAGTTTCTCAAATTGAGGACAAATGGAAAATCATGGTGAATTACTCAGATTAGTAAAACCTATAAGAGAACAAGAAAAGTTCACCCAAATGCTACTAGATGATGCCAAGAAGAATAACCTAAGGCTAACTGAAGTTAGAGAAAAACTAGAAGACAACACACATGGAATAAAAAGCCTGTTAACAGAAATTGTAATAGAAAACTTTCCAAGTATGAAGAAAGATTTCAACGTGTAGGTAAGAGAGGCATATATAACACCAATTAGCTAGGATAAAAAGGAAGTTCCCCAGAACACATCATAATCAAAATCCAAGATAGTGAATGAAAAGACAGAATCTTAAACGTCATCAGAGAAAAAGCAAAATATCGCATATAATAGTAAGACTGTCAGGATTACCCAGACTTCTCCACATAAACTTTAAAGGTAGTTGTGCTTGGAATGAAGTTTTTCCAGAAGTAAAAGCAAACAACTTCCAACTCAGAATAACACATCCTGCAAAACTACCTTTCAAAATAAACGGAGGAAATAAAGACATCCTATAATAAAGAACACCTTAAAATATACATAAACATCAAGCTAACACCCCCAAAATACTCAAGAATACAGTACTCAGAGATAACGAAGCCAAAGCATAAGACAAGATGAATACATCAAGCAAGCAAGTAGCTAAGAAAATAAGAAAAAGTAAAGAAGTAATCAACACAAAAAATATAATGATATGATCAATCAGTACTTTTCAGCAATAACTATCAATGTAAATGGCCTCCACTCCACAATAAAAAGACACAGGTTGAAGACTGGATCAAAAAAGACAATGCAACAGTCTGTTGCATTCAAGAATCTCATCTAATCCAAAAAGAAATGCATAGACTACAATCAAAACCTAGAAAACAAACTTCCATGCATCAAATGGATGCAGGGGTAGCAATCTTATTCTAGAAAAAGTAAACTTAAAGCTAAATCTGATCAGAGGATGCAAAGAAAGACACTACATATTAAGAGAACAATACAACAGATAACAATTGTAAATATATGCACCTAATACTTGTGCACTTAACTTCGTGTATCAAACATTCCTGGACTTACAATATTAAATAAACTCCAACACAATCATACTAGGTGACCTCAATATTCCACTTTCACAAAAAGACCGATCAATGTAACAAAAATCAACAAAATATATCAGAACTGAACCACACCTTCAAAAAAATGGATTTAATAAAAATTTGCAGAGTATTTTATCCTACTGCAGCTGATTACACAGTCTTTTCAGCATCAAGTGGAACTTTCTCCAAAATAGACCACGTACTAGCCCACAAAAACTGCTTAAAGAAATACAAATATTTGATATTATCCCAACTATAACTGTCAGTCACTGTGCACCAAAACTAGATATCAATCACAAAAGAAACCACAGAAAACTTATTAACACCTGGAAACTTAATAACACACTCCTAAACAATGGACCACAGAAAAAAAAGGGAAATCATTAAACAATTCCTGGAGTCAAACAGTAATGCCAGTGCAATTTACTAGAACCTATCAGCCACAATGAAAGCCATCCTAAGAGCAAATTTTATTGCAGTCAGTCATCACATAAGAAAAAAAGGCTAGCAAAAGTTAATAATCTAATGACAAACCTCAAAATACTTGAAAAACCACAGCCTAAACACAAATCTATTTTAAGGAGGGAAATCACAAATATCAGAGTAGAAATTCACAAAATTGAGATAACCAAAACAACTCAAAACTCAAACAATGCAAAGAACTAATGAATTGAAGAGCTGATTCTTTGAAAGAATAAACAAAATGAATAAACTGTTGGCAAAACTTACCAAAAGAAGGACAAAAAACTCACATCAATGCAATTAGAAATGAGAAAGGCAAAATGAGAATGGATGCTACTGAAATTCAGAAGATCATTAACAAATATTTTGAAGAAATAGATTCTGAGGCACATGTGAATTACCAAATCTGAACAAAGAAGGCATAAATATGCCGAGCCGTCCACTAACAAGCAATGAGATTGAGGAAGAAATAAAAGTATCTACCAACTAAGAAAATCCTGGGACCAGTTGGGTTCACTTCTGAATCCTATAAATCCTTCACGGAGATTATACTACCAATGACCCTCAAACTCTTGAATGAAGTCAAAAGGGAAAGAATGCTTTCAAATTCATTCCTGGAGGGCAGCACCACTCTGATTCCAAATCCAGACAAGGCTCCAACTAAAAAAAGAAAACTACAGGCCAGAGTCCTTAATGAACATTGGTACACAAATTTTATTTTATTTAAAGGAGAATAAAAAAATCAAAATAACAACAACATACACAAAAAAACAACATGAAAATAATAAAAATAGTACAGGTTTCAAAATAAAATGAGGAATTAACAGTGGTTGTTATATTACAGATTGTTATCTTCAGTGAAGTTGCTCAGATTACCAGATGTAAGAATGTAAGATTGATCAAACTATTAATGAGAATAAAAGATGATAAAAAGCATTAGAAATGATACAGAGCTTCACTAAACAAGATGGTAGGAACTCACCAATTGTTATATTGCACATTTTTGTCTTCAAATTGTTGTTCAGATTATCAGTTATAAACATGCAAAATTGGTCAAAAAGTTTTAAGAATTATCTGTTCCTTTCCATAAACAATTAGACATCATCAGTACAATTATCCCAGCTAAATATATATATATATTTTCTCTTCCTTCTTTCTTTTTCTCTTTTACCTCATCCCGGTTTTGCCCTTCCTTTGAGCAATTTCTTTCCCTTTCAAAATATCTATTGTATCTTTTAGGTTTTATTTACTCTTTCAGGGTCTTACACTAGAGAGACAGTACAATGTTTACACATGTGGGTCCAATTTGTTTCACCTACAAGTATGGTATCTAGTTTCATCCATTTATCTATAAGAGCCTCGAGTTTGTCTTTTTTATAGTTGAGTAATACTCCATTGTATAAAAATATCACAACTTTTCACCCATTCCTCAGTTGATGGGCATTTGGGTTGTTTCCAAGATTCAGCTATGACAAATTGTACTGCTATAAGCATGGGTGCAAATATATTGCTGTGGTATGATGTTCTTAATTATTCTGGGAAAATACTCAGAAGGAGAATAGTTGGGTTAAATGAGGCCTCTAATCTTAGTCCTTTGAGGAATCTCCACACTGATTTGCACAGTGGCTGCACCAGTATCCACTCCCACCAACAGTAGAGAAGAGTTCCTTTTCCCCCACAGCCCCTCCTGCATATGTTATTGGTTGATTTCCTGATGATAGCCATTCTTACTGGGGTGAGATGAAACCTCAGTGTTGTTTTAACGTGCATTTCTCAAATAATAAATGATATTGAACATTTTTTCCTATAGTTATTTGCCATTTATATTTCTTTATCTGAGAAGTGTGTATTCACCACAGATGTCCAATTTTGGATTGGGTCTTTGAATTTTGGGGGCCTGATTTTTTAAATTCTTTATATGTTCTATATAGAAGTTCTTTGTCTGAGAAACAATTGGCTAAAATTATTTCCCAATTTGTGGGTTTTCTTTTCACTCTGGTGGTGATTTTTTTTGATGTGCAAAACTTTTCAATAAGATGAGATCTCAGTTGTTGAGTTTTTGAAGTATTTCCCATTTCCCAGCTGGAACAGATGGGTTTTGTTCATGAAGACTGTGCCTACCCCTATGTCTCCATGATTTCTTCCTACTTTCTTTTCCAGTAGATTTAGCATTTCTCTTTTAAAATTTAGATCTTTGATCCATTCTGACTTTAGTTTAGTGCATGGTGATAGACATGGGTCTGGTTTTAGTCTCTGGCACGTGGAAAGCCAATTTTCCCAACACTATTGAAGAGGCTATCTTTCTTCCAGTGAACATGTTTGGCCCTTTGTCAAAGAAAAGGTGGCTGAGTATGTTTGTATTTGTGTCTGCATCTTGAAATCTGTTCCCTTGATCTTCAGGTCAGTTTTTTTTTTTTTTTTTTTTTTTGCCAATGTCATGCTGATTTTATCAGAGTAGCTTTGTAGTATAATTTCAAGTCAGGGATTGTAATGCCTCCTTCATTGCCTTTGTTGCCCAGGTTTGCTTTTGCTATTCTAGGTCTCTTCTGGCTCCAGATGAAGTTTAGGAAGTTTCTCTAGCTCTGTGAGGTAAACTAATGGTATTTTAACAAGGAATGTATTGAATCTGTGCAACAATTTTGGGAGTATGGCCATTTTCACAATTTGGTTCTTTATATCCACGAACAAGAAATATCTTTCCATTTTCTGAAACCCTCTTCAATCTCTTTTAAAAGAGTATTGTAATTTTCACTATATAGATATTTTACTTCCTTTGTTAGATTGATTCCTAAGTATTTCATTTATTTTAGATGTTATTATGAGAGGTGAGGTTTCCCTAATTTCTCTCTCAGTGTGTTTGCTGTTTGTGTTCAGGAATGCTATTGATTTTTCAGAGTTGATGCTGTACCCAGCTATGTTACTGAATTTGCTGATTAAATCTCTAAGCCTTTCGGTGCAGTTGCAGGGGTCTTCTATGTAGAGTATCATATCTACCAAAAACGATAATTTTTCTTCCTCCTTTTGTATCCTTATTTTTTTTATTTCTGTGTTTTGTCTAATTGTTCTGGCTAATGTTTCCAGAATTGTATTGAATAGGAGTGGTGACAGTGGACATCCTTCTCTTATTTTCAATTTTAAAGTGAAAGGTTTCTGTTTTGTCCATTTAGTAAAATGTTGGCTGTTGGTTTGTCACAGATGACTTTTATCAGAGTGAGGTAAAGACCATCTATTCCTATTTTCTGTAGTTTTTTTCATCATGGATGCATGTTGGATTTTATGAAAGGCTTTATCTGCATTTATTGAGTTGATCATGAGATTTTTGTCTTTGGCTCTATTGATGCGGTGTGTTACATTAATTGATTTGTGTATAATGAATCATCCCTGCATTCCTGGGATGAATCCACTTGGTCATGGTGTATATTCTTCTTGATGATTTGTTGTATTCTGTTCGCTAGTATTTCATTAAGAATTTTTGCGTCTATATTCATTAGGGAGATTGGCCTATAGTTTTCTTTTTTGGTTGAGTCTTTCTCTGGTTTTGGTATTAGGGTAATACTTGCCTCCAGGAATGAATTAGGAATAATTTCTTCCCTTTCAATTTCATTAAAGAATTTGAGAAGAATTGGTGTTAAATCTTTAAATTTCTTGTGGAATACAGCTGTGATTTTCTTTGTGTCAGTTTTGTTTTAATTACATTTTCAATTTTGCTGGCTGATATTGAGTTATTTAGGACTTTATATCTTCTTCATTCAGCTTTGGTAATTCATATGTATCTAGAAATCTATGCATTTCCTCTGTGTTTTCCATTTTTTCAGACTGAAGATTTTCAAAGTAGGTATTGATGATCTTAGTTTCTACAAGATTTGTAGTGATTTCATTCCTTATTGCATGAATTGCATTCCTTATTGCATTCCTTTTCATTCCTTATTTTATGAATTGCATTCCTTATTGCATTCCTTTTCATTCCTTATTGCATGAATTTGAGTTGTTTTCTTTCCTTTTTGATAAGGTTGGCTAGGGGTTTACTTATTTTATTTATTCTGTCAAAGAACCAGTGTTCAATTCATTAATTCTTTGTATTGTTTTCTTAGTTTCCATTGTATTAATTTCTTCTCTGATCTTTATAATTTCCTACCTTCTTTGGTCTTGACTTTCTCTCTTTTTCTTGAAGCTTGAGGTACAGCATAAGATTGCTTATTTGTGCTTCTTCCATCTTCCTCTTGTGGTAATTCACTGCTATAAATTTTCTTCTGAGGACTGCTTTCATTGAATCCCACAGGTTCCTGTAAGTTGTATCTCCATTTTCATCTGATTGTAAGTATGGTTTAATTTCTTCTTTAATTTCATCTATGACCCACTGGTTGTTCAAGAAGGTGTTATTTAATTTCCATCTGTTTATGGAGTTTTTGTGATTTCTTTTGTCATTAATTTCCAATTTCATTGCACTATGGTCCAATAGTATGTGTTGCATAATTTCAATTCTTTTGCATTGATTTCATCACATTCTCTGTGCTATTATATGGTCTGTTTTAGAGAATGTCCCATGTGCAGCTGAGAAGAATGTGTACTGTAATATTTTTAGGTGAAACACTCTGCAATGGTCTACTAAGTCCATTTGTTCATACGTTTTGTTTAGTTATATTATTTCTTTGCTGATTTTTTTGTCTAGTTGATCAATCTCTTTGTGACAATGGGGTGTTAAAGTCCACTATTATGATTGTGTTACTGCCTATTGATTTTTCATGTCTTTTTAAATTTGTCATATAGTTGAGAGCTTCTGTATTTGGTGCATGTATATTTTTGATTGTTATCTTTTCCTCTTGCAGCTTTCCCCTAACAATCATGCACTGACCTTCTTTATATCTTTTGATCATTTTTGGTTTGAAGTTCACACTGTTTGCACACAGAACAGCTAGCTACTTTTTTCTGGATTCCTATTGCATAGAGTATTATTTTCCATCTTTTGACTTTTAGTGTATGAATTTCCTTTCGAGTTATATGTGTTTCTTGTATACAGTATATTGTTGGATTTTGTTTCTTGACCCACTCTGCCAGTCTGCTTCTTTTGTTTGGTGAATTGAGACCATTTACACTGATGGTTATAACTGATAGGTATGGGCTTATCTTTGTCATGTTATTTTTCTGCTGTTGGTTCCCTACTTTTCCCCTTTGTTTAATTGCTTGCCCTGCTTGGTTGTTCCTTTCTATTGTTGTTCTTGGAATTGTAGCCAATTTTGTCTTTTAGAATATCTTTCAATACTCTTTATAGGGTTCGTTTAGTGATCATGAATTTCTACAGTTGTTCTTTGTTGTGGAAGTATCTTATTTTTCCGTTAATTTTGAAAAATAGTTTTGCAGGGTACATCAGTCTGTGTTGGAAGTTGTTTTCTTTCAGGACATAGAATACTTCACTCCAAGCTCTTCTTGACTTGATGGTTTATGTTGAGAAATGGGCCATGATTCTGATGGGCTTTCCTTTATAGATGACCTGTTTCTTCTCCCTAACAGCTTTTAATAGTGTGTTCTTTTGCTGAATTAGTGGGATCTTGATTATTATATGTCTGGGTGTAGATTTACTTTGCTTATGGTTAATTGAAGTTCTATATGCTTCACTTACTGTAAGTCACAATTTTTTTCCATACTTGGGAAATTTTCTGGTATTACTTCTGCAAATATTCTTTTTATGTCATTTGTGTTGACTCCTGCTGTTTCATTGACACCTATTAATCTTACATTGTTTTGCTTTGCATCATCTTGCAGCTCTTAAATTGTTATTTCTTGGTTCCTTGTCATTTTTAAGAGATCTTTTCTTTCATGATCTTTAGTTGCTATGTTTCCTGTACCCCATACCATCATGGGAGCCACACTGAGCACCAGGAAGCTTTAGGTAATGGCAATGCCACTCCCACACCATCATGGAAGTGAAGCTGAGCTCCAGGGAACCACCAGGTCTTTGAAACCAACAAAATGAAGGAGTAAAATGCAATTTCAGACCTCCACCCCACTCAGAACAAGTCTAGGAGACACTGACATAGACAGGCTTAAAAGTCATACACCTGAAATTTCCCAAATGATAACAACTGAAAGAAAGAGAAAACTCCATTATGCCATAGAAGAAACCACACAAGAAACAATCTCTCAGATAAAACAAGACATGTTAATAATAATAAAATAATTGGCCCCACGCCTTGCTGTCAGGCAGTGAATTCTCCGGGAGCAGCAGGGCTCCTGGATCCGAGTGGGGGCCGGACTCATACCACCATGATTCCCAACCGAAAAGCACACACAGAGCCAGGTAGGACCCACCCAATCCCGGAGGCCAGGACTCGAGAACAAAGACCCCGCGGACATTGCAGACTGAGT
>NW_004955425.1:3054051-3095910 GCF_000276665.1 Chinchilla lanigera | reverse complement strand
GTCTGTATTGTGCTTGTGATATGTTGTAAAATGTTGTATGTCTGTTAATGTTTCCCTCCTTTTATCTTTAAAATAAAAAAAATAAAATAAAATAATTGGCTTAAACTACATCAAATGGCCAAATAACAGTGGTACATAAAAGAGGAAGAGATTAATTCTCTAAATTGTACAGTCTCTTTCTCTCTAAAGTTAATTGATAGTGTCCTGAAAAATCAAAGAGAATGCAATAAAGTATGATAGGGACACTGAACAGAAACATTACATCACCAGAGTTAGATGGGTCTGTTTATTTATTGACAGGTGTTATATCTACAAGCATACTATAATTAACCCCAGTTACTATAGGGATAATTATCTACTCTAGATTTTATCAACTTTATCTTTTCTTAAACAAGATAATTACATGGCTTTCTTCTCCTTTTTTGATACTTTACTTCTGTCCACAATCATGTTTACTTGCCGAATTTTTTAGAAACTTTTCTGTGTGATGTTGGGGGGTCAAACCCTGGGCCTCATATGGTAGGCAAACCCTCAGCTCCTGAGCTACATCTCCAGTCCTTATCAGCGACCTTCTGATTGCCAGATGAAATAGGCTTTCCCAATCTTCACCTGGGTGTTTCTGAAGTGTTTTGTGACAGTTTATCACTTGCTAATTCAGACCCTCCTTGTTGTGGGTTTCCATGACTCATTCTTCCTCTCTGCTGTATGAGTGTCTTAAGCGCTACCTCTTCTATGTCTCCATTTATTAGTTCCAGTCCATTAGCGAATCTTTCTTTGGCCTTTTTTCCCCTGCACTCAGTCCTCCTGTGAGCTCCTCCACCCCTGTGTTTCATCTGCAATACTATCTCATCCGTAAGCTCAATTCTACCCCCTCACTTACACTAAAAGTGCCACCACATTCTGCAAACTGACATAGCTAAAATTGAATTCCAGACTACTTCCCTAGACCAATCATCCATTTCTATCTTGGACATAGTTTCATTCTCTCAGGCTGAGTGACTTCAATACAAAAGAAAAATTCAATAAAGAGGAAACTGAAGTCATTATCTTTCCTTTAGGGTAGCTTCTGCTTTCAGATTCCCTGTGTCTTCGGGGTACTTTGCATATACTGTGGTGTCTCATTCTCCAGATACACTCTGTGTTCTCTGTCTTTTCTCACACTGATCCTTCTACTTGGTTCCACATCTCCATAGACAAACCCTGCCCATTCTTTTTTTTTTTTTATTTATTTTAAGGATAAAAGGAGGGACCAGAAGGTTGACCCTGCCCATTCTTCAAGGCCCAGCTCAGATCTCATTCAGAGCCTTGGGCCAGAATGACTTCTGTCTGACATTGCATGCGAGGTATCCAGTGGATAGAAATATTTCTATATGTCTTCCTCTACAGCTATGCGGTGAGTTCCAGAGAGTCAATCCATGAATAATTCTTATGATTTTTGATCTTGCATGCTCCATTTGATGATGCTCAAAAATAATAATGTTTAAATCAAATGAGTGTCCTAGGCAAGAGAATGCAGAGTACTCAGCACGATTTTTGCTTAAATGTTTTGGAGCCTTTTCTCTCTTATAACTTGAATTAAATGTTAATGGTGTATCATTGGAAAAATTAAAATGCATAAAATGTAGCTAATAATGCAAGAGGGGTGACAACCTGACTGGGGATGCAGGCGCAAACACATCACATTAACTAGTTCTTTAACCCTTTTCTTGACCGTCGATTTATTAGACATAGAAACTAAAGCAAGTTACACAGAAGCATTTACTATCACAGAAAAGACAGTACCTGACCAAACTGACAACCTTACCTAAGATAAGTACGTACTGCCAGAGCCTGTGAAGGTATTTGTTCACGCTTCCAGATCACTGGCAGGTGGGATGTGACGACAAATTGTCACTGTATCTTCAGTGTGATGATGAAAGACATGGCTGAGGACTCGTCAAGCCCAAGATTCGGATCGGGGTTTCTGATGCTGTTCTCTGCAGGTCGCGCTGCAGGTTAACTATGGCATCTATTGCTTTTTTCTTTCTCCTGTCCTTACAGCTGTTCAGAGTTCCTTGTTACCAAATCCGTCACCTGTGCCTCTCCCAAAACCTGCCCAAGATGCCTTCTCTATCAATATTTTTTAAAAATTAGCCTTACAAGGAGGGCAGGTTCTAGAGAGGCTAATTTTCAAATTAAAGGGTGTCCAAAGTTAATATCAGAAAAGGGCAGTCACTCACCTTTGCTTGTTTCCTCCTCATCTACTTATGCCAGATACAATTCTTTCAATCATTTCAGCAGTTTCTTCTTGCACTGACCTCCACATTTCTAAATATTTTGCTTCTATTTATTTTTGTTTCTTGATATTAAATATTCATTATTGTTTTTCTATTTAATTTAACTTAATAAACTTATAAATGTTACACACACACAAGCACAGACACATTTCTGAAAAATCCCCAAAGTGGTTATATTACAATTGGAGTATAAATCATCAGGATTTTTAATGTTATAACTACATAATTATTGGTTATAGCTCAGTTATATAGCATTGTAAGTGTTTGGGACTGGATAATTTGTTTAGATCACAGTTTTAGAGATTGAAAGTCTAAGACTGGGTGACCATATCTGTTTGGCCCTGGTGAGAAATTTCTCCTTCACCCTGCTGTGTCATAATGTAGCAGAGTAATGGAAAGGAAACTAACTCTACTTGCATGGAGCAGCAGTCAAGTGCAAGGCAGGTGGATAGGCCGGAGGGCAGGGGGAAGTTGCTTTGGAGGAAATCACTCTTGACAGAACTCATTCAAACTAACTCACTCTGCAAGATCACCATTAATCCCTCTAGGAGTGATGCTCCTAATGACCTAATTACTTTGCTTTCGGCCCTGTCTCACCCCTGCCACAGTGGAGACCAAGCTTGCAGTGCATAAGTTTTGGATGGCACACTCAAACCATATCCAAATCACACCACTGCATTTATTTCTTTTCTTCTCAGAATTATTTCTACTCAGAATTCTGTTACCTTTAAGGAATCTATTGCTATTTAGTTAGCTGTACTTGGTATGTGAGTGGCTATTTGTTTTCCTCCCCAGAGCACCATCAAATTTTCTTCTCTTAAGTCAAAATATTCCAAAGAGCAATTAGCACATAGATTTCAAAAGCAAACCTCTGTACCACTTGACCCCTTCCTTAAATTGTTTTCTTATTTTCTTTTACAAGGATAAAGCGAAATGTCTCTTTCTTCACAAGCTTTGTTTTCAATAATTGCAATTTGCCGAATGGTTCAAAAGCTGTTGTACTTTGTAAATGGGATCACACCTCCAGAAACTAGGAGAGAAACATATTTTATTTTGCTGCCCCGTGTGCTGTCCTTGAAAAGACCTGGAAAAGGTCAGGAAGAGAGAAAGAGTAATCACTGGTAATCTTCTGGATTTAGTTTGCCATTAAAATGAGAGATCTGTTTCAGGTAACTGCATCTTATTTCCACTAAATGAGAGTGACAGAGCTGGAACCAAAGTGAAGGCCAATCGGTCCTGTCTGTGCTTATTTCCAAGAGTTCTTGCTACTAGTTTTACTTTATTACAAGTGAAAATATAATCAGAAAAATTGGGAAGAAAAAAGGAATTTCAGGCCAGTGATCACAAAATTCTAAGATAATTTTCAAGACCCCTGAAGTACTACCATCCTAAACAAATTAGGATTTTGGCCTCCCTAGATATAAAGCATTTTAAATATCACAACAGAGATCCATTTCAGAACTTGTAAAGGAGGGTAATATCCTGGATTATGCATTAGATGTTGTTTGAAGTTTCTTTTGCCTGGTGTTCTGAACAAACAAATCACAAAATGAGGATGAGGATCTTGTAAGAGAAAAGGAGAGTCACTTGGCTAGAGGAGGAAAGGACTTACATTGATACAAATGAATAATAATTATAATGGTAATAATAATTCATTGGGTGCTTTCTATGCTTTGGGAACTCTTGATAAGAGGTCCTTATAAATAACAGGTTGGCTGGAGGTACTCACCATGAACTCACCTTGTAATGGTTTTTTTTTTTTGTTTTGTTTTGTTTTTGGTTTTTCTCCGGTACCGGGAACAAAACTCACGACCTTGCACTTGCCAGGCAGGCGCTTTGCTGCTGAACTAAATCCCCAGCCCCTGCCTTGTAATGGTTTAAATAAAATCTCAACCACAGTTTGGGAATTTTATATCCTCTTGGTGGTACAAATGTCCCAACTTGGATGAGGACTCAGGAAACAGCACATTTAGTAATTTAACTTTCCAATGCCATCTTGAGTGAGTGGGGAGTAAGACTTTCTTACTAAGTCGGTAACTACTAAAGTTGTTAAGTATACATATTTTGAAGAGTTGAAAATGTTATGGACTCTGCTCAGCCTAACAGATGCTCTGAGGTTGACAGGTGATGCTTTTCTGAGAAAGCCAAGACAATCTTTGTACTCTCCAAGGGCAGTGGCCTACTGAGGCAAAGGAATATCTTGACAAAAGTCTCCATTCTGTGATTTCTGTAAAAGAATAAAATATGTTCTCTTGGATGGAGTTCAGAAACAAGCACTTGAGAAAATGGGAAATTAGTTTGGAACCATTTGGTTTACTCATTTAAATATATGCTGTGTGTTCTAGGGCCAGGCACCATAACTACTGCTAACAAGGAGACATGGTCCTTGCCTTCGTGGAGCCTAGGGATGGATACATGGAAATAGCTCTTTAAATGGAGGTAATTCTAAGGTATCTATCCCCTACCATTTTGTACTTCCAGCAAGTTACACATTTCAAATATAGATTGGCATCAAGAAGAGCTTTTTACAGTATATTAAAGAGGGATAAGGGATGTTTGAAGAACATAGTCATCAGATTGCTCAAAGGAAGCAAACTAACACATTGATACAAATGAATAATAATTATAATGATAATAATATTTCACTGGCTGCTTTGCATGCTTCAGGAACTCTTGATAAGAAGTCCGCATACATTATATCATTTCATCCTTCCAAAGATACAATAGGGTAGTTACTATTATTATGTCCAGTTTTCTTTTTAAAGAAAAAGGAAGTGGAAAGGTAAAGTGACCTCTTTTCCCTAGGATGTTTGTAATGTACAGTGGATCAAGAATCAAATCCAGTGAGTTTGACTTTGACATGTCAGCCTTAACTGTAAACTTTCTCTGTTCCCATCACATTCAACTCCGGTGGTGTGCATTCACCTGGTCACTGTGGACCAGTCTGTGTAGTCATCCTCTCCAGCTGCTGGCTGTGGAGTGAAAGAGTCCTCATCCTGATAGTCTCATGCCACTCCGCAGTGTATCATGTTTTATTTAGCCCTGCTGTTATAGTGCAATGGATATAATTTATGTCTCTTGTCAGTGTCTCTGTATTAGTTACTTTCCCATCCCTGGGGCAAAGTACCTGACACCCAAAAGTTAAATAAGGAGAGGTTTATTTTAGTGTACTGGTTTTAGAAGGACCAGCCCATGACCAACTGGCTCAATGACAGAAATGGTATGGTAAAAGGGGATAGCAGAGGAAGGCTGCTCAATCCATGGTGACCAGGAAGCAGAGAGAAAGGAGGAAGGGAGGAGCCCCAGACAGAATTCATCCTTCCAGGTCACACCCAATGACCCACCTTCCACCAGGCCCCACTCTCCTAACAGCACATTCAGCTGTGAACTCATCAATGGGACTAATCCACTGACAAGTACAGCATCTCTGTGATCCAATCACCTTCCAAAAGCCCCACTTCTGAACCTATGAGACTTTGGGGGGGCCATTTTAGATTTAAACCATAACGGCTTCTCTGTTATGTTCTGATGCTGGGAATCTCTTGAGTTCCAGCATCTGAATTGGTTATATGTCTACTAAACACACCCAGTTTGAAGGAGAAAGTAGCAATCCCAATTTGCTTTCACATCTAGTAAACATCCCTAGTAAAGATAGGAAGGTAGTGCATAGGCAGCACTGAGCTAAGTATCAGCTTGAAAAGCATCAACATGGTCAAAATAAAGAGAAAGATTAAAATCTGTCTCATGTGCGTGTGCGTGCGTGTGTGTGTGTGTGTGTGTGTGTGTGAAGCTACTGTCACAGATATTAAATTACTCAATTAGGTAGCACAAGATCAAGCCTATAAAATGTGTTACCGTGGCACATCACTTCACAAATGGGATTTTAGGATTTTAGGGTGGTTGGAAGTCAGTGTTCTTGAGCAGTGAATTTGGTTTTATGATTTGCTTTGTTGCTTTGCTAGATACACAAATAAGCTGTCTTAGTTACTTCATCACTTGAAATAATGTCTAGCATTTACTTCATTCTATTCTGGTGAATAAACCATGCTTAAGAAATAAGCTTTGTGCAATATATTGATTATATGTAATTTTCATGTGCCATTAGTCATATGTCTGCTATATATTAAACACTGGAATCCATGTGTTCAGCAGTTTGGGAATAAGCTAAGTAAAGTGGTACACAGGCACATAATGAAATGCTATGTAGCTATTCAATTAATGTTAACAATGAGTTTGTAATGAAAGTGAGACAATTATTATTAAAGAAATATATTAAATTATAAAATTGTTTATACAATATAATCTTTGTAAAATAACTATAGAAAAAATAGTATCTGAAAGCATTCTAAAATACATTGTCTCTGGATTTACATATGTGTATTAGTATTTTACTTTTTAATTTTTTCTCTTTTCTCTTCTTTCATGTTATATATCATAATGTTATAAGCTCAATCTAAACTAAACAACTTATTTAAAGTATATTTAAATTCTTCACAAATGCCAATGACAACTTCAGTTAGTAGAGTCACCGTTATATTTAGATATTCAAATCAGTTCCAAAATAGTGCAATTGTAGTATTTTCAGCAAAAGAGTTCAGCAAAAGTGTATGAAAATTAAGGTGACTGATGGCTTTTACCCTAATTCCACCTGAATTAAAAGGGCAGGTGGGGGCACGGCCCTAGAGGTTCTCCTTCTGTCTGCTCAGGTCCTTTGCTATCCGCCCCGTTCTGCTCACCTCTCTCCACCTTCCGCTTGTTCAGCATCCTCCTCCACATAGAGGCCCTTCCTTTAGGGAAATCTTTTCTCCCCACAAGCCTCACTCAACACTCATGTCCGAGAGGAATGGCATATTTTGGCTAAAATCACCATGCTAGGACACTGTTTTTCTCCTGGGAGCACTTTTTATGAATGCCACTGTATCATAATCTATGTCATTTATACTTATCAGCTTTCTTGCCATCCTTTAAGCTCCACAAAAGGAGGAGGGGTTCCGGCTATTTGGTTCCCTGCTGCTTTCCTAGCACCCAGCACGGAGTCTAACACATGAGTTCAGCAACTATTTTCTGCATGAATAAATGAATCTATCAAGTTTTAGAGACACCAGATGTGAATTTCAAATGTGTAAAAATTCTCCTGGCGTTGAAATCTTACTTGCAGGAGAGACTCGGGTCTAGGATGAAAGACGATTGTGGAGTGGAAAAGTCAGCTTTACACCTTCATCAAACACATTAGCACCTGTGTGTGACTGTTTAGTGTATTAGCTGTGTTTTTTTTGGTCAAAACTGAGGTTCAGAAGCAGCACAACATTCCGGCTGAGCATGCAGGCAGCAGACAAGACTACTTGGATTTGAGTCTCAGCAAGCTATTTACTAGATCTGTGAATACAGCGTGCTAATTAATGTTGCTGCCTTCCTTTCCTCATCCATATAACTGAGCATTAGTACCTAGTAAGGCTGTTGTAAAGAGAAACTTAGAATATGCAGATGAAGTGCTGAGCACAGAGTCCTGAAACATTGTAGGTGCTTAGTAAGTCTTAACCACAGTTATTGTTGTTAATAACAATTTCACTATTTCTAAATCCTTGCCAATTTTCTGAGACAAAAATTTCCTCAATTACCACTAGATGGCATTAAGGTAAATTTATTTATTTATTCATTTATTTAATTTTAAATAGAGTAGTAAATGAGACACAAACAAACAAAAAAAAGAACAATAGCAGCATACCGGTCATTAAGGTAAATTTAAAACATACAGACTATCTGGTCCTATATCCCTATCAGTGAAGACATGGTGAAAAGCAATTTTACACATTTTGCTTTAAGTTGTGATTTAATAACTAAGGATTTTGTTATTTTATGTAAAAATATCATAGAAGAGATCGTATTTGAATCAGCTATATTTCCATTAGGTTTCACTATGTGTTTTTGAGTTAGAAAAGTTATTGTTGAGTATTCTGAATGATGCTGCAAAGTAAACGGCCACCAAGACCATTCAAACCATGAAAAACACCGAAAACAAGGTGCTGCTTTGTAGTTGCAGTGTGACATGCTGGGGGCCAGCCACGTGCCACTGCCGGTGGAAATGGGAGGCGAGGAGTTGGGAATGGCCTAAAGGGGAGCGGAAGACAACGGGATAGTGAGCACATCTGGAAAAGATAAATATGTAAAAGAAGTGCCTAGGACTTGGAGAAAACTGTGTATTCCCCACGCTGCTCAAGGTTGCTGAACTGGGAGGAATATGTCTGTTGATTCCCAAAATTTGTAGAGTGTCAAAAGGCCTTGTGGTATGTGCCTGTCAGCACTCTGGTAAGCTGGGGCAGGAAGATTGCAAATTCAAGCTCAACCCAGACAATATAGTAACTTAGCAAGACCTTGTATTAAAATTTTAAAAATTAAAAATATTCTGGGGATATAGCTTAGTGCAGAGGCCTTGGGGTTCAATCCCCAGTTATCTCCCCACCCCAAAGTAGGATGTCATAAATTCTACAACAAGATGCAAATGTCAATATCCTCTTCAAAATCATTTCAGGGAATGTAAAACTTCAGTATGACTGTTTCTGGCCAGTTATTAGAGCATTTATTTGAAAATATGCTATATAAGATCTATGCATTTAAAACATAATTAATCAGAAGAGAATAACCTAGATTATAAGTAAAGTTCAATGAGCTGGGTGGTTTATTATCACAAAGAAATACTGTAAATTTTCAACTGAAGGGGAAAGATTAGTTTGTTATGGTGGCAATAGACCGGAGGTGGGGAATCATCAGCTTGGCAATCTTATTTAATCTGTGAGGTAGATTATCAAACACCTCAGCTCACTTTCCACTGTGAACTCCATAGGGTCAGCAAGAGTACTCCATGTCACCTCTGAATTGTCAAGGTGGAAAATAGTACCCAATTGTTCAACACATGTTAGTTACATTGGTTGTGCAATGAATGGTGAATGTATCATCAATTAGATCAAATGAAAGAATATTGTTGTTGGAGGCTATCAAAAACTGTTTTTGCTTAAGATGTCATAGTCTACTTGTCATAAAATACTATACTGTTTGAATAAATGAGAACACAAAATATAAATGAAAATACAAAATGGAGATAAAAAGGCCAAGTCAAGCTAAAAATAAGGCAAGGAGCTGTAAAAGCCAAATTTGGAACGTAATCATAAAGTAATGATGAGGACAATAATATAGGGTGTTTTGCTACCCAAGTGGAAGCAAAGCAGTAGAACTGGTGGTTTTGCTCTGCTGAGTATCAAAGTAAAGGTACACTCATTAAATGTAGAATTAGACCCAAGTGCACTGCTCACACTTAACCCCCAAAGACCTTTGCCATGAGAATGATTAAGGATGAATGTACAACAAGAAGACCTGGGACCAGGGCAGCTCAGCAGCACAAGCGCCTCCCTGGCAAGTGCAAGGTCCTGAGTTTCATTGCCTGTACAAAAAAAAAAAAAGGAGAACAAACTCACCACAAAGATTCAGTTTAGGAAACTCAAGTCTAGGAAAGTGATTTCTTTTGAAAACAAGCATTACTCATGAGAATGATTCCCATAAAGCCAGATCCCAGACAGTATATTAAAAACTACAAAATATAGAGTATAAATCTAAAAATAACCTATAAATGAGGGAGATGTTCTCTTTGCTGATACTATACCTGGAAAAAAATCATAACCAGAAGTTTGCTTAGTGAGCATGGAATCAGAGCAAGGAGGATTCATTGTATGACTGAAAAGTTTGATGAAGTTCGGAAATGTCTTCTGCAAGAGGTAGACAATAAATATGTTAGGCCTCATGGCCCATCAGGCTTTCATTAAGTGTGCTTAAGTCTGATATTGTGGTGCAAAACCTGCACAGACAATGAGTGAACAAGAGGAGGTGCCTGGGGTTCAGTAAAACCTATTTTGCCAAACAGGATTTGGCCAGATTTGTCCCCTGTAGTTTACCAATCCCTGATGTGTGGTGTTAGGTCCCGCATATCTAGCCTTTCCATGGTGATGTCTGATGTTTCCATGGAGATATCTGGACACACAAGCCTTTTATATTCTTAAACTGAGGCTCTCTCTCCCTTAGTTAAATGTAGTCAAAATTAGTCCCTGTGATTAGCCTTTTTGTAAGCTTCTGTGTAGGGCACATCCTTATGAGTAATTCTTTCTTTAGATATGATAATTTGTCCAATTGTTAGAATTAAGTACACTGCACTTAGGTGGCTTTCTATCTTCTTCCAGTGATTCTGCATATCTTTTGGATTTCACTTAGAGTTTAACTCCTACTACAGTCCTCAAGGTGTGGATCTAGCCAGACTGAAAATATTGCAGCCTGGGTATCAGTTGGTGTTTATAATCCTTATTTCTCCCAGTTTATAGTTCCAGGAAAACATCTTTAAATTGATTAGATCTTAGTGCCTTTCTGATCAGTTTGGGACACAGAACCACCTTCCACGGGGCTTGCTTGTGCAACAGGGGTTCTGTTTAGAAACTCCTTACCTACCACTAAGACTTCAAGAGTTTTACCTACTTTATTTTCCAGCTGCTTAAGTGATTCTGCTTTAACATTTGGCACTTGGACCCATTTTGATTTTAGTTTAGCACATGGTGAGAGATATGAGTCTTGAGTGAATTTTCTGCATGCAGATAGTCAGTCATGATTTCTTCTCCTAGCTTTAGGGCCCATAGATTTGTGAGATGCCCTGCTTCTCAGAGGCCCCTCTGTCTGTTCCCCAGAGTGTGGTAACTGTCCAAGCTAAGGCATGTCCTTGCTCACACTGGTAGATGGGTAAAGCAATCAACCTCTGATTACTGCTGGATGTAGGCTGTAGGGTGGGAGTTCAAGCAGAATGTTGGACTTAAATGTTAATACTCATAGGCCTGATTCTCAGTATGGAGAGCAGAACCTGTGTCCTTCACAGCCTGAGCTTCAGCTTCTCCATGGATCTATGTCTAACCTGCACTCTCTCTGAGGCAATCTCCCATAGTCCTTTTCACCCTGTCACTTTGAGAGGCTAACACTGAAATCCTAGAAGCTGCCGGTCAATTCTGCACTTTCTCCCTGGGTCTGTTAGTCCTCTGGGCTTACCTTCTCTCCCTAGGCATTGGCCTAGTCTAGAATAAAGTCAGTTAGTTTTTCCATGCCTCTACTGCCATGCGCCAAGGGTGAGCAAAACACAGAGTCGAGTTGGAGAAGGTGGCAGCCAGGTGGGGGCTTGCTGTGTCATCTCTTCTTCTGTCCCCTGGAATTGGCATTGTCGATGATCAGATCAGTTGGTTTGTGATTCTGCTGTCCCGTGCAAGGGGAAACAAAATGTAGTGTTAGCTTGGAGTTGGCAGGTGGCCATGGTCTGGTACAGAATCCACAAACATGTCAATGGTCAGGGGCCAACAGCACAGCCCCAGTGAGTAAGTAGGGGCAGCTCAGACTGCTAGTTTTAATGTTTTAAAAAGCTTCCTATGTAACTGTATTGGTCAGCAAGTTTTGAGAACAATGAACAAAGTTTTGGAGCCTCAATTTTCTCATGTTAAATGGGATCACTGATAATTTCAGATGTTTGTGGAGAGTAGTACTTGGAATTACACACATAAAATGCTTTCAAATGTGCAGAGCAGTCTAGAGATATAGTGGCAGGTTTTATTGTCATAAATTGTCAGCTGTGTCACAAAGATAGACTTCTGGCAATGTGGATAGAAATAAAAAGTAATGTAAGTGAAAGCAGAGACCCAGGTGACAGACCTGAAGACAAATAGGAACCATCTCTTTTGCACAATGTCTTTGTTCAAGGAATTGCAGGCAATTTGCGGCCAGGCTATGAGTGTTTTCTTTCCCATAGAAAGCCCTTTAGTATCTCTAGTTTCAGAGAGAACTCTAAGCAGTGTCGGTTAATGACTTATTATGATTTGGATCTAGATGTCTCCCCCCCCAAGCCTTATATGGTCATAGGTGGGGCTTTTTCAGAGTGTGTGAATTTGGGATTGAAGGTGTATAATATCTAAATCAGTCCTTTGCTTGTTTGCTACCTTCTATCTACCACAAACTGCTTCTCCTCTGTGATGCCTGTCTGCCATGCTACCTTGTATTGAAGCCAGGCAATGATTGACTGAAGCTTCAACAAACTCTGAGCTAAATAAATCTTTCCTCGCTTAACTTGTGGGTGTTGGTACTTTGTCTCAGCAATAAGAAAAGTAATTAAGACATGACTGGTGACAATCATTGAGCTTATTCCCGTTGTGAGTAGTTGATGCTTCTCAAACAGTTCAGCAGCACAATGGGGCTAATGAAACATATCTTTCTATCACTGTCTCTATCATGTAATATGTTGCTACAGTTTTCTTTTATTCCATGGAAAAACTTCCTTTATGCTCTCTGATCACCACGATTGCATCTCTCTCCCATATATGTCATAAGGAGGTAATTCAGGAGGAGGATAGGTTTGAAATCTATGCTGATTTTCCTACCTTTGTTTTTCTAGTAAACTCATCATGCTGTTGAACAAAGCCAACTCACTTTTATGATGTGTCTTCTTCTTGTCAAAAGAAGCAGTTTAACAAATTTAATGAGGAAAAAACAAACTGGCTAATTTGGAAAGACAGACAGGGCTTCAATTAATGGACTTACTTTTCAACTTATTAATTCATTGTTTTATAAACAGTGTGTGAATTTGTGACTGCTCAGAGGAGTGACCCTCAAAGGACAATGATGTGAGGAAGAGAAATTCAGCCTCACAGGATACTCATGTACTTCATCCATGCCCCATTTGGCTGGCTGGTAGGTATAGGCATAGCAAGGTGTTGATTGATACTTTCTTTGTCTCAAATTTTGGCACATAAGATGTAGAAATAAAGAACTTTACACTATTTCAGGAGTGTGTCCATACTTGTCTTCTTGACTGAAGAGGTCCACGAATTCTGTGTAGACTGGGATCCCTAAGTTTGAGGCACAGGTTTTAATCTCCACATGCAAAACAAACAAACAAACCAAACCAAGTAAACAAAAAGAAAGTTGGCTCTATAGCCAAGTGGGACCCATTGAAGGTGCACTTTCAACATTAACTTCAACATCAACGTCAACATCAAATTCATGCTTTAAGAAAGCTACAATATTATTTTTTTGTAGAACTCCTCAGTTATACCTGTGGTATCTGGAAAAAAGACAAGTATACATGCGTAACTGAAAAGTTGGAAACATATTTTCAACTAGTTGACAACATATTTAGAGTTCAAAGCCTGGTTCCAATTGCATACATGTGGTTTTATGCACACATGTGTACTTATTCTCCTGTAAGGTTACTGTGAAGTTCTTAGAGAATCTGCTGCATGTCAGGAAATCCCTTCACTCTCTGGTTATGACCTTTTGCCTGTTATTTTCTAACTTCTTTTTACACTTCTTCTCAACGTGTCCCCAACTCTAGTGTTCAGGCTCCACCTTAGAAGTGACTGCACAATGGTAATTTCTGGCTCTATCCTGGAAGGGTGGTGGTGTGAGTCAAAAGGGTAGCTGTTAATCATTCAGTCTTCATAGCAGAACAGCTACAAGATAAACAAATGTTATTCTTGATAAGTTCTCATGGCCCCACTCTGATAAGTTTTCATACTATTTCAGTATACATCTCTTTCCTGTGTCTTATCAAAGACCCTTTTATTTCCAGGAGTGACAAGGGAAGAGAAGAAGTAGAGAAGGAAAGGAAAACACTTTTCTGTATCTTTAGGTTGCTTTCAAGTAAATGGGCTTTTCATGGAGGCAGAATTTATTTAGGTCAGCTTTCCTACTGCTGGGACAAAACACCTGATACCCACAACTTAAGGAGAGGTTTACTTTGGCTCAAGGTTTTAAAGGGTTCAGCCCACAATGGGTTGACTGCAAGGCTGAAAGGGCAGGTGGGAGGGTGTGGTGGAGGAAAGCTGCTTACCCCACTGCAGCCAGGAAGCAGAGGGAGAGAAAAGGTGAGCCAGGGGCACAAATATCCTCTTTCAGGTCATGCCTGGTACTAACCTCCTGCAGCCAGGCTCTACCTTCTCACAGCACATTCAGCTATGAATGCATCAATGTATTAATCTACTGATTAATGTACAATTCCCAGGATCCAGTCACCTTTCAAAAGCTCTGCCTCTGACAATATAAGACTTTGGGGGACATTTGGGATCTAAACCATAACAGAATTATTACCTGATTCTGACTACAATCAGTAGAAAAATAGAATTTCCCACCAAATTTAGAGGATCTTTCAAATTGGGGTTCCAGTATTATAGCCACACAACTCTTTTATTAGATTGCTTGCAATTAGTTTTAATAAATTTTTCATCTTCTTTAATCATTTAAGGGAAAGTGTTATGATTTTGTTCTGGGGTTCACATATATAGAATAGAAAATTGCCTATTCAAAGGAACTCAAAGAGAGGTTGAAAAAATTGCCAAACTAATGTCAGGGTGAAAAAAGCTTTAGTTTAGGAGAAATTATTCATGTGTTTCATAATTTACAATCTTGTGTAAAATAATTGGAGTATCATCTTAGAAACTTGTGACTTGATTGAATTTAAGTTGGGTTCCAGCATTCAGGCTAAAGCTACACAAAACGTATAATGCTGTCTGAAATAAAAACTATAATAACTTCAGGCACAATTCTGAAAGGAAAAACTGTGACCATTGATATGTTAGTGGATACAGAAATAAAGGTTTTTAGGAAAAATGGTCCCACATATTTTCTGTCTCAGAAATTTTAGAAAAATTTCCCTGTGAGAGAAAAAATGAGCTAAATAAGAAAACTTATTGAAATATTAGAAGAGCATTGATTAAACTTAGTAAATATTAAGAATGACTTGGCCCTTTCCCCTCCACATGTACCTGTGCCACGCATTGCTAATTGATCAAAGTTCACTCTTACACTGCATATACAGTTAGTCTTTTGATCATCAGCAGCTACCAATGGCTAGTAGGAATTGTGCAATTTGATATCAAGATGCAACCTACTTGCTCTCCAGTTTAGTTGCATAAGGAGTCTCTTTGGCAAAGAAAGCTTCTTTGTCCAAGCATCAGAAAAACATTCTGAAATATCATAGGAGGAAAAAGAGATCATGTGTAAAGAATCTTACTCTAAATTGGAGGTGCCTTTTTTATGTGATTGCCTGATGTTTAAATCAGGTTGAACTTCTGGTGTCATTGATTTGTGCCTAAGCGAACCTAAAAACCAAGGTTGCTAACTACCTCTACATTCTAGAAATGGGTACAAATGAAAAGTCCAGGGTTGGGGTCAGGAACCTCTTTGTAGGGTCTGTTCATTAAGATGGAGTAAAATCTGTCCCATTCCCACTAATCATCCCTGCCTTTCGGGTCTCTGAAAGAAGGCTGGAGAAAAGGAAAAGTCATCTCTGTTTTCTGTGGTTTTGGGCCAATCTTCTTTCTCCTCTTTGTAAGTGAAGAGAGGGGCTGCCAGAAGAATCACCTCTGAAAACAGCGTTTTCAAGAAGAAAAGACTGGAATATTTTTGTTTCTCATCTTGATAGCTTGCTTTTATACTGTATACTTATTTAAGTAGGGGAAAAAGGACTGGAAAGAGAAAGTGGCTCAAGGAGGGGAGAAAAAAGTGGAATACCTAGACATTGACACTCAGGTAACATGAGTCTTCCAAGGGCTTGATGGAAACAACAGTAGGTAGCTTCGTCCAATCTTCCTATCCCCACCTAAAAGGTGTACCTTCTGGTGTGGGTGCCTCTACAGAAAAAGGCTGAG
This sequence comes from Chinchilla lanigera, assembly GCF_000276665.1. Lineage (NCBI taxonomy): Eukaryota > Metazoa > Chordata > Mammalia > Rodentia > Chinchillidae > Chinchilla > Chinchilla lanigera. Next base: position 3,079,922 of record NW_004955425.1, on the reverse strand, counting down.
GAGTTGACTGCTGGTGGAAGTTGCTGGCGAAATGACAAAAGAAGTTGAGCCGGAGTTAGAGCTCCCATGTTAGGAATTCTTCAGTAGGGGAGCTTCACAAGACCCTCTGTACAACTCTCACATGGACTTCATTTGGATCTGAAATGACTCCTAAAGACCCATGTGTCTTGTTCTCTGGGGTGGCACTTTGGGGAAGAGGTAGAAGCTTTAAAATGTGAGACTCATGGGAGGTCTTCAGGTCATTTGAGTATGCTCTTGAAATCCCAGTCCTTCCCTTCTTATTTATTCCCAGCCATGAGATGAGTGGGTTTGTTCTACCATGTACTTCTGTCAGTATGTGCTGTCATCCTGCAGGCCCAAATGCCTCAGGGTCAATTGCTCATGAACTAATACTTTCAAAACTGTGCACCAAGATCAATCTCTCTTTGTAAGTTGATTTACATAACATAAATAACATAATAACATAAATAAACTGAACAACACAAATGCCTACTACATGGAAGTCAATGAAGGTCAGAAAGTGCTGGCATAAGAAGAAACAATAAAAAGAGAAGCAAAACCTTGCTTTGATAAGTAAGAAGACACCTGCACTTCCAATCACAATAGTCAGCCTCCAGGATAAACTGCAATAACTCTTACCTCCTAGCAATCAGTTAGTCCTTTCCTACACTGAAACAGGGCTTCTCTGTATGGCCAGAAGAATACTGTCGAGGAAATAATGTGAGACATTCTGGACTGTGTCATGTAATGTGCGACAGTCTCCATGTTGGTCTCTTGCATTATATATTCTGGTGGAGGTGAGGACTATAAAGTGAGGACTATCATTTCATTTGCCAGCGACCAGCACTGATATTCCAATAAAGTGAGAGAGCTACCTGGAGAGCAGATTCACCCGGCTGAGTCTAGCCTTACGATAATGGCAGCTCTGGCAAACATCTGAACTGCAATCTCATAAGTAATGCTGAGCCAAAAATATTCTGAACTGCTCCTGAACCCTCCTCCCACAGAAACTAGGAAAGGTAATATATAATTACTAATGTTTTAAATCACTGTTTTGGAGGTAACCTGTCATGTAGTCATCCTTTTTTTCTTGCCTCTGCATTGGAGGAGTAAAGATTAGCAGAGGTAGGAGGAGGTATATAAAAGGTGAGGCATTTTGAGACACTCAGTTTACATCTCTAAATTGCAATGGTGACGGAGTTTTGAATGGGATATAATATAACTTGGATAAAGACATAAATTTTTCTTAAAATGACATTACTGGATAGGGAATAAGAATTTAACATGGAATAATGGGAAATCGTTTGGGGAAAAATCTTGTTATGCATATACTTCAAGAAGGTGAAACTCTCCAGTAAGCCACATAGAGATTAATTAAGAATATTTTTAAGAGTATAATTGGGTGGAAATGTTTACTCTTTCCTCCATGATCAGTCAACCATGACCTTGATCCTCAGAACCCTGAATTTCATAACTAGTGCCCCAGAGTGAGGAAAACATAATGTACTGGTTCTATAAATTCAGGCTTATGCTATAACAAATGTAAGAGGAATTATTTAAAAGAAAAACCTTCCTTTCTGAACTTCTCACATGTGAGAGCTCTAGAAACATAGAAAGTCAGCGCTACTTTGTATACATTTCTCTGTGTTGTGAAGCTACTCTGACATTGTTTCGATCATTGTAATAAAATGTGAAGAATGGTAATAGATGGTATAAATATTCACACACTGCTCTGGATAGCTAATTTAGTTCTTATGTAATTCAATCTTAGCTCTCAAAGACAAAGAGAAACTAGCTAGTGTGACATGGATGTCCATAAACTTAGTGTTTGCTGATTGGAAAATATGATGTGTTCTCTGTAGTTTTGATAGCATTGTTAGGGAAAATGTAAAGTAACCAGCTGCTTCAGATAAACTTCTAGAGATTAATTGAGACAAGTTTGAAGACAGTGGCAGCCTGCAATGAAGATTTTAATCTGTATTGAGTTATAACAGAGTCAAGATCATTCTATTTCTTGTAAACAACATAAAATATCATTCCTTTCTTTTAGACAGTGTCTCCCGAGACAAAGGACCTTGAGAACTTTCCATAGGGTGGGACACAGAGGTTTCTCCTGCTGCGAACCATACTCAAGATCTGCACCATAGATCTTCTGGTGTCACAGAAGTTTGGTGGGTCACAGCTCTGCAGAACAGATGGTGCCTCCAGAGCAGGGGAGAGCCTTGGATGGAAATTATTATTACCCTTTTGTGGCTTACCCTGACCCTATTATTATGAACAACAACAACCTGCTAGTGTTCATAAGGAGCCATTACCTATATTTGCTTATTAATTTTGCAAATAAAATTTAACTGTGACACTGAGGTTGCTCTAATTTTACCTATGAAGAAGCTGAGGTTGAGCAATAGTAGCTGACTTGCTCCAGGTCATACAGCTGGAGAGAACCAAGACCCTGTGTCAGGTCTAGGATTTTGCTTTCACTGAACATTTCAGATGCCTTTTGTTGTTTAGGTTTCTATTTGCATCAGCCAAAGATCTGGGCGTACTAATGGAGAATGATGGGACACTTCTAAATACTTGTGAATGATTCAGTTGAGTTTGGATATTGTTCTTTTCTTTTTTATTTGATCAAGGAAGGGTGCTCGATTCTCCCTTGAGTTGTATTAGCTTCCTAATACCACTGAGACACAATACCTGACAACCGCAACTTAAAGAAAGAAAGATTTAATTTGGCTCATGGTTTTGGTGAATTCACTCCATGGTTAACTGGCTCCAAGGCAGGAGGGTCATGGCACAAGGGCATGGCGATGCAAAGCTGCTTAGTTCCTGGTGACTGAAAGCAGAACAGGGGAACAGCACCAGACAGGAAGGAGTGAGTGACCAGACAAGGATCCAAATGCCACACTTCGCTGGCCCATCCATAAGGGTGCTCTACTTATCTGACTGGCAGATTCGAAAGCCATCCTACCCACCACAAGTCAGGCTAATCTTTATTTGGAAGCAAAACATGATCATTATCACATATGATGACCATGAAGCTGCCTTTTCATTTTTGTTTCTTTGCAGAAATAGGAAAATATCCTAAGTAAAATAAAAGATGCTATTAAGAAAAATGAATCTGTATCAATATATATGGGCAGCTGCACAGTTGGATAAATGTAAACTTCCTAGAGTTTGCAATGATACTGTGGACCAAAGAGCACAGATTTGAGGGTCTGTGGTATGTTGAGGAAACATTAAGGCTTTGAATCTGAAGCTCAGAAGAATCTGAAAGTCTGTGCTCAAAATAAAGATGTAAGGATCATCAGCTTGGAGTAATTAATGTCCTAAGAACAGGACTTCCTGGCTTATGAATAGAAAAATTTCACATCCTGGAGGCCTATGTATAGGAGAAAGAAGCCGAATGAAACCAAATTCAAACCATTGAATTCTAAGAGAGAGACAAAGAAAGCAAAACCTCCAAAAATGAGACCATTAAAGTGTGAAGAAAAAAGTCTTAGCACAACTGGAATACCAAGATAAATTGAAATTCATTGCCATAATTAGAGCACCTTTTGTCCAAATCAGAAGTTCTTGTCTAGGTCAATGCTTGTACCCTACTCTGCACTGTTCATGTTTGATGGCAGTACTTGAGTAAAGCAGGCTGCCACTTGGTCTTTAGGGGGAAAGAGCTCTATGATGATATGATGATTCATTTTTGCTCTTCTTCAAATACCAGACTTCTTTTTCTCCAAAGCCCTTCCCAACAGACCTTCACATATTTTCAGGTTTTATTGATTCATTTATTTTTAAAATTTTTATTTAAAGAGAATAATAAAAAAGAACAATAGCAAAACACCAGCAACAAAGATAAAAACAAAACAAAGCAAAAACTATAAAATGATACAGGGTTTCAGAACAAAATGATAGGAATTAGCAGGGGTTGCTATATTACATGTTGTTATCTTCAGTGAAGTTGCCCAGATTACCAGATGTAAGGATGCAATAAATATATGAAAAATGTTCAACATCATTGTTCATTTGAGAAATGCAAATTATTTTCAGCTTTTAATGCATTGTAAGTGAGATTTCTTAAGCATTTGTGTAAGGAAATATTTAATCAAATTATTTGGGATCTTTGTATCTACTCATTAATTTAATAAAACAACAACCAAATTACCTTGGTTTTGCTTTTCATTCAGACAGTATCCATAAAGAGTAGATGGACTGAGATAAAAATAATGCCACTGGAGCTAACTTGTGTGTGTTAAAAACCCACAGGGGTTTTGTAGCATCAGACAGGCTGCTTTCCTTAGAACCATCAGAATCACACTGGAAGGCCTGGTTCATAACTTTGAGTGGTGCTTGAACTGAACCCAGTCTGCAATTTTCTCAAAAGCAATTACTAATTATAGGTTTTCTGAAGATGCAGTGAAACTGCTCATCATCGCAAAAACCCTTCCCAGCAGGCATGAAGACCCTCATGGAAACACTGGCTGGGCTCAGAGTGTTTTGAGCTTTAGTCCCTGTGAGGTTGCTCCAAACCAGTCAGAGAACTGGGTAGAAGAGGCAAGAATCTGAAGTGAACTAAAACAAGTTTCCATTACTGAAAGAACTTTGACATGACTCTTTTTGTGAGTGATCCAGGTCTAGTATCTACTTGAATCTATCAAGTGCTCTCAACCTCCTCTCACTTCCCCAGATGAATGCTAGCATACCAGTGCTCTCTTACAGTTTAGAATCAAGATACAATGTAAACTGCTAGGTGTGACTCCCTGGGACCAGTCATATCAGGCCTGTCTTGCCTTTTATTCTGCAGCCTCCAAATCCACAAGAACATTCTCTTGGTCTCTGTCATACCTGTGTTCGAGCACTGATTTTGTCACATTTATTTATTTATTTATTTGAGAGTGGAAATATTTAAGGAGTTCTTTTGGGTGACGGTTACACAAGTGTATAAAATGACCAAGACTCATCAAGCTGAGAAATCTATAATGCTATAGTGATTAAATCATTCATCCATTTTAAATGTTTTTCATTTTTTTTATTTTAAAGTGAAAAAATAATAAAAATATTGATACAGAATTCCAAAACAAGATAATAGGATAGTAACAATGGTTAATGTATTGTGTATTGTCATCTTCAAAGTAGTTGCTCAGATCACAAGATATAGGCATAAAAAATTGATCAAAACTGTTAGCACAAACTACCCTTTTCCATGAACTAATAGAAATTAGCAGTATAACTATCAACTATCTTCCTTTTGGACAGTTTCTTCCCATTTCACATTATCCATTGTACATTTTGGATCTTATTTACTCCTTCAGCTTCTTACACTAGGGAGACAATGCTATGTTTACACATGTGAGTATGATTTATTTCACTTATGAGTATGATCTCAAATTGCATTCATTTACCTAAAAAAGTCTCAACTTTATCCTTCTTTACAGTGAAGTAGTACTTCACTGCACAAAAATACCACATTTTTAAAATCATTATTTTGTTGATAGACATTTGGTTTGTTTCCAAGATTTAGCTATTACAAATTGTGCTGCTATAAATTTGGATGCACATACAATGTTGCGGTATGATTTTTTTTTAAAATTTTTTTATATTTTTGGTTTTTTTTTTTTTTTTCTGGTACCAGGAATCAAACTCACAACCTTGTGCTTGCCAGGCAGGCTCTGTGCCACTGAGCTAAATCTCCAGCCCCTGATATGACATTTTCAATTCTTCTGGGAAAATACCCAGAAGATGAATAGCTGGGTTGAATGGGACCTCTAATCTTATCTTTTTGAGGGATCTCCACACTGATTTCCACAGTGGTTGCATGTCTATACTCTCACAAACAGTGTAGAGGTGTTACTTTTTCCCAATAGCCCCACCAGCATTTGTTATTGGTTGATTTCTTGATGATAGTCATTCTCTCTAGGGTGAGATGTAATTTGGTTTCAATTTGCATCTCTCAAATGACCAATGATGTTGAACATTTTTTCATATAATTATTTGCTATTTGTATTTGCTGCTTCAGACACTTCCACAATGCTGTTCTTGCCAAAGGCGTGTGTGCTCCTTCCCCCCGGGGCTGCCTGACCTGGTCTCGTCAGTAGTCTTTGTCTTTGTCATTTCTTGTGTTACCTTAAGTGAATTACATAACTCCCAGAAGGCTGTATTTCTTTAGGTATGAAGTGGAGAAAATAATGGTAAACAACAGTACACATCTCATAAAAATTTTGGGAGGCTTAAGTAAGTTAATGATATAGCATACCAGGCAGACAGTTTATGTTTATTGAAACTAAGTCTTTGTTTATCAAATGACAAAGTTGGAGCAGTCCATTGTTCTCAATTTGAATGTGCATATAATCTGAGGAGATTGTGAAAAAGTAGGTTTTGGGGATTGTTGTCCCAAAGACTCTGATTCATTAGATCTGACTTTGAGGTCTAAGAATCTGTATTTTTAGACAGATTCCCAGGTAATTTCCATCCAGGTCCATGTAAGTACACTGGGAAAACTACTGGAGCCCGCACAAGATTTCCCAGCGTCTTCTGAGGAATCTGAGGCTCCACAGGCCTGTCCGGAGTACAGAAGAGAGGAAATTCACTTGTGATTACGAATGAGTCCTAGACAATGTTCTGAAAGACTGTGGTTTGGTGGAGAAGTGGAAGTGGGAAGATAGGACCTTGCACAGCAGAGGAACAGCAGGAGCAGTGACTCAGAGGGTGGAAGGGGAAGAAAGCGTGACCAGGTAGGAGATCTGCAAAACTGAAGAAGTGAGTAGGAGAGGGAGAGTGGGAGGTGCGAAGAGTTAAGCAAGAAACAGAGTGTGTGAGCAGGGACTCCCCAGCCTCAACCAGACAGTGGAGGGAAAGATCATTACTGTGACACTGTGCGTGGTAACCCAGAGAATGCATGCTTATTAGGGGATAGCTGGCAAACTCAGGTCTGGGCTTATTAGGACTTGCATTAAAGTGACAGCTGTTGGAACAGAGAACCAGCAATAACACCTCTAGGGATTTCTGAATTTCTCTCCATTGAATTTTAAAAAGTATTCAAGTATAGCTCTGGGGAATTGCATAGGGCTAAAGTTGCTATAAACATAGACATTCCACCGGCAGGTAGGGAGCAGAGACTTTACCCCAGTGCAACAAAGCATCAAGTGTGCAGGTTCTGGTAACACTTGTTGAAGAGTAGGTCAATATTTAAACGCGCTCCTTCTACCTCTAAAGTGTTGGTGGAGGGCACACTTAGACTCAGCGGCAAAAACTTAGATTGGTTCTTGTCCCAGGCTCCACTTTTATCTTCAAAATCTTTGCCAGCACAAGTGGTCTATTGAAACAATAGCTGGGGATGAAGAGGGTCTTTGAGTTACTATGGGGAGCCTTGCTGCGTGTACCTATTGCCCCAGCTTGCTAGGTAACAGCTGCCGAGATAATAATGCTGAGGCCTAGTACCTTCAGTCTGTTCTCTCTGGACTGGTGGGTGGTTTCTTCCTGGGAATGCAGAGCTGAGCAACTGTGAGATACAGGGAATCTAGTGATTTCTTTGCCTCCAGGATTTATTCTTAGGGGTGATATGAAAAGGGCCAGAAAAATCTATATGGGCAGATCGATTTTCAAAAACAAAGATGGATACTTGGTTTTGATTGCTACAGCATCAGTTCTTTAACTGACTCTGGGAACAAACTGTCCTTGAAAAGTAGCAGAAATATATTGATATTAATTTCATACTCCAGTGCAGCATTACAACTCTGTTATTTCTCCTGAATGGTTTATTTCTCCAGTTTCATCCTAGCCAAAATGTTTAGAGAACATTATTTTCCTTGTGATTCATATTTTCTAATTTTTAACTGCACTTGCCTTTAAACTGGCCAGGGACTTCTTCAAGCCAGCTTAATTGCTGGTTCCCTGGAAACCTCTGCATAAAGCCTCTGCTGTATTTTAATCTTCTCTTCTTTCTCTTTCAATTCATGGTGTAATTTGAAACATACCTTATTTTCCTGTTTGATTGTTTGCTTTTTGATTTCCTTAGTTTTATTTTGTAGGAAAGGAATCTTGCAATAAGAAAAAAAATTAGGGGTATAGTAGATTACATAGAAAATCACTTTTAAACTTGACTTTGCATGATACAGATACATGGATCTTCTTTTAATTTTTTTTTAAGATTTAACTGATTTTGAATTGTGAAACCTCACAAACACAAAGTTAGAGTTCTCCATAGGAAGTACTCAATAAACATCAGTCATGTATAAAAGAATCTGATGAATATGGTTTATGAATTATCTGATTGACTTTTAAAAAACTGGATGGGATAACTATTACTTCCATTTAATAGGAAAAGATACAGGTTTGGAAAAGTTGAAGAATTTATCTAAAACTAGATACAAAATCATACTACCTCAGTATCACATATATATATCCTACCACTGCAGGATTTTAATAAGCTGTGAAATATATTGTTGGTTCTGTGTATTTTTAAACGATATTCAGGAGCTGGAAGAGATCAAAGCATGTAATGTATTCTTTTGTATGGGTATAAATTAGGTGGTGGTGACCAGACAATAATGCTAAGGTCCCAATTCTCCCTGTGAAGCCTTCCAAAGTAACTGCAAATGCTGAAACTGAAGGAATTGGTCTCAGGGAGATACGAGCAATCTTAGAAAATGTCTCAATCTCTTCAGGCTGCTGTAACAAAGCACCTTACATGGGTAACTAATAAATAACAGGGATCTATTACAGTTCTGGAGTCTGGGAAGTCTAAGATAAATGTGCCAAGAGGTTCAGCGGTGACTGGTCCCTCATTACTTTAAAAGTCGCACTTGCTGGTGATGTTTTCACATGGCAGAATAATGAATCCTCCTAGACAGAAGGGCACAAAAGAGCTCACTTTCATCTCTTCTATAAGGGCAATAGTCATATTCATATGAGGGGAAGCTTCATGATTTACTTCTTAAAGGCATTACCTCTTACTATTATCACATTGGGTGTTAGGTTCCAGATTCTGAATTTTAAAGGGACATTCACATTCCAGTCACAGCAAGAGAGGTAGACAGTTTCTAGATGGATGTGCAACACACAACACTGGAGGGCAGGATAAGAACCACAACATGAGAATGATGCCAAAGAACTTTTCTGAATGAAACGTTCTGGCATCTTGGGACTGCAATAAGTGTCCTGACACTGCCTCCTGGGAAGCAGCATCAGAAAGGAAGACAACAGAAAGCTTCTAAACTCTGGAGGATCTGACTCACAGGTAAAAGGGACTGGCTTAGTTAAGATACAGAGAAATGTCAGAACTATGGGAAGGGCATTTTTTGAGACAAGATGGTCAAGGTCTACAGGGTAGGTAGGTATGGCATAGGAATAATTCATTCAAGATGAGTTCTCTCTCTTTTACTTTTTTTTTTCCACATATATGGTACTTTATTCACTTGATCCACTGAGAAGATGAGAACTCAAGGTCAAAGCTCTGGACCAAAGGGTACTTGACAGGGTAATAAGTTGTAACTTGAAAACAGAGATCAAAATGGGAGCATCGGCAGAGCCAAATGCAAGGACCAGAGGCAATGCTAAGGGTGGTTTGAGGCTCATCAGTATGAAAGAGACACAGACAATGGGTCGTGATTCCTGAGGATCTATTTGTTCCGACTGGCAAAAGGGGAAGTGGAGAGCAACGTGGAGTGATAATTCTTACCAGTGTCACACTTATATGCGTCATGGAGAAATCCATTATAAATTGTGCATATGTGGTCTGGCTTCATATTGGATTGGTCAGAGATTGGAATAAGGAAAGATTTTAGGAAGATCTAATATTGGGCCAAGCTATGGTCACCTGGAAGGGTCACCAAGAAAGAGAAGGCCAGTCTGAGTTCTGTGAAGGAAAGTATGAACCTAGATGGAGGAGGTTTTAGCTTATTGAAATAAGCCAACCTACCCTTCCTTTAAGGAGTGCGTAGTGAATATGTGGAATTAGTTACAAAGTGGGTCTACTTTACTTTCCTGTGTCTTGTCCTTTTTTTTCTCTCCCTCTTTTTAAAACTGGTTAGACAAATTAATGGGTTTCATGTTAGTAGGCTTTTATGTGCAAGTAACATACTTTTATAATTTTCACCAACCCCTTATTCCTCACGCCCCACTCTAGGTTCTCCTTTTGGGGAGTGGTTTTAATGTATATAATATGTTTTGCTGATATTTATCCCCCCCACTACCTGTTCGTCCCTTCTTCCTTTCTTCTTGTCTAATAATAGTCTCCTATTTTCTTATCTTTTTTAAGAGTCTACATATTATGGGTTAACATAGTATGTGTCTGAGTCTCACTAATTTTGTTCAATATGATATTTTCCAGATGTATCCATTTTTTTCATAAATGAAGAATTTTGTTCTTCCTTGTGGCAGAGTAATTATTACATACATAGATCACATTTTCTGTCTTTTGTTTTCCAATCCATTCCCAGGGCTCTCTTTGACTTTTGAATGAACATTGGCTTCTGATATTTCTCTTCCTCCTGGCAAGACATCTTCACGGGTAACACTTTGGTGTAGATCTGAACCTCCCACAGACATGTACTGCTATTACGTGCAAGTCAAAGAGGCGGGGCCCAGTTCTGTAAATGTATATGAGAGAGTAATTGTTAAAAATTATTCTTCTTAATAGTTCCATTATCCTTGGAACATATCTATCCTGAGTCATCCAAAATATATTTGACAGAACAGTATTTTCCAGAGGTTTCTCCATGGAACACTGTTCTTATGAGCTATTCTGGTTTTGTGGCCATATACTTTTGGAAGTGAGATATTGTATTTTGTTCTTGAAGATGTACCATGAATATGATCATACTAAAGGCCCAAGAAGTCCTGTCCTCAGTGGAACTCTTCAAGAAACAAAATGTTTGCCAAAGTTACATGGCTTAACGACTATAAAATTTTTGCAGACTAGTGTTCCAAAGAGCAAACTAGGGGAAATACTGTCACAGAGCATGGCTTCTGTTCTTTTTAAGTTGTTAGGCCAAGTGAGATTTACTGGTAGCCATTTACTGATAGCTGAAAATAAAATATGTTTTTGCCAATAAACATTTTCTCTTTTGATATTTCATTGCCATGAGTCAGAATACTCCTTTGTTCATTTGTGTAGGAAATTTCTTAAGCTTTTATTTGTCATTCCCTCACATTGGGAGGAAAATAAGTGAAACAAAGTACCAATGTATGGTAATCTTTTTTCCAGAATATTATTCAAAGATGATTTTTATCTCTGGAAATAAAAGTAAAGCATCTATTTAATATGGTTTAGTCGAAGCTTTCAGCCTTTATATTGGTTAATGTGACCTGCTGATGGTAATGTTGATTCTTAGAATTGGTGAATTTTTCATGAAGGAAGATGCAGCTGGCTTTTCAGTAATAATTATAAGTCTACTTTTCTCCATTGGTGATTAAAAACCAGTGAAAAGTAAGCACTGCTCCACATACTGTAATCCGAAAGGAGAGAGATTCACGCGGGACTGGATGGATACATTATTGTGCGAGGGATAAGGGGAGCACTATAAAATATCTGAGCTGTATCCAGAAGTCTGGGGTTGTTGGTTGGGAGGGATGCAGTCACATCCTTTAAGCTTATAAGGAAGCTTTAGATAGTCAACCAAATCAGCATTCAAAATGGGATGGAATGGGAGTGAAACATGATCTTAAGTGTTGGCGGTTTTGCTGCTCATTGCAGTCTGTGAGTACATGCCCCGGGGGTACAGTGATGGGAAGTGTGAATTTGCTCAGCCCTCGTTCTGCAAGTACCTCTTACAATATGTGCACACTATCACATGTGCAGGGGTTCCTGTGATTTGCAATTCTCACCCAGTATGGTCTCTAAACAGAAACCAAACCCTTCAACTTATTCTTAACTTCAGACTCAGCGATTTGCTCTTTTGGACTTACTAAGAGATTGTGTATCAATAAAGGAGTGAATTTTTAAAGAAATTTCAAAGAAAATTTGGCTATCTACAATTTTTGCCTTGTTCACAAGCTTTAGAGCTAACCTTTCCAGGTGAGGAGACTCAGGAATTTTGTCTTTGTGATGCCCCAGGTACCCATTATATTTCTCTGACTCCCCTTCTCAAGCAGAAATCACATGAAGAAGCTGAGTCAAGTTCAGGGAAAATCACAGAAGATTCTTTTATCAGCAGCAGCCACATTTTTCCAAGGAGGAGAATGGCCTCACTCCACAGACACCCTTTCCTGCAATAGGTGGGGTAAGAGTGAGCATGGAAAGTTGGTACCACTTTTGTTTTGGTCTATTGCATGTAGTGAAAAGAATATTATCATTTATAAAGCATTTTATTCATTTGCATGGCCTAAGGTGGGAAAACTTTCAGTAAGCTGTTTCCACTGTCATAAATCTCTATTAACCTCAAATGTCAATATGCAGTATCTGGTAGAGTAAGTTCATTCATTTTGCTGTAGACCTCTTTATATAAACTGAAATAAAATTTTAGTCTCATTGAAAACAAACATCAGTTTCAACGTATTATGGTTTGACTTCACAATTTTTCAACTTCGTGACAGTGCAAAAGTGCTAATGTTCTTTAGATAAATGTACTTTGAATTTTGACTTTCCTGGGATGTGGTGTGAAGCTCTTGTGATGTTGGGCAGTGGCCAGAAGCTGACGCTCACAGTTAGGCTTTTCATCATGAACACAAACAGCCAATATTCTATAGCATCTGTGCTGCCGAGCTCTACTATTCTGCAGTGTAGGTATTTTAAATGCATTGCTCACATACAGTATTTTCAATTCATGATTGCTTTACCAGGATATAGCCACAATGTAAATTGAGGATCATCTGCATTTGTTAAACAATTTTAAAGTGTTAAATTGATTGATAGGTGTAACCTTACTATACTTCACTCTGGTGATATCTTCTTATCATAGGAAAATAGATTATAGCAACTCTGAAATAGGTATGAATATATTTTTTCATGCAATTATTGGTCATGGGCACAGGCTACTCTATCTTTGTGTATAATATGAAGCCATTTGTTTGGATTATTAAGTACTTTAGAGTGTAAGGTTTCTCTACACATCACAAGGATCTGTGGCTATTTCAGGAGAAATCTATGAAAATTTGGGTGATATTCAAATTTTTTTTATTATACGCATGTGCCTCTAATTTAAGACAAATAAAAAAATGAACTATGGGTAAGGCCAATCTTTCCATGGGCCTAAGCTACTAGAAGGGAGATAGGATGTGGAACCATCAGATGATTCCTAGAGAAACTGGTGTATCATACCTTGGCTGTTGAAGCTCTGAAGTGCTCAACTGGGCCAGAGACTAGTGATGTCAAGAATATTAATAATAGTAGATGTGAATCTGTTCCTGGAACTCATCAAGCAGAAGACCTGAGAGTCACCAAGAGGGAAAACCCTTTCTTCTAGCTTTGGTATATGTGCTCCCTCCTTTCTTCTCCTTTTCTGTGTAGGAGTTCTTGAGAAGTACAAGGACTCAGTGTGGCAGGGGAGGGGGCACAAGGTCTGGGCTCCATGAGCTGAGGGAGTAAAGGAAGCTCCCTGAACAGGCAGAAGTTCTCTCTGTAAGTCTGCTTTTATTCAGTGCTGCGGGCAGAATAAAGCCTTGTTCACTTTTCACCTTGATAAATTTTTCTTTCTGCCATCCCTACATGTCTCTCTTCACTGAACATCTATGATATTATCTCTATTATTTCTTCAGACACTTTTGTCCCCTCAGGCTTTTAGGCAGAAATTCAGGCAGCTACAGTTTTGTCTCTGGACTTTTTGATGATTGATGGAAGTTGTCTTCAGATACCAACCTTGGCTCCCATCGATTCTATTTTGATCTATTTCATCTATATTTATCCCTTTAAATGTCCATTGAGGATGAGGATTTTTTTTTTTTTTTCCGACCATGTCAAGGGAGGGGGAAAGACGCCTGCAGATGCTATGGACTCAATTCTGCCCTTTGCCTCACGTATTCATATATGATCTCTAACCTGCAGCGCCACTTCCAGTTGTTGCTATCCAGGGATTCCTGTCACTAGCCCGGATATCACAGGGAAGAACTTCAGCATATGTGGTGATCTTTGTGGCAGAGTGGGGAATATGGGAGTCAGAGAACAAAGCAGCAGCAACAGGCGTAGTGGTGAAGGTCTAAGGAGGAGGCAAGAGGAAACAGGAGGTGACTTCAGCTACTTATCAATCACAAGCACTGGCTGCTATGTCTGAGCACAGGGATTGCTGGGCAGTCTGAATCTTTTCATTCTAGCTTGAGTGGGACTAAATGCTACTGAAATCACAGAGAGAGAATCCTCTAGCTATTCAGATTTGCCCAGTAACTGAAAATAATGGCTCTAAAGTCTAGTGAAAACCATTTCTTTTCAGGCTATCAACTGTCTGTGTAATCCTGGACACATCACTCCACCTCAGTTCTATCCATGGGAGGAAGGTTATTGTATACGTAATAAATAAATGAGACCGAGCACAGTGGCAGGCACTACTGTAGGACCAAAACCAACCACAGGAAACAAGGACAGGGAAAGGAAACCCCAATTTCCTCTCTTCAAATCTTCAGAGAACGTCCCTGCCATGATTTATATCACCCTTCTTTTTGGGTTCTAGGCTAATAATAGAGCTCATTAAAGCAAAGTCTTTCTGAAGAGGGCTGGAGAAGGTTTTTGAACCAGCTGGTCAATGTGTTCCGAGAAAGCAGGAAGTTCAGGCCCACTGCAGCCAATCAACTGGTTAAGGGTTTGTTTAGCACTTCCGATTGTTCATTTGATGTGATTCAGAAATTGCCTAAATGTTTTAATTATGTCTCTTTCATTGTATTTTAACAAGCTAATGAATTCTTTCACCCACTCTTTATTCTACAATAGCCCAATAATTATAATATCCAGAAAATCTTTTTAAATTGTCAGAAATCGAAACGCAATAGAGCTCTTTCATGGGCAGTAAAACGAATGTGCTAATTTTGTTCATTAACAAACATCTTTGAACACTCACTGTGTGGTGAGCTCCACACAGGATGAGAAGGAAGTATAACACAAAAGATACAGAAGACTATCTTAGTTTTGTTTCAGAATGAAAATACATGATCTCATCTCATCTTGGCTGTTCATTTACGAACTTAGTTATCATTTGTAGAATATCCACACACTGTTATCCAGGCACCGTGCTGGGCATATAGTGAATGAATGTGACTGGAACATAAAAGAGAGGAAGGGATTGGAAAGAGATGAGCTTGAGGTACATGGGGCCAGATCACGATGTTTTATGTAGACTAGGATAAAGGGCTGGAATTCATAGTTTAAACAGAGAATGCAGGGGCAGATTTACATGCTACATGAATAATTTTGGCTATGACGAGGAAGGTGGATTTAAGGAAGGGTTATTTGGCATAGTAAGACTCCTGTGATTTAACAGAAGAACATGGAGACAGTGAAACTAGAGCTGGATAGGGGCCACCTAAGGATTCCTCTTCTCTTTCTTCCTTGTTTCCTAGAGATTTCAATTAGGATCAATGACCTTTGATTTCAATAGGGATCTGTGTTGTTCTGGGGAAGGTGATTTCACCTGTGCTCTGATGGGCGTAGAGCCAGGACTAAAGATAGGCCAGTTACATTAGGTTTAGGAGGATGGAATGTACTGGTTAATATAGACTAAGTCACCTGCTTCACTTAGGTATCTGGGCACGGGTTTAGAAATGTATATGTCACCTGAAGGAGTCCAATAGCAGTGAATGTCAGATTTCTTGAGGAAACTCTGCTCTGGAAGATTTAGTACACAACTATTTGGTGACATTTACTAGAGATTTGGAAGGGAAAAGAGAATCAGCTGTTCTTTTTCAGAGCCAATTGCAGGCAGATGCAGGGGAAAATGTGAGGTTTAAGGCAGTTTCCATCTGAGCTTTCTACAACTTCCTCCTTAGGTAAAGCTTTTGGGATCAATGTTAAGAATGTCAGTGGTTGCTTTGATGGCTGCCTTTACCCCTAGTTCTTCCAAGGTTTGTTGTTTCCTGTATTCAAATCTTCTATATTTGGCCTACTAAGAATGGTTTGTTTTTAGACTGACTGCTTAAGTTAGTAGTTTAATGCATGAGGAAGATTGATACTGCTTGAGAAATAATCTAAGTTGGAAGGATATAGTTCATATGTAAATACTCAAGGAACACCAATATTTAGGGATCAGGAGAGGGAAACAAGAAAGGAGGAACCAAAAGAATCATCTGAAAATGATAAATATATGCAGTAGGATATAATATTATGGAATCTAAAACCTCAAAGTTTCAATGAGGAAGAAGAATTATAAAAGTAAGGGGAATTGGTAAACAAGGGCTAAAGAGTGGGCAGAGAGTTTTAGGGGGTTGGGATAAAGTCAATTACGAAAATAGAAAGAGTAGTTTCAGTACAGTACTATATACTGAAGCTAAATTATAGGTTCACTTTGATGAAATGGCCCAGACTATTCACTCATGTGAAAAGATAGCATGAGTTGTGGTTGCCTCATATTTTTTAAACAAATTTTTATGATTGAGAAATTTCCCTCGTATATCTGGATGTCCCAAGGTAGAAATTAGACAGTCATTTCCTCCTAAACCTTCCTCGCTACTAGAGCACAGACATTTAAATTGGCTTCATCAACCAAAGGCACCAAATTGAGATATTAATTTGGAAGACACTGATCTGAAGAAGGAAGCATAAGGCAATTTTGGCAAGAGTGCTGAGTCCCTCACTGAATATATTAATAATCTTATACCTTGTGAGCTATAAGATATCATACCTTTTTTTTTTCTTCCAGTACCAGGAATCAAGCTCATGACCTTGCTTTTGCCAGGCAGGCACTGTGCTGCTGAGCTAAATCCCCTACTCTTGATCTAGTAATCTCACTATTAAAAATCAGAAATAATTGTGACATGCAAAATAATTACATAGTTATGTAAATGGTCACTGAATCATTATTTAGAGAATGAAAAACTGATTATTCACCCTTAGTGGAAGGGTCAAATGAGCAATGACACAGATATTTGATAAAATATTATTCACTTTGTGATTTTCATGTTAGTTTCTGTCATATAATAGGAATTTATTCAAGGAATAAATTATTAAAGTAAAAATGATGGGGACTGTGCATGAAAACTTTTATGATTTGATGTGATAATGTTCAATAAATAGGAAAATGAATTACATATATACATATAAATTGTATTTGAGAAAAGTAGGAATACATGAACATGTGAATTTCACTTAAATTCAAAACTCAAAAATGAGAATAGTTGTGATAGAGCAAGGAGTATGTGATCTTTTGCTCTTACCTTTTAATATTGTGCTTTAGTCTGCATGGGCTGCTGTAGGAAAATACCACAGATCAGGTGGTTCATAAAGAACGAAAATTAATTTTTCACCATTCCAGAGGCTGGGAAGTCTAATACTAAAATGCTGGCTGATTCAATGTCTGATGAGATCTTATTTTCTATTCACAGATGTGCATCTTTTTGCTGTACCCTACATTGTGGAAAGGTTGGGGGAGCTCTCTAGATTTCTCTGAAAAGGCCACTAATCTTTCATGAAGTCTCTACCTTCATGACCTATTTTCCTCCCCAAGACTGAATCAACAAATACTATCACATTAGGGATGAGGTTCCAACATACTACATTTTTGCTACACTAAAATAAATTAACTTTAAAATATCAGAAACAGTCAAATATTCCAGTGTAATTTTTGCCTTGCTCTGGGCTCTTACTGTCCTCGGGCAATTTTGTCATTTTTGGCAATTTTATCAACAGGCTTCAGGAGGAACGGTTTCATTATTTAGCCCACCAAGCCAGACAAATTATGACTCATATCTCAGGAAGTTGGCTGCGTCTGTGATATTGCAATTTTTCTGGAGACTCCCACATGCGTGAACCTTTAGAGAGAAATGTGAGAGAACGCTGACAAGGGGATTTGTCCTGGGAGCTATCCTCTGCTTTTTTGACAGCCTTAATTGGCATCTGAGAAGTGGCAGGATCTGGGAAGAGGCTTTGAAACCTGTATCAGCTGAATTGTATTCAGGTGTGTGCAAGAGTAAATCTTACTAGAGTGGCTTGCATGTTTTCAAGCACTTTCATTTCCCTCACTTAGGAAGTGTGAAGGTAGCTAGTTTATTTTTGGCTTCATAGCTCACTGAGAAGATCAGAAATCCAAGATTTTTCCAGCCTTATTTTCTGCGTGTAGCCATTGCGTTCAGAGCTCCAAAAAAGCTGCTGTCAGCTCTCTTTCCCGGCAGAATAATGAGCTTCCTGCAGGTTATTTTTATTTATGTTTCTTTGGCCAGAATTGTGTGAGAGGCCTACACTGAGCTCCAAGGAATGAAGGAACATTGCTTTTTAGTCTCTGTTTCGTGTTCTTTGTTTCTGAATCTGAAAAGGGAAATGAAATAAACTTGCTCATGTAGTTATGGGAATGAAGAAGCCTTGCACCTGGAATGTGGAATGTGCTCATAGATTAGACGGTGCTGGGACTCTGGGGAGCCACAGGTGGAGCTGCATCCATATGAGATACTCATGTAACTCCAAATCTCCTGGAGAATAATATGTACATGGTCTTGCTTTTCTGAAATTAAATTTTAGTTTTAAAAAATCAATGCACATCCATAGTTGAGGGACAAATATTTCCGCAAGACATAATGAAATGAATCATCATTTATCTTCCTCATTGCCCTCAACTCTCAGGATTGACTCCTTCAAAGCAATCGCTAAGAAATAGTTTGAAAGTGATATGGCTTCTGAAAATTATCTCCTGATTTCTAAATAATATGTTTCTATTATGCCCACTGATATCAGCTTCAGATATCCATTAATATTTCAATAGTATATTTATTGAAAAACAACTATGAAGTAGGATAATATTTGCTGTTGTATACTCTACCACCCCACATACATAATTCCCTGTTCATTATGTCTTATTGCACTCATCACCATTTTGATTAAACCATTACTCACCATTAACCTCCTTATTCAGAGCTGAGTCATACACTACTTGGAATGATTAAACTCTGTTTTGACTAAAGTTAACAATCTCTCTATTTTTTCTGAGTTTAAGTGAACCTATCAATAATTTATACCATACTTTACACTGGAGGTATAAATATACTATGCCTAGGTTAAAACATACTTAGCTAGATTATTGGGATTATCTTTCCCCTTCATTGAATCTGGGCTGCTTCCTATTATTCACCTACTAAAATTTTTTCTTCTTACTTTCACTCTAAATTAATAGATCAGAATCAAGTATAAAGAGAAAGAGGGAAGGAGTAACAGCAATTTCACCTCATACAATTTGATTTTGAGAAAAACGTGGATGTTTCAGTAAATGAAGTTTATGTTTCTTCTGGATCCCAGAACTCAAACCATATTTACAAATCTGTAATTTGGCTTCTCTTTGGTTTAAATGGACTTATTGGGCTAACCTGTAAAACATTATCATTTATACTCTTTCTACAGAGAAAATATTTTCCAATTTATGTGTCAAACAGCTAAATGAACTTGAATTACAACCTTTTTATGTTGGGGCTATCTGTGCAGTGGTTTCTCTACAGTTCTGTGTAAATTTTTAATGTAAAATGAGTGAATGTATAAAATACTACTTTATGCCATAATAAAGATATTAGTGCTTTATGTTTTTGGGAAAAAATAAATTAATTAATAGTTCCTGTACAAGTAGAAAGCCAGTGTTCACCTTGCTCCAGAATACCTTCAAGCATTGCTCCACTGTCTTTTCCATTACTCCTCTACTTTCTCCTGTATTCACAACAACACCTAGAAAGATTAAATACTTAGGTATTAACCTAACTAAGAAAGTAAAAGACATTATAATAAAATCTACAGTACTATGAAAAAGGAAATTGAAGGGTACATCAGAAAATGGAAAGATATTCCCTGTTCCTAGATAGGTGGAACCAATACAGTCAAAGTTGAAATATACCCAAAATTGGAATACAGATTTAATACAATCCCAAGAAAAATTGCTACAACAGAGGTAGAAAAACATCCTTAAAATTCATACAGAGTCAGACCAGCTTAAAAATAGGAAGAACAATTCTGGGTAAAAAGAACAAAGTAGGAGGCATCACTATCAGAGACCTGAAAGTATATTAGAAATCTACTGTGATAAAAACAGTATGGTATTGGCCCCAAAACACATGAAGATCAAGGGAATAGAAGAGAAGATGCAGAAACAATCCCAAGCACGGTGCCAGAGATATAGCTCAGTGGCATAAGTGCTTGCCTGGCAAGCCTGAGGTCATGAGTTCAATTCCCAGTACCAAACAAACAAACACAAAATAAATAAATATAAAAAAAATAAACAATCCCAAGCACATTCAACTATTTAATATCTGACAAGGGGCCCAAAATCACATATGGGAGGAAAGATAGCCTCATTAACAAATGGTGTTGGCAAAACTGTCTATCTGCATGCAGAAGATGGAATCTAGCACTATATCTCTTGCCATATACAAATTAAAATTTTAAAAGATTTATTAATAAAATAAATATTAAATTCTAAATAATAAAATAAATATGAAATAATATTAAATATTATTATTAAATAAATATTAAAATAAATATTAAATTCATTAATAAAATAAATATTAAATAAGAAATACTTGACCTGCTGGAAGTCAAAATAAGTAAAACACTTGAAGTCATAGGTATAGATAAGAACTCTTTGAATAGAACACCAATTGCCCAGAAAATAGTTCAGAGAATCAACAAATGGGATCATACTAAATTAAAAATGTCTTAACAGAAAAAGAAACAACTAGGGGCTGGGGATTTAGCTCAGTGGCAAATGCTCCTGCCTGGCAAGCGCGAGGTCGTGAGTTCGGTTCCCGGTACCGGAGAAAAAAAAAACCAAAAAAAAAAAAAAAGAAAAAGAAACAACTAATGGAGTGAAAAGACAGCCTTCAGAATGGGAAATATTTTTGTCAGAGATTCTTCAGACATAAGGCTCATATCTGGACTATATAAAAAACTAAAAAAAAATTAGAACCCCCCCCAAGTACCCAATCAATAAATGGGTAAGTGAAAGGACTAGTAACTCATAGAAGAAGTACAAATGACCAGAAAGTAAATGAAGAAATGCTCAACAGCACTGGCCACGAGAAAAGGGCAAATTAAAGCAACAGTGAGATTTCATCTTACTCCACAAACAATTGCTATCATCAAGAAATTAAACAATAACAAATGCTGAGGAGGTTGCTGGGAAAAAAAGAACCCTTCTACACTGTTGGTGGGAATGTAATCTAGTACAATATGTATAGAAATCAGTGTGGAGATTTCCCAAAGAACTGAAACCAAAAATTCCATTTAGCTCAAGTATTCCCACTCTAGGTACCTTCCCATAAGAGTTAAAAACTTCGTGTTATAGTGACACATGAATATCCATATTATAGTAACACTATTAATAATAGCTAAAACTTGGCCCATCAGCTGCCCATATATCCATCAACAGATGAATGAATAGAGAAAATGTGATATTTATACACAATTGGGTACTACTCTGCTATAAAGAAATATAAATTTTCTTTTGTAGGGAAATAGATATACCTTGGGACCATAAAGTTAAGTGAACTAAATCAGTCACACTACTTAAATATTACATGGTTTTTCTTATATGAGAAACCTATATAAAAATAAAAAGCAAAATGAAAGATAAATAACAGGAAATAGGGAGACAGTTCTTTCTCAAAGGAGGATCAAGACATGGAGGGAGGCAGAAAGTTGGGGAAGAAAAAACAGAGATAGGGGATGAGAAAAGAAATTAGGATGTGTTATACACATGTACCAATTCAATGCAAGGAATATAAACATTATCTACTACATGTACAAAAAAGGAAAGAGATCAAGAGCTGATTGGAACAAGGGAAGGGAAAGGAGATGAAAAAGGATATTCCAATGTGTTATGTACATGTACCAACTTACCACAAAGTATGTGAGCATTACGTAGTATACACATGTACTACTAAGTTAAAATAAAATTTTAAAAAATCATGATAAGTAAAAAATAAATAATCACACTAAGTAATCTATAGCTTTAAAACTTTAATGACACTTTTCACACAAGTAGAAAAAAGGTTGAAAATTCATCTAGATCTATTTGCAAACTGGAACTAAAGTGATCATGACTAATAAGAACAAAACTGGAGTCTTTACAAGGTTTGATTTCAAAAATACATCATCAAATTTCAACAACTGAAGTAGTATACTATTGTTAGCCATATACATTAACTAATGGAATAGAATAGAGAGTCCAGGCATAAATCTAGAATTATAGGATCTACTACTCTTTGACAAGAGAGGTACCAAGGACACAAAAAGAGGTGAAGATAGTCTCTTCAGTAAATGGTGTTGAAAATACTGGATTTCCACATGTAAAAGACAAACAAGCAAGCAAACAAATAAACAACACAATCTAGACCCCTGTTTGAACATCACTTATACAAATTAGCCTTAAATTGATGAAAGACTTACATATAAGATCTGAAACCAACTCCTATAAGGAACTTGGTAGGTAAACTATTGACATTGGATTTGACAATGATGTTTTTGAATAAGACAACAAAAGCAAAAACAAATGGAAGTGCATCACACGATAATGCTGAACAGAAAAGGAAACAACAAAGCCATTCACAGTCGAATACTCTAGTTAATAATGAGCAAAATTCTGAATAGATTTTTTTCCCAAAGGAGATATACAAATGGCCAATAGGTATATGGAATGGTCCTCATTAATCATCAGGGCAATGTAAATCAAAATTACAGTGAAATATTTCTTCGTACTTGTTAACATGGCCATGATCAAAAGGAGAAGTAAATTTTGGAGGGGAAGTCGAGCACAGGGAGCCTTTGTACGCTATTGGTGTTAGTGTAAATTGGTGAAGCCATTATGAGAAACAGAACGGAAGTTCCTGTACCAGAGAGACATATCTATACTACCATATTCATTGAAGTATTATTCACAATAGCTAAGATATGGATATATGTTGAATATATGTTGGTGGATGAATCAGTAAAGAAAACATAGTATATTATATAATGAAATATTATTCAACCATGAAATAAAGAAAATATTGCCATTTGCTAAAACATAGATGTGCACTGTTCAGTGAAATAACCTAGGCATAAAAAGACAAGCACTGTATGATAAATTTAAATGTGGAATTTAATAAAAAGGAACGCATAGAAACAGAAACTGGAATGCTAGTTGCAAAGATTTGAGAAAGGAGGGATATTAATTAAACTTTCAGGTAAAAAAATAGATCAGTCTGAGGATCTAATTTATAGTATGGTAGCTGTGGTTAATCCTATATTATATACTTGCACTTTGCTAGGAGAGCAGATCTTCAGCATTCTCACAAACATAAATAGGTAATTATGTAAAGCATAGTTATGCTAATTAACTTGATTATGATAATCACTTTACAATGTGTATGTATATCAAATTATCACAATTTGAATTTTAAATAGATACAACTTTATTTGCCAGTTACAAAGGGTGATCAAAATATGTCTTTAAATAAAATTTTTTATTACAATTAAAGATCCATTACCATTAATCTCCCTCAAAATACACCCCTTTGCTTTTAACACATGTATCCCATTGTTTTTACTACTTTCTGAAGCAGGTCTAAAAATCCTTTCCTCAGTGTCTTTATGAGATGGGATCCAAAATACATGGGATGCTGCTGACAAGTGACCATCCAAGGGAAAGGCAGGCTCATGAAAACATCACAATGTGTCCTCATCTACTTTGTTCACTGGAACTGGCATGATGTGACTTCAGGCTGCTCTCTGAAGTCAAAATGACCATGAAACGTAAACATTTTAAATTGATTCAGGACATGGAGGTAGCCATGACAATGGCACTTGGGAAGGAGGACTTCCAGAATTACTTCAGAAAATGGCAAGAACAAAGGCATAACTGTTCAAAGCAAGGAAGAGTACAGTGTTTTGAGGGAGCTTAATGATGATGTTTTACTATAAAAAAACAGTATTTTTGATTACACTACTTATAAGTCAATAATGTTAAAAAAGGATGATGTGTATTTATTTGGATTTGTACTTATATTAATTTCAGTGAACATTTATTGCCTCTTTATTTGCATTATTAAAGAAGATGTGAAGAACACATATGTGAAAATATTTTTCTTTAAGAAATTTACAATTTGGAAATTAATTTACAGTTGAGAATAGGAGAAAAATGATTTAACCCAAGCAAAACTGGAGAAAATGGCATCATGGAGGCATGGTAACAAGGATGGTCATTGTACCATAGTTACTCTGGAAATTCCCTATCCTTCTCCTGAAACTATTAGAAAGCAGAACAGAACTTAATTTTCCAATGTAGAACCAGAAAAACAAAAGGAAGTCCCTCCATGAAAAAGGAGAAATGAGTACGAACACCATGCCCACTTGGAAGAAGATTAGTTCTGCATTTCTTAAGTGTCTACAAGGGGCCTGGAACACGGTTGCACACTGGCTTGTGCTTACTCTAGATAAGTGGGTGGTTAAGTGTGTGATGTGATTCTGGCTGCTCTTTCGTTTTCTGTGCTGGGGATGGGACACAGGACCTTGTGCCTGCTAGTCAAGCTCACTACTACTGAGCCATAACCCCAACCCTTCTGGCTGCTTTGTAGAAGCTTTCCCTCTCTGTCTTCTCTTCTAACAGGTTCAAACACTTGTTCTAAAAAAATTTAGGTGCAGTGGCAGTACATGTCATGTCGATGCACAGAAGATAAGTCCTCAGGAAGTCCCAGTGGGCAATTAAGTTCAGCTACATAATAGAACCATGTATTCAAAGAGGTATCAGAGGTCATTTCTTTTGGTTTTCCCTGTCTCTGTTGGTATTTGTGATGGATTATTACTAGACTTTTGCACGAACATTTCCATATTTTGAGAACTCACCATTTTCCAGGAAAGCCTGTCACTTGTAGAACAATACACATTGTTTAGAAGTTTGTTCTTATTCTAAACTGAAGTTATTCAAACAAACACTATTTTCCTGATCATTATAAAATTCTGATTCTGTTTTTACAATATGCAAGAACACTGAAGCATTCAGAATTTTGAAGTCATTCTTGAAGATGACTCCTCATGAAACAAATTATACTTGTTTTCTATTATTTCCAATAACCTACTTTAAACTTTGGCTTTCATTTCAAGAGCAGCTTTGTAGTCCACAAGGCTCAAAAAATAGATACATTTCTAAACAAGAGCAGAAAATACTGATATTTTAATTTCCAGTCAACCTAGTATACTGAAGAATAAAAGCTGAGCTTTTCAAATAGAGCACTTTCACAGAAAGGCTGCTTTCAAGTTTTTATACAGAAGGGCTTCTGCAAAGTAACTGACAAGTACTTATTGAGTGCTAATACTTCTTCAGACAAGCAGTGTTGGGATTCATAGAGGCAAAACACTTGGACTCAGTCTCAAGGAGCTTACTGTCTAGCTAAGAGGACAATGGTATATAGTCAAACAAATCAAACACAGATGGCAACTTTTTTTACACCTAAGAAACCATTTTAGCAACTTATGATTGAGAAAAAGTTGGCCTTATGGATTGAATCCAAACTGAAAAATATTTACTGACTTGTGCTATTTTATAGTACACCCATATATTTTATGAGTAAAGTATAGAAAGAGTACCTTACTTCTTTTATTTCATCATATCTATTTTGCCTAGGTTATCTGGATAATGAAAAATATAACACAAGCTATAAGTGTAATTATAAAGTTTCTAGTAAGCATATTAAGAAACAAGTACAAGGGGCTGGGGATTTAGCTCAGCGGCAAAAGCGCCTGCCTGGCAAGCACAAGGTCGTGAGCTCGGTTCCCGGTACCGGAGAAAAACCAAAAAAAA
>NW_004955425.1:3028566-3053951 GCF_000276665.1 Chinchilla lanigera | reverse complement strand
AAAAAAAAAAAAAAAAAAAGAAACAAGTACAATTAATTTTAACCATTGCTATTGAACCCATTGAAAACATTATCATTTCAATATTATTCACATGAAAATTAAGTAGATATTTTCATTATTTTTAGAACAAAATCTTAAAAAAACTATCATTTCAATGTTATCCACTTGAAAATTAAGGACATATTTTACATTATTAAATTCTTATCAGTAATGCATGCATTTTGTGCAGATTTTATAAAATTAATATAAGCAAAATAATTTATGTACTTGTTGTTCCACATTTTCCAATGACAATGCCATTTATTAGTTTTTGAAATTTTTATTTTAAAGAGAGTAGTAAAAAGAAGAATAATAGCAAAATACCAACATCACAGACATAAACTAAACAAAGGAAGAACATTAAAAATTATACAGGGTTTCAAAACAAAATGATAGGAATTAACAGTGGTTGTTATATTACCTATTGTTAAATTGAATTAAGTTGCTCAAATTACCAGATGTAAAAATGGAAGATTGTTTAAACCATTAAAGGGAATAAAAAACAATTATTAAATAAAATGTTAGATACAATACAGTATTTCACTAGGCAAGATGTAAGAATTTACCAATGATTGTTTATTGCATATTGTTGTCTTCAAATCAGTTGCTCAGATTACTAGATATAAACATGCAAAATTAGTCAAAATATAAAAATATAAAACATTTTAAGCATTAACCGTTCCATTCAATAAACCACCAGACATCAGAAATAGTTATCCCAGATATCCATATGTGTATATATATGTATATATACAAATAAATATATAATAAATATATATATTTGTTTGTTTTACCTTTCTTCTTTCTTTTTCTTCTTTCCCACATCCCAGTTATTCCTTCCTTAGAGCAATTTCTTTCCCTTTCATATCTTCTATTGTAAGTTTTGGATTTTATTTACTCTTTGAGGTTCCTACAACAGGGAGATAATATGATGTTTACACATGTGGGTCTGATTTATTTCACTTATGAGTATGGTCTCTAGTTGCATCCATTTACCTACAAAAGCCTCAAGTTTATCTTTTTTATAGCTGAGTAATACTGCATACCACATCTTTTTTATCCATTCCTCAGTTGATGGGCACTTGGGTTGTTTCCAAGATTTAGCAATAGCAAATTGTGCTGCTATAAACATGGGTACACATATACCACTGTGGTATGATGTTTTTAATTCTTGGAAAATACCCAGAAAGGGAATAACTGGGTTAAGTGGGAATTTTATTCCTAGTTTTGTGAGGAATCTCCAAACTGATTTTCACAGTGGTTCCTCCAATCTGCACTGCCACCAGGACTGGAGAAGGGTTCCTTTTCCCCACAGCCTCTCCAGCATTTATTGTTGGTTGATTTCTTGATGACAGCTATTCTTTCTGGGATAAGAAGGAGTTTCAGTGTTGTTTTAATTTCCATTTCTCAAATGACTAAGGATGTTGAACATTTTTTCATATATTTACTCATCATTAATATTTCTTCATCTGAGAAGTGTGTATTCATTTCAGATGTCCATTTTTGGATTGGGTCTTTGAATTTTGGGGGTCTGATTTTTTTTTTTTTTGATTCTTTATATGTCCTACACAGAAGTCTTTTGTCTGAGGGGCAGTTGGATAAAATTTTTTCCCAATTCATGATTTTTTTTTTTTTTTTAACTCTGTTGGTAATTTCTCTAGATGTGCAAAAACTTTTCAAAAGATGAGATCCCGGGTGTTGATTCTTTGAAGTGTGTCCCATGCAGTTTGGTTTTTGATCATGAACTCTCTGCCTACCCCTATATCTTCAAGATTTTAACCTAATTTCTCTTCCAGTAGATTTAATGTTTCTGTTTTAATATTGAGATCTGTGATCCATTTTGATTTGAGTTTGGTGCATGGTGATACACATGGGTCTATTTTCAGTATTCAGCATGTAACAAACCAGTTTTTCCAACACCATTTATTAAAGAGGCTATCTTTCTTCCAGTGAAATTGTTTGGCCTCTTTGTCAAAGAACAGCTGGCTGAATGTGTTTGTGGATGTGGCTGCCTCTTCCAGTTTGTTCCATTGATCCTCAAGTCTGTTTTTAAACCAGTACCATGTTGATTTTATTACAGTAGCTTTGCAACATTATTTCAGGTTAGGGATTGTGATGGCACCTGGCTTATCTTGGATGCCCAGGATTGCTTTTACTATTCTGAGACTCTTCTGGTTCCAGATGAATTTTAGGAATGTTTTCTGTAGATCTGTGTAGTATACTAATGGTATTTTAATTGGAATTGTTTTGAATCTATAAAATAATTTTGGTAGATGGATTCCTAAGTATTTCATTTTTTGGACGCTATGGTGAAAGTTATAGTTTCCTCAATTTCTCTCTCCGTGTGTTTGTTGTTTGTGTATAGGAATGCTATCGATTTCTGGGTGTTGACTTTGTATCCAGCTACACTGCTGAATTTGTTGATTAATTCAAGGTGTCTTCTGGTGGAGTTTTTGGGGTCTTCCATGTAGAATACCATGTCATCTGCAAATAATGCTAATTTCACTTTTTCCATTCCTATCTTTATTCCTTTTATTTCTCTCTCTTGTGTAATTGCTTCTAGCTGATGCATACAGAATTATGTTGAATAAGTGTGGCGACAGTGGTCCTCTTTGTATTTCTCCTGATTTTAAAGTGGAAGCTTTCAGTTTTTGTCCATTTAGTATGATGTTGGCTCTTGATTTATGATAGATGGCTTTGATCAGATTGATGTAAAGACCATCAATTCCTATTTTCTTTGGGTTTTCTTTTTTATCATTAATGAGTATTGGGCTTTGTCAAAAGGTCTTTGTGCATCTATTGAGATGATAATGTGATTTTTATGTTTGACTCTATTGATATGGTGAATTACATTTATTGATATGCGTATACTGAATCATCCCTGCATTCCTGGGATGAATCCCACTTGGTCATAGTGTATGATTTTCTTGATGATTTGCTGTAATCTATTTGCTAGTATTTGATTGAGTATCTTTGCATCTATATTCTTTAGGGAGGTTGGCCTGTAGTTCTTTTTCTTTGTTGGGTCTTTCTCTCATTTTGGTATCAGTATAATACTTGCCTCCAGAAATGAGTTAGAGAGAATTGCTTCCTTTTCAATTTCATTGAAATGTTTGAGGATTATTGGCATTAAATCTTCTCTGAATGTCTTGTAGAATTCTTCTGTGAATCCATCAGGACCTGGGCTTTTCTTTGTTGGTAAGTTTTTAACTATGTTTTCAATATCATTTAATTGATTTTGGGTTGTTCAGGAT
This sequence comes from Chinchilla lanigera, assembly GCF_000276665.1. Lineage (NCBI taxonomy): Eukaryota > Metazoa > Chordata > Mammalia > Rodentia > Chinchillidae > Chinchilla > Chinchilla lanigera. The sequence continues at coordinate 3,050,658 of NW_004955425.1, read as the reverse complement.
ATTTATATCTTCTTGATTCAACTTTGGTGATTTGTACATATTTGGGAATCTGCCCATTTCTTCTGAGTTTACTATAGTATGGGAGTAAAGATTTCCAAAGTAGGTGATAATGATCTTTTGAATTTCTATAGGATCTATAGTGATTTCATCCTTTACTTTCCTCATTGCATGAATTTGAGTTTTTTCTTTCCTTTTTGATAAGGTTGCCTAGTGCCATGTCAACTTTACTTATTCTTTCAAAGAACCAACTTTTTGATTCATTTATTTTTTGTAGTGCTTTCTTCATCTCAATTGCATCAGTTTCTGCCCTGATATTTATAATTTCCTCCATTTTGGGGGCTTTGGGCTTGACTTGTTCTTTTTTCTAAAAGTTTGAGGTGCAGCATTAGGCTATTTATTTGTTCTCTTTCTGGTTTTCTCATGTTATTTCACCATGATAAATATCCCTCTGAGGACTGATTTCAGTGCATTGCATGGATTCGAGTAAGTTGTATTTACATTTTTGTTTGTTTATAGGTAATTTTTAATTTCTTCTGTGACCCACTGGTTGTTCAGGAGGTTGTTATTTAATTTCCAAGGGTTTATGGAGTTTTTGTGGTTCCTTTTATCATTAATTTCCAATTTCATTTCACTATAGTCAGATAATATGCATGGGATAATTTGAATTCTTTTGCATTTAATTAAGTATGTCCTATGAGCTACAATGTGCTCTATTTTAGAGAATGTCCCATGTGCAGCTGAGAAGAATGTGTATTCTGATGTTGTGGGGTGGAAGACTGTAAATTTCTACTAGGTCCATTTGTTCACAGATTTGGTTTAGATCTGTTATTTCTTTGCTGATTTTTTGTCTAGTTGACCTATCTCTTTGTGTCAATGGGGCATTTAGGTCCCCTATTGAAATAGTGTATTAGTTATTTGGTTTCTCATGTCTATTAAGATTTGTCTTATATAGTTTGGTGCTCTGATATTTGGTGCATATAAGTTTATGATTGTTATCTCATCCTCTTGCAGTTTACCACTAACAAGTATGTAGTGACCTTCTTTATCTCTTTTGCTTGTTCTCGGTTTTAAGTTTACATTGTCTGCAAATAGAATAGCTACCCCTGCTTTTCTTTGGGTTCCTGTTTCATGCAGAATTGTGTTCTGTCCTTTGACTTACAGTCTATTTATTTCCTTTTGGGTAAAATATGTTTCCTTTATACAGTATATTGTTGGATTTTGTTTCTTGATACACTCTGTCAGTCTGTTTCTTTTGAATGGTGAATTGATGCCATTTATATTAATGGTTATAACTGATATGTGTTGGCTTATTTTTGTCCTGTTAGTTGCTGTTGGTTTCCTACTTTTCCTTTCTGTTTAATTGCTTGCTCTGCTTGAGGGTTCTTTTTGATTGTTGTTCTTAAAATTGTGGTAATTTTAATTTCTGTCTAGGATATCTTTTAGTATTCTTTGTAAGGTTGGTTTGGCACTCATGAAATTCTTCAGTTGTCCTTTGTTATGGGCATATTTTATTTCTCCATTAAATTTGAGGGATAGTTTTGCAAAGTACATCAATCTGGATTGGAAGCTGATTTGTCTTAGGACCTGTAATACTTTGCTGCAAGCTCTTCTCGACTGGATGGTTTGTGTTGAGAAGTCTGCTGTGATTCTGATGGACTTTCCTTTATAGGTGACCAGTTTACTTTTCTCTAATGACTTTTAATATTCTGTTCTTTTGCTGGATATCTGGGATCTTGATTATTAATTTTCTGGGTGTAGTTTTATTTTGGTTATGACTAGTTGGAGTTGTATATACCTCACTTACCTGTATGTCAGATTCTTTTTCCATGGTTGGGAAATTTTCTGCCATTACTTCCAAAAATATTCTTTTTATGACATTTGTGTTGCCTTCTGTTGTTTCATTGGCACCTGTTAGTCTTACATTATTTCCCTTTGCCTCATCTTGTAGCTGTTGAATTGATTTTTACTGGTTCCTTGTAATTTTAAGAGGTCCTTCCTTATGCAGTCATTAGCTTCAGTGCTGTCTTCAACGTTTGAGATTCTATCCTTGACTTCATTAAAGCAATTTTGTCTGCTTTCAGTGGAAGTTTTGATTTCCTGGATATCTCTTTGGATATGTTTCATGTATTCTAGTTCTTCCTTATATTGTTCATTTAATGTTTCTGTCAGTTTCCTATGCTCATCTATTTTTTATATAAGACTTCTTTAGATGTGTTGATCAATTCTTTCATTATTGTTGTCATTTCATTTTTTACCTGAGAGATTATTTCTGATCTAATTTCTTCTATGGCCTGATGGAGTTGTTTCTTTACTTCTGTTGCAATCATTTCAATGATTTCAGGTGTGTGATTATCAAATTTTCATATGTCGATGTCTTCTGGACTTGTTCTGAGTAGGGTAGAGTTCTGCCATTGCATTTTGGTCCTTCATTCTGTCATTTGTGATGCCCAAGCAGAGTGCCCCATCTCAGTCTTCCCTGGAAGCTCATCAAAGGTTGCTAGCATCCCTAGTTTTCCTGGCTGTCAGACTTTACCCTCAGTGGCCTCAGAGATGAGCTTCTCAGTCCAGGGTCACCAGGCAGTTGGTGGAGTGTAGCTAGTTCTCCCAGATCTCAGACATGAACCTCAATAACAGTGGATTGTAGACTAGCTGATCTACTGTCCCCAGGCAGCTCAGGGCACATGCAGGACCCAGATTCAGGCTGCACTGGCAGCATGATCATGGACCACCTGGTCCTGTGTCTCCAGGCAGCTCAGGGTACACAGAGGCCCAGAAGCAGACTGCTATGATGGCAGGATCATGGGCCACGTCCTCTAGTGTCCCCAGGAAGTTGATGGGGTGTACCTGGCTCTCTCAGCACTCTGCTGCAAACCACAATGTCAGCAGATTACAAACCACTTGATCTTGTGTCTCTAGGCAGCTCAGGGTTTGTGCAGAGCCCCCTGGATGCCATTATAATTCAGTGAGGATCTAAGAAAAATTTGTGTTTTTTTATAAATGTGTTTTATAGTTAATTTCAAAAATGTACTTATTAGGGTATAAAATATATACAAAAAGTGTATGTCTCAGTGAATGACAAACACATTTATGTAACTATCCCTTCACTAAGAAAAGAACATTACCAGCACTGCACAAAGATGTTTATGCCTCCTCCTGATTATTAACACCCCTCTCAGGTAATGGCTATCTGATTTCTATCACAGCAGATTTCTTTGTAAATTTTGTCAGCTAGAAATATAAGGATACAATTATTCTCACCATTATATTAATGAGATTCATTAATCACTTTACATTTAGCAGTAGTATATTCTTTGATATAATTATAGATTATTTTTTCATAAGAATATATCATGATTTATCTACTCTACCACTGAAATATTTTGAAGTAATTTTTTTTGTTCTTTCAAATTTTTGACTGGAAGCATGAGTTATACTACATTTTGCATTGTTATACGTGTGGCTTTGCTGACTGTAGGACTGCAGAAAATAAGTGGCTTTAATAGTCATGGGAAAATTTAAAAAGTGATTGAGCTAATTAGCACTCTCATCAAAATTTAATGATGAAAGTTCCCACTGTCCTTTACATTTGGCAACCCCAATTTTTTACATTAATTGTACTTATTTCTGTAATTGTGAAGTCTTGTCTGAACTTCTCTGAGCATTAGTGAAATAGGACACATTTTTGTATATTTTTATCCACTTGGAGGCATTGTTTTAGGAACTGATATTTCAAATCTTTTGCTTATTTCCTTTCTACTGAGTCATCTATGTTTCCCATTTGATTTGTAGTTTTTCTTTACATATTTTGTTATTTTGTTTTTGTTTTTTTATTTCCCCAATACTGGGAACCAAACTCACAACCTTCTGCTTGCCAGGCAGGTGCTGTGCTGCTGAACTAAATCCCCAGCCCCTTCTTTACATATTTTGGATGTATGTTCTTGATATATGTGTATATTGCAAATATCTTCTCCCAATTTGTGTCATGTATTTTCACCCTGGTAACATATTTTGATGAAGACAAGTTACTGATTTAAATATAGTCTAAATTATCAGTATTTCATGTTATGTGCAGCTTACATTGGTGTCCAATTTAAGAAGTCTTTCACAATTTTGTAGTCATGGACATATTTTCCTCTATTACTTCCTGAAAGCCTTATGATTAAAATCACTAAATTTATAAGTACAATTTATGAGTTCAATTTTGCATATGCCATTTTATAGAGGCCAACATTAATGTTTTCCAGTATGAGTATCCAAATGATTCAACATAATTTCTTGAAAAAATAATCCTTTCCTCACTCTATTCATCTTTGTTATGAATCAAATTTTCCTTTGTTGGCAAAGTCCATTTCTGGCCTTTTTATTCAATTCTGTTGTTTTATTTCATTGTTCTGTCTGATTACCTTTTGTTAGAACCTTACTCACTGATTATTGTACAAATTGTAATAAGACATTTTTGGTAGTAAAATTCTGCAAACTTTGTTAATTTAGAGAGTTTTATTAATCATAGCCTATTGCATCTTCAAATGTACATTTCCGAACCAACTTATCAAAATAACTTTCTGGAATTTTTTAATTGAGATTACATTTCACCTAAAGATCAATTTTAGGGACAATTAAAATCTATCTTTATTATTTTTATTTCTTTAAATTATTGATATGTCTTTGTGATATATAATCATTACATTAATCTTGGGGAATTGGTACATGTACATATCACATCTTATTTATTTTTACTTCTGTCCCTGTCTACCCTCCCTTTTCCCAATATTTAGAGCATCAAATCTTCCAATCCCTGACCATGGCACATTTACTTATTTAGATCTTCTTATTAAATTCTAGCAATATCTTTTTGTAATTGTTGGTAGAGTTTTCTTGTACATGACTTGTTAGATTTATGGCTAAGTATTTCTTTTTTAACATTTTAAAAAGTAATGTAATTTAACAATATTTTCTCATTATTTCATTGTTAGTACATAGAAATATGATTAATAATTGATTTTAAAACTATTAAAATTCATTTAGTTATAATAGCTTATGTTTTGTATATATTAACTCATATTGCAAATAATGGAAGTTTCAGTATTTTTTAGTTTCAATCCTTGTGTTTTTTTCTCACTTGACTTTTTGCATCCCCTGGCCCTCTATGAAAAGGATGACTAAGCCAGGCATAGTGGTGCACGCCTGTAATCCCAGCACTCAGGAGGCTGAGGCAGGAGGGTTGTTGTGAGTTTGAGACCAGTCTGGGCTACAAAATGAGCTCAAAGCCAGCCAGTGAGACCCTGTCTGAAAAAGACAAAATCCTGAGTTCAATTTTGGGTACCAAAAAAAAAAAAAAAAAAAAAAAAAAAAGGCAAAGAAAAACCAAAGAAAAGGATGACTAGATGGGATGGTAGAAGATTCTTGTTTTGTTTTTGATAACAAAGGAAATTGTGATGATCACAGAGATTTTTTTCTAAATATATCATTTCAGATTAACAAAATAGTGCTTTAGTAGTTTTCTAGGAGGTTTTACCATAATTTGTTCTGGGTTTTTTAGTTTTTGCTATGTAATAAGATTACTGTGTGAGTTTTTTTCTTAATTTTGTTAGAGTAGTGAACTAGACTGACTGAATTTTAGATTGTAATTCCAACTTTTCTTTCTTCCTCTCTCTGTTGCTTTTTGGGGAGGGTACCAGGAATCAAACTCAGGACCTTGCTTTCCTGATATAAACCTTGTTCATTTTCTTTTAAATGTCACTGGATATACCAATTTCCTAATACTGAGGAAGATTTTCTTTTAAAGTCATTATCAGTTTTTTCTTTTTAAAACTGAGGTTATGCTCTGTGTTGCTCACTTTCTTCTTGCTGGGAAAAAATACCTAAAAACAACTTATAAGAGAAGAAGTTTATATGGCTCATAGTATCCAGTAGATTTATTCTAAAGTTGGCTGGTTGCAAGGCAGAAACAGAAGAGTGGAAGGGTCCAGAACAGGACAGCTGCTCATTCCATGAGTTCTAGAAAGCAGAGAGAGAGTGAGGAAGAGAGAGAAAAAGGGTGAGGGACAAAAACAAACTCCCGAGATCACATTCCCACTAATATACCTACAAACAGCATATTTAGCTATGAATTCATCAATGGATTAATCCAACAATAAGCATAGTTCCCCAGGATCTAATCACCTTACCAAAGACCCACCTCTAAATATGAGACTCTGGGGGACATTTTGTATTTTACATTATGTTCCTAGCCACCAAAAACTCCTGTCTGTCTCACTATGCAAAATGTATTTAGTACTCCTCAAAGAGTCACCATGCTATAAGAGTTCCAACATCCCAACAAATCCAAGTTCAAAGTCTCTTTTGTTACTTTAGGCAAATTTCTACCTGTGCACCCTTGTAAAAACCAAACATAAAGTTAAATACTTCCAACACACAATGACACAGGATAAACATTCCTACTCCAAAAGAGGGAAATAGTAGAATGCAAAAGAATCAAAACAAAGCAAAACTGAAATCCAGCAAGACAAACACTAAATCCTGCAGCTCCATGTCCAACACATTTAGAAGTTTGTGATAGGATGTGAACTCCAAAAGGATGGAGAATTCATGTTTTATGACCTTGTATCCCATAAAACCTCTCGGGCTAGCTACATCCATTGCCTGTGGTTTTCCCTAGCATACATTCCATGTTTCAACATCTCCAACATTCTAGTCTCTCTACTGTACATTTGTCATCATGCTCATAACTTCATGAACTGTTCTTTCAGAGGCACACTGCCTAGACTCCCAGGCCTTCCTTTGAAATCTGGGTAGAAGCCTCTCTGACCTCACAACTCTTGCATTCTACAAAATACTAGTTCCATGTGGGTAATGGCAAGTTCTACTACCAGCTCAAGCAATAGTCTGGCCTCCTTGGACAGTGATTTCAATGGCCTCTAAGTGCTTGGATAGATGAAGCTGGGAAAAACTTTTCTAGGTCATCTTGAATGAGCATGGAGCACAGGGGTCTCTTCTCAATGCAAAGTCTTACAAAGGAGATTATTTTTTATATCCCTAAGCTTGTAATGGCTGCCTATCTTATTTTCCTAATGCAAAGCACTTGGCATCCTTTCAATGGTAATCTTTTTGGCAACTGTGATTTCTTTAGCACCAACTTTATATTTATCTCTTTTCTGGTGAATCTGCAACTTTTTCAGATCATTAGTCTTCTTCTGCTGCCAGTTTTCATTGTAAATCTCACTTAAAGAAGCCAGAATTGACCATGTTGCAGCCCAAACATTTGACTGGGTTAAAATTTCTCATACTGGATTAGTCCATCAGTTTTACGTATAGCCTCACACAAAGTCTTAGGACATTAATGAAACTTAGATTCTTGTAAAGATCAACTATGCATGGTCTCTAACCGAGTTTCTTAGCTGTCTTGTTTCCCAGATGTAACCTCATGAAGCTGGCCTTTACTGTCTGCATTCCTATCAGCATTCTCTTCTGTGTTCTCACTCATCAAGCTCTGCTTACAGCATTGTAAGGCTTCTCTAGCTGCCATGTCTAGCACAGCTCTTAAAGTTCCTGGCGGGGTGGGCACAGAGGATGGTGAGAGGATGGAGAAATAAAGACAGAAACAATATACAGAAAGCTGAGGGCAGGTGGATCCCTCCCTCTGGATGTGAGGAAAAGGAGCGGCTCAACCACTGAAGTGCACTTATTTATACATGTAGCAAGTTGATGTCAGGTGAAACTCCTTTGCCTAGTGACTAGCTGGTCTCTCAGGCCCTGGTATTCTCAGGGCTGAAACACTTGTTCACCTGGGGTGCTTCATGCCCCCAGGGCATTCCTCAAGTGCATTCTGTGCTCTCAGCTTCACATATGTGACCAATCACTAGCTCATCTGCTCCCAACATCTAGCCAACATCTAACCTTTCCAAATTTCTCTAGCAAACTAGTTAAAAAGGCTTCTAAGCTATATGTCAACTCCAGTCACAGAAATAACCCTACTTTTCTGGTACCAATTTTCAGAATTAGTCATTGACCCACTACTGGGACAAAATACCTGACAACTGCAATTTAAAGGAAAAAGCTGTATTTGGCTGAATTTCTAGTAGGTTTAGTCCAAAGTCTGCTGGCTCCAAGGAAGAAATGGCATGGTGGAAGGGACAGTCAGAGAACAACTGTTCCATGGCAGCCAGGAAACAAAGACAGAAAAGGGGGGAGCCAGGGACAGAGTACATCCTTTCAGGTCACATCCCTATGGGTGCACCTCCCAGGCTCCACCTCCTGACATCACATTTAGCCATGAACTGATCAGTGGGTTAAGGCACTGGTGAGCATGGTGCATCATCATCTCACTTCCTAAAACCCCACCTGTAAACACAGGAGACTTTGGAAGGACATTTTAGATCTGAACCATAATATGCTCACCAAATAAATTGTAAAACTCCCTCTTTTCTGTTTCTACAAGAGTTTACATAAGATTGATTATATTTATTTATAACTATTTGGAACAATTTACAAGTGAAACCATTTAGATTAGAATTTTTCATTGGAACGACTTAAAAGTGTAGATTTATCTATTCCTTGGTTGATGGACATTTGGGTTATTTCCAAGATTTCACTATTACAAATTGTGCTGCTATAAATATGGGTGACATATATCACTGTGATATGATGTTTCAGATTTCCTGGAAAAATATCCAGAAGGGGAATAGCTGGGTTGAATGGAACCTCTAATCCTAGCTTTTTGAGGAATCTTCACATTTATTTCCACAGTGGTTCACCAGTCAATACTCCTACCAGCAGTGGAAAAGGGTTCATTTTTCCCCACAGCCCCATCAGCTCCTGTTATAGGTTGATTTTTTTGATGATAGCCATTCTTTCTGGAATGAGATGTAGTCTCAGTGTTGTTTTAATTTGAATTTCTCAAATGACTACTGATGTTGAACATTTTTCATCTGTTTATTAAGAAACTGAAAGAGTATATAAGATCTGAAAGGAACAATAGATATGGAGAAACTGCTCAAAAGGAAAGAACACCTGGGAAGTGGGAAAGGAGAAAAGAAGGAAGGGAAAATATATTTCTTTCTCTCTCTCTCTCTCTCTCTCTCTCTCTATATATATATATATATATATATATATACACATATACATATACATATATATATACACACACACACACGTGCACACACACATGATAGCTAAGATAATTGTACTATTCTTATCTATTAGTTTATTGAAAGCAACAGTTAGTGCTTATAGTATTTGATCAATTTTGCATGCCTATATCTGGTAATCTGAACAACTACTTTAAAAATAACAAAATGCAGTACAATAACCATTGTTAATTTCCAATCATCTTGTTTTGAGATTCTGAATCATTTTTATTTTTTCTCTTTAAAATAAAAAAGAGTATAGGTTTAATTTCTTTTGTAAAGAATTATTCAAAATTCCAGTTCTTTCATTCAATTTTAGTAACTTTTTGAAGAAATGTATTCATTTTATTTATATTGTCAAATGTAAGTTTTCTTTTTTTGTAGATGTAGAATTATAAGTGATAACCGTTCTTTTATTCATATTATTGGTTCAGTCTTTTATTTCTTTTGACTTTCTTGGTCTGTCTTATCACTGGTTTGTTGATTTTCTCATTCTTGTCCAAAAAAAAAGCAACCATTATCTCTGTTTATCTATTCTACTACATCTTTTAAATTATTTTCTTCTGCTGTTTTTACTTTTTCCTTCTTCATGATTCTTTGGGGTTTTCATTGTCTTTGTTTAAACTTCCAGTAGGGTACATATGGATGATCTAAATTTTTTTTTCCTTTCTAATAAAAGCATGTAACATCGTAAGTTTCTTTCTAAGAGTGTCTTTCAATGATACCCTTGTTTGATTAAAAGTATTAGACATCTTTCATAGTAATTTTTCTTTGATACTACCCAGGTAATTTGTTACTCATTTTCTTGATTTCCAAATATCAAGGAACTTTGGAGTTACATTTTTGTTACTGGTTACTCTGTATAATATTACTGTCATTGAAAGATATGGTATGCATAATTTCAATATTTTGGAATTTTTTAAAGCTACTTTATTGACAGCCCTTAGCCAATTTTTGTAAGTGTTCATATGTACTTCCTAGAAGAATGTGTTTTGTATGAAAAAATATATATACTAATTTATATATATTAATCTTATATATACTATTTTATATATACTAATCTTATATAAACTATGTATACAATTACATATATAATCATGTTATGTACACTTTTTATGTATACACATATGCAATCATGTTATACATATATATTATATACACATATGTAACATATAATGTATATACAATTATATAAATGATTAGTATATATACATTATCTAATTTTATGTACTTATCTAATTTCTATATAATATATAGTACATGCAAATTAGATGATTTTATTTTACTGTTCAGTATTCTTTATGCTTTCTTTACTGTTTTTTGGCTGTTGTTTGTTTTTGGTTTTGTTTTAATCTTTAAATTACAGAGATAGGTATGCTAAAATCTTGTACTGTATAGATCCTTCCATTTATTTCTTTGATTCTTACTGTTTTTATTTTATATATTTTGAGACTTCATAACTAAATACAGATAGATTTAAAACAGTGCATCTTTTTGTTAAATTTATCCCTTTATAAGTCATAAATATCTCTCTTTATCTCAACTAATTTTTTCTGCCTTAAAGAAGAGTTTCTATAATGTTAGTTTAACAGCTTACTTTTGGTTAGTTTTTACATGTTATATTTTTTTCAATAAAGTGTGAAGATAAGAAAAAGTTATTTCACCTATAAACAGAATATAGTGGGGTCATGTCTAATCTATTTATACTTAATATGTCTACTGAAGTGTTAAGATCTAAACATTGTTTGTTTCCTATATCTACTAACTGCTATACATTTATTTTTCTGCTCTTTGGTTTCCCTTGGATTAATTCCCCCATTTGCTTTATTTTATAATTATTTTAATGATTGCACAACAGATTACAGCACACATTTTGTTATACTATACTATATATGATATATATCAATATTCTTACCATTTTTCAAATATTACAAAGACCCCTCTCACTCTTTGTCATTTTTTTGTACTTTTAAATTTTCTACTTCATTTGTATAATATTAACATACTTTTATATTTATTCATACATTTCTTACTTTCTAATATTTTTCATTTAGTTCTTTCAGACCCATAGTAACAATTTCTGCTTGGTACTTTTTGTTCATGGGCTCTAGGTTGATAATCATTCTCTTTCAAAATGTTGAAGATATAAGTCCATTGTTTTCTGCCTTCCACTTTTCCTAATGAGACATTCGCTGAAATTCCTTTGAAGGTAATGTGCCTTTGTTCTCCTGCTCTTTTGAAGTGTTTTTTGTATTTTCTTTGAACTGGTTTTACAAAGATGTGTGCAGGCTAAAAGTCAAACTGCAGTGGACATCTGGAATACATATGTCCAACAGCTTCTGGGAAAGGTAAACTTTGTGATAATTATGTGACATTCTTGTAAGATTCCCTAAAATGAGGTAATTGCTACTATGGAAAAATGTACTTAAAATGAAGGTGAGACCCACATTGGCATGGACATCTTCTGTGGCTCCTGGTTAGAGACTGTCAGCCAGCTCGATAAAGCTTTTTTCATTCTTGCTCTTTCAGTCTCTTGTCAATGCTATTCTCATTGAATTTGCTTGCCATATCACTACAAATTTCCATTGAAATAATTTTTTTATAGTTATATTCTTAAAACTTATTAAGCAAAATCCCATGCTAGAAAACTCAATTATCTGGGTAACTTTTGAATAATTTCTTTTTCATTGCTTTGTTTTCATTGATTTTATTGTTATACCTATTTACATTTTACTATTGCTGGACATTGTGTATATGCAATTATTGGGACTGCACAAGGTTCTGGAAGTTTACATCTCTCTGTAGAGATGATTCCATCTTTTTATTTTGTTTTGGGGATGTAATTGGAGTAGGAAATGTAACTTTAATTCAGTTAAGATCTTAGCTGTACAAGGTTGGATTTCACACTTTTTTGAACATTGATCTATTTCTGATTTTCCCTTGCTACTTGAATATAGTTTGGGGGTTGCAAGTGAAAGTAAAATGTTAAGCAAAATTTCACCTTATCTTCAGATACTTAGCTCCAACTCCAACCTATGAAATTTTCCAAAAGTTTCAGTTTCTTAGTTGTACAAGGTGCCAATTTGCACTTAATTTTATAGGCTCCTAAGTGCTCCTTTTTAACCAACAAGTGCCTTGGTAGAAAAATGTGTTTCCAGGTTTCAGATTAATCTTTCAGAACTTCCTGTTTATAATTGCCTTTCTAGAGTGTGGTCTACAGTCGGTACTTGAATATTTGCAGAATGAGTGTTTTATATCTCATGGGCAAGACATCTCCCTATTGCGTATTGCCATAGAAGCTTTCTCAGAAATCTCTTATTGAAAGAATAAAAGTGGTTGAACAAAAAGTAATGAGAGACCAACAGACTGATAGTTCACTGAGTTGAGAGTTTTATATTATTGCTTTTAATTTTCACAAAAGACCTCTGAGGTGAATGTTGTCATACTCATTTTGTAGATTAAGAAGCAAGCTCAGAGAAAAGAGTGGCTATTTCATAGCTGACAGCTCATAAGTGGTCTGTGGAATAGTTAGAATTCAATACAGGACCACATGAGCCCAAAGTTTATTGTCTTTTCATTGTCCCATGACAATAGAGGAAATGATTGAGATCATAGAGCTCATGTCACAGGCTCTCTATCTGTGTTAGCTAAAGGAAAAATTATTCTCTGAACCTATGATTCATTCATGTTATTTGAAAACTTGTGTTGGTTTGTATTTTTTCAGTCAAAGGACAGCCTTTATTCCTGGTCCTTTGTTTACACGTTTTATTGTGTTATGGGTGTAGTCCTAATTGTAGAAATTTTCTTTTCCTCAAAGGATCTAGAAGTGTCTTTTTTTTTGTTTTGATCATATGGTGTTCTTCTGGCAAGCAGGTTGAATTTAGGAAGCTGAAAGACTTCTACATAAAGGTAAACAAGGCAGTGTTCACTGGGTCATTGAGTAACAGATGGTGGGTGCTTGGGCTATTTCTGTTTTCATGTGAGAACACTGACTCTCCTATGAACAATGACAACATCCCATCTGCCTGTCTGACAGCCACAACTCAGAGTGAGACCCACCTTGGAATCCCGCCTGCTTGGGTAAAGAACCTTTCTAACAAATAATAGTATTCTCTGGTATGCAAGGAAGGAAACGAGAGGAACTAACGCATCTCTCCATAGTTTTTTTTTTTAACTTAAAAAGTTGCAAGTGCCAAATAGCATACTTTCCCAGACTGTAAGATCAGCACATTGCAATAGTTTGGTCTTGAATGTTCCCCAGAGGTTGGTCACTAGCCTGCTGAGCTCTTGAGAGGTGGGTCTAGTGAGAGGGGTTCAGTCACTGGAGGCATAATCTCAAAGGGGACAGAGGCGTCTCAGTGCCTTACTCTGCCCTTCTCACTTCTGGGCACCAGTTGAGTGGGTTTGTCCTCCCACCCATCCCTATCACAATGTGACACTCCTGAACAAAAAACAGGGCTAATTGATTATTCACTGTCTGTTAGCCCATAGAAATCTTTTCTCTTTGTAAATTAGTATATTTGTTGTAGTAAAGGAAGTAGAAATTTGTTACAGCATTTGTTATAGTAAGGGAAACCTGACTAACACATACGTGTTCATGACAGAGTTAAATATAGTTTATCTATAAATCTCCAAAACATCCTGATTACTATTTGGATAAATATACTTCAGAAGTTTTTATATATATATATCTCCATATTCAATTTTTTAAAAATCCACTTTTTACAAAATTTCAAAAACTGTTTTTATAAAAATGAGATACTATACTTCATTGTAAGTTTGAAACCTGATTTTTCACTTAATAGGTTATGATTTTTTTAATAAATAGTTTGTATGAATTTGTCTTAAATATTTGATAGTATAAGTGTGCTATGACTTATCTTTTTACTTTTGAGGGCACATTGGCTGCTTCCATTGTTTTCCACTAAAAATACCATAATATCCTTTATATATGTCTTTGTACAGATGGTCTTTGAAAGGAAGTGAGCAAATATTTCTTTATTCTAGATAATGAAGGTAAGTATATTAAAAGAGATGTTGTTCATGAAGCAGTAGACTTAGAGTAGATTAGCCATTAATCTACTCTATTTAATTAGCCATTAAATAATTAAAAGCATGACAAAGGTTACTAAATTCAGAGTGCCATGTAAATGTGTAATAAATTTTTCTTGGTGTTGGGGGCAAGTACAGCCTGTCATAGGATAAGTTGCTTGACATTTGAAGGATGAACAAAGGTTTGTAGATGAAGTTGAAATATAGGGACTGAGTACTTTAGATAGAACGACCAGCATGTGAAAGGCCAGAGATCCGAAATAGCATAATCAGTTCATGATTGCAATGAAAACTAGTGTGCAGGGAGTGGGAAAAAGGTACAAAGTGATGACTGAGAGTTGGAGGACTGAGGATTTTAGGTAGTTAGTTGAGTAGAATGATGCCTCTGAAGTTTTTTTTTTTTTTTTTTTTCTTTTTGAGGTAGGGTACAGTTCAGGCTGGTCTTGAACTCATGGAAATCCTGCTGCCTCAGCTCCCCAGCTGCTGGGATTACAGGCATGTGCCACCATCATGCCCAGCTAAGGTGGGTGTCTTTGGAAAGATATTTAGATGAATGGTGAGCATCTGGGTGAAAAATACCCTAAAGGTGTAAAGTTTAAAATGAGTGAGGACTGTGGCTTGCAGAAAGCAGATACATATACTTCAAAATAGGTAAAATTAATATGTTACTAATAAAGTTGATGCTATCCTATGATTGCATGCTTAGCGGAAAGAGAAGGAAGTATCAAGTAAAATCTCAGATTTTTAGCTTGAGTTCTGTAAATGGAAATATCTTTCATTCAAGACATTTGGAATTTGGGCTACTTCTAGGCATCACAATGAAGATGTCTCAGGTAGTGAGATATATATAGCTTTGTGGCTGACATGAGATGACTGAGCTAGAGATAGAACTTTTTGAGCCAACAGCATGTAAATAGTAATTAAAAGCCTGAGAGAGATGGATCACTCAAAGATAATGGTCTGAGGGCCAGGCTAAGGAGCTTGAA
Organism: Chinchilla lanigera; assembly: GCF_000276665.1. Classification (NCBI taxonomy): domain Eukaryota; kingdom Metazoa; phylum Chordata; class Mammalia; order Rodentia; family Chinchillidae; genus Chinchilla; species Chinchilla lanigera. The sequence goes on along the minus strand of NW_004955425.1, from coordinate 3,035,495 downwards.
GATAATATGGGGGAGATGAATCAGTACTCAGAAAGAATGTCCTGAGAAATGCAAAGGAATGAAGTGTACAGTTACAGAAAACAAGAGACAAAAGTTCTTGCTCTGGGTGTTAATATTATTCAGAGTTCGTGTGATGGTATGATAGACTGAAGCCTCTGTGGAGTGAGATAGAAAGAGAAGGAGGGGAGGATAGAGTATGAGCTTGTTATGGTTTGTGTCTGGGTGGCCCCCCAAAGCCTCATGCAGTCATGGGGCAGGCTTTTACAGTTTGATTGATTATGGATGTGAGAGTTACACCCGCCCTGGGGTGAATAGTTTGCATATGTAAGGGAGAGGAAGAGGCTGCTTGGGCCATTCCTCCCTTGTGTGCTTGTTGCTTTTGCTGTGTTATGCTGCCATGAGCTGCAGCTCTTTGCCATGTGCCACTCTGCCTTGTAAGCTGCCAAGTATAGACTGAAAACTCCACAAACTGTAAGTGAAATAAAGCTTTCCTTCCTTAATTTTGGGAGTCAGGTATTTTGTCCCAGCAATGAGAGAAAAGTCACCAAGACAGAGCTACTTCCATAAGTTTGTTGGTAGAGAGAAGAGAAATTCAGCAATGGCTGCAGGGGAATTTTATTCAAGAGATTTTTTTATAAATTATTCATTGGCTTGTTTTTAAGAGAGGAGAGACTTAAAAATGTTTGAAAGCTAAAAGAAAGGACACAGTTTGGGGGGCTTGAATATATAAGAGGATGATACATAATCATTCATGTGAAATTCCCAAGCAGGGTTGGAAAGATGAAAGTCAACCCGTGGATGAAGCAGTTCAATTTTCCTAGAATCCTACTGAAGAAGAGAGGATAGTATTGGCATGCAGCGTTGACAGCATGAGCTTAATGGCTTTAGGGAAGATCACAGAGAATAATAAAGAGAAACAGGATAGGATTACAGGCAAATGTTACATGCCAATTTGAAGGTGGTCATCACACATTCATTAGTGAAACCAGTGTGACCTACATGTGGCATTTAGCTGCTCAGGGGTAGTTTGGAGCAGATAGAACGCTTAATTTATCAAGAGCTAGATATGTTATCATACAGGAATCATAAAAGAGAGATAAGGGATTTTAGTGCATTGCTTGCAGTAAAAATAAAATGATAGATCTTTGACTGTGAATTACATAAGAAGGGGGAAAGGAATGGGATAACGAAGTGAGGGAAATTAGAAGGATCAATGGAGTAAGTTCACATGGAGGTTAAGGATGATCAGAGTGGGAATAGTTGATCAATGCAAAAGACAAGTGTACAGAAGGTTAATAATTGAGTGGTAGAATAATTTATTATAACAAAGTCTCATGGTCATGACACTAAGAGGCTGAAGTTTGAGAAAAGTCATTAGAGAAGACAAGATCAAAAAGAAGGGCGTTGGACAGTGAATGTTAGAGTTAGCTGATGCTATGAAAGGTTTTGATTTGGAGAACAAAGCTCCAGCAGGGCTTTATTTTATATGATGTTATGTTATATTAGCTACACTAATATATTGACATAAGGCAAATAGGCAAATGTTATACTAATTAAACTTTACTCAACAATGAGAAAGAACCATTTTGTTTATGTTACTGCTGGTCTCAAGCAGCTGGTGTGGTTTTTATGACAGCAGAATTCAAAGCAAGTTAAGATTGGATTTGAATGATGACATTGGGTAATTTACCTTAACATTTTTAGACTGAATTTTTGAATCACTAAGATGAGGTTTCTAATGCCAGCTTTACGGCAGTGCCGTGAGGATGAAACCAGAGGGGTGACACACTGACCGCAGTGTCTGGCAGTGAGCACATTCTCAATAAGGCTAAATCCTTTCCCTGTGAGGAGTCCCATCTGAGGAAATACCAGCTCTGCAAGGGCAAAACCTGTGAACTGCTTCACTGGACTCAGTGGGAAAAAAATCAGTTCTCTAAATTATAATTTTGTGCTAAAGAAAAGCAAATGAATAGTTTCCAGAGGTGGCAAGGTGCCTTACTTCTTAAATTTCTTTATAATATGGAAATTGAATTCCATTCTGTGGTGATTACAATTTAGTCTCTGGAGATAATTGCTCCTAATTGTAATCTTTTTATGAATAGCTTTGTAGAGCAAAATGCTTCTAAACAATGAGGTTGATTACCTGAGGTTTATAGCATGCAGAGAAATGACAAAAATAGGGCAAAGTCCCTGGCTGAATATTGATTAGTGAATGTAAGCCAGAGTTCTCTCTGAGATTCAGGAAGTACATTTCTTCTAGTTCAAATCAAGCCCACTCAAGTTGTGGCCATGTGAGGATAGAAAATACTGGCTTCATCATTTAGTAACGCTGAGTGCTTACCATGTATCTGGAGCTTTCCAAGAATGGGGCACTCCCTGCAATTTCTCTGATTCCCATACTTCAGATGAGAAAGCTGAGGCTATAGATATTAAATAACTCTCCTATGGCTGATGGCAGAAGCAGAATTTGAAACCGTATCTGTCTTTAAAACCTGAGTCTATCTCGTGTTATCCTGTCACCAGGCAAAGCTCTGAGAAGCACAGTTCTGATGTTTTCTAAAAGTAACATAGAAAACAAAATTTCTTAGGAGAGTATATTAGCATTCTACAGAAATGTAATAGCAATTATAGATGTCTGAAGAGATTTATTTAAGTAATTAGTTCACACAGTTGTGGAGGATGGCAAGATCCCAATCTTCATAGTGAACCGGCAGGCTGGAGAGCTAGGATGGCTGATGGTGGGCACTCTGCTGGAGAACTCCCTCTTGCTCAGAGATGTCAGTCTATTTTATTGTGTTTAACTGATGGATGAGGTCTGCCTACATCATAAGGAAATCTACTCAAAGTTCACAGATTTAAATTTTGATCTTATCCTAAAACATCCTCCAAATGGACACATAGAATTAACTACCACAGACTTGGGATAGTCTGCTTTTAAAAGTCAGTTCTCTAGGAGGTGAAATTAAATTAACACTCATGAAATTTCCCACCACAGTAATTAGCCAAACCCACTTAATGATCATTGAAAAATTATGATAGGTTAGATTGTGCTACAATATTTAAAGAATAAACTATGATTCATACATTCACACTGAACACCATTCTAATCATAAAACTTCAGTTTCCAAGATTTAGTTTAAAATGTACCCCTTTAAGTATCAGTCCCTTCAGGATGATCCTTACAGTAATAATAATAATTAATAATAATAATAATAATAATTGATAATAATAATAGTTAACACTTGCTGACTGCATCTGTGAGCCAGGCATAGATGTTGAATACTTTTTATGTTATCTTATTTAAGTGTCTCAACACTGGAAAGGTGGTACTATGTCATTCTTTTATATCTTTGATTTCATATGTGGAAACTGTCAGGGAAGTTAGTGAGCTGGGTAGAGTAATATAAGTAATAAAGGTCAGATTCAAAGAAAGGTGGCATTCTTTCCATATACCTATAGGAAGTTTGAAACATCAAGGTGCATTTGCCTAAAAATCTCTCTTTATTACCTGTCACTGTCCGAACTTGTCATCATTAACAGAATCACAACACTGGAAGATCAAATCATTGACACTCTTCACTAATTGTGTGCCCGGTGCTCACAAAAGAATAATCAGGTGGATTCCTTACTTTGAAAGATGTTATATATTTGCTGGAGAGATACGAATAAAAGGAATAGTCAGTGTTGAATTGATTCTATTATTTTTGTGTATTGTTTGTTTCTACTTAAGGCATGGGAATTATTGCTTTTTGTAAAGCTTAAATTGGCCATGTTTTTGTGGAGTTTTGCTATTGTTGTTATTCTTGTACTAAGACTACTTAGTATAAGATTCTCTCAGATTTTTAATTGTGTAAGGCAGATGGTCCTCAACTTACAATCATTCAACTTATGGTATTTCAACTTTATGATGTCGCAAAAGTGATATACATTCAGTGGAAATTTTACTTCAAATTTTGAATTTTGGGATTTTCCTGGTTGGTGATATGTGGTAAGATCCTCTCTCCTAATCCTGGACAACACCAGTGATTCACAGCTCCCAGTTAGCCATGTTATCAACAGGAGAAGCAACTGATGGTACTGTACAGTATAACACATTCTATGATGTGATGTTTAGTGGGTTGGGTGTTTACAACTTGTCATATTTTAAATTTACAATTTTTCATTGGGATGCAAACTTATTGTAAATTAAGGAGCATCTGTGCTTCTTTGGTGGATTTTCTTGGTGTATAGGCAGGTTTGGAGGAACTGATCCATGTATTGCTGTTGAACGGTATGTCTGAGTGGATGAAGAATCCAGAGTTTCCCATATTGCTACATTTCTGATGCTATTTATTACAGTTCTTAATTATTTTAAGTCTCAAGCTTCTTCTTCTTTCCAGGAAAATGTGAGCTTCATGAAGGCAAGGGTTGATCTGTCTTGTCAGTGTTGAATTCCCAGCTCCTGGACGAGATCTAAGCATGTAGAAGATGTTCAACATGGTAGTGAAGCTTAATTCTGTTAATTTAATTGGCTGGGGAGCTGCCCATTAGATTAGTAAAATATGCTTCTGGGTATACATGGGTGGGTCATGGAAATGTTATCTATAATAATATATATATATATGTAACATATTTATATATATATATAATCTATCTAGTCCCTGCCCTCTACCCCTGAGGTACTCTTCCTCTGCTCTGTTCTGCTTCATAGCAGCCATGAACTGAGCAGCTTTGCTCTGCCACACGCTTCCACCATGATTTTCCTGCCTCGGAGCCAGCTAACTATGGAACAAATATTTTCAAATCATGAGCTAAATAAAGTATTTCCCCTTTCAAATTGTGGGTATCAGATATTTGGTTCCAGCAGTGGGGAAGCTGACAAATACACCCAGTAAATCTACAAAACAAATGAGTGACATCACTGATCACTTACGATCATTCTTTGCTCTGGCAATGTTCATCTCAAATTACAAAAGTTAGAACTAGGTGACTTTTAGCATAAACCTTAACAGAAACAATATGTTCTTTGAAATTAGTCTGACCTGAATTCTTTCACAACTTGGCCATTTACTTACAATGTGAAAAAACATCACTTTGGGTGATTTTGAAAAGATAGTAGAGGCAGCAGTTCATACTTCCAAGGTATTTCCTAATCAATGTCACTCTACCCATATGTAAAGAGAGAGTATAGGGGGAAGGGTGTGTAGATTAGAAAATAGAAAAGGGGATGCTTTAGTTCTTCTAGCTAATCCTGACTAAAAGCAGTTAAAAGAAGTTTTAGTAGAAACATTCCCCTGGGAAATAGGAAACAGGGGTAGAAAAAGAGAAAAAAATCAGATAAAGAAAGCCCTTGTGACTTGCAGCAAGAGACAAGAAAAAGATCTTACAGGTAAGACACAGAGAGAAAGCCAAGTGTGCAAGTGATAAGCCAACCCCACCTCCAATAAAATATAGGGGAAACAAGCAGGAAAGTTCACTAACTTTAAAACAGTGTGTACACACATCTATGCACTAACATATACATATATAAGCATTTGTATTCACTCTAGAGTCACTATATTATTCATTCTAGGGTCATTATAGAGTACCATAGATACATCCACATGCCTCCTTACTGACTCTAAGCTGTCCATGAATAAGTTATCCTCTGCTTACTCCAGAGATAAAGTCTTAAAATGTAGGTCCAAGACAAGTAAATAGACAGAAAGAAGCTACATATAGATAGAAGAGATGGCATTAGGCAGAGGTGCCTGGAAGCCAACTCAGTTGTGGCAAGTTCCAAGTGGATGGGGGATGAATTAATATATCCCCCTATAAGAGCAGCTGGGAACAAAGGGCCCAAGGGTCCGCTATCTTTCCAGACATCCCCTACACTGATTCTTCCTTATCAGGCTACCTCCTCCATTCCTCCCTCTTCTTTTTTTCTTTACAAATAAAAAGTCTTCCTTTTGTTAAACTTTGTTCCTCAAGTTTTTTTAGTTTTGGTCAATTTATGATCCTGGTAGGCTGCTTGGACAGCAGCACAGTGGTGCTCATCCTCCAGATGTAACATTTTTGGTTCCTGACCAGAGCCAGACATGACAAGAACAATGCAACTAAAGAGGAAAACAAAACAAAACAGCACACACACACACACACACACACACACACACACTCACACACACAACAAACAAACCATAGCGAATATTTACAACAAAATTGTGCCAAGGTTTCTCACAAGGCCCAGATACAAATGGCAGGACCCGCCTCCGATCTATCTGACATCAGTGTCTGTGAGAGAAGAGGAAACCATTGAGATAGCAAATGGACATAAAAATAGAACCCCAACGTACACAACAGGTATTCACTGCAGGATTAATAGCTATTGAAACTAGAAGGAATTTTGCCCCATCTGATTACAGAAGGATGGAAATGGTGGTAACAGATGCTTACCTACCACTTTCTACTGCTGCCTTAACTCCACCAAATTTCACGAATTAAAACAACACAAATCTATTACCTTACAGCCCTAAAGTTCAACATGGCTCTTCTAAAGCTAAACTGTAGGTGTCAGCAGGGCTGTGTTTCTTTCTGCAGGCTCTGGCAGATGCATCCTCTTGCATTATCCAGGTTTCAGAAGTTGTCTGCATCTTTGGCTCATGGTCCTCTCCTCCATCTGCAAAAACAACAGCACAAAGGGTGTTTTTCTCTCACACTACATTACTCCTACTTTTCTATCTGACTTTCCTTCATCTTTGTTCTACACTTTAAGGATTCTTATTATTATATTAGCCCTACCTGGATACTACATCATAAACTTCCCATCTTAAGGCCCTTAGTGTAATCATATATGCAATGTCCTTTTGTCATATACAGTAACATTTAAGATGCCAAGGATTAGGTTGTGGGTGTGTTGACTGGGTTAGTTTATCGCTATCTGAAGAGCATATCTTTTTTTTTTTTTTTTTTTT
>NW_004955425.1:2945498-3028466 GCF_000276665.1 Chinchilla lanigera | reverse complement strand
GCATATCCTAACTCAAGATAGGCTTAGGTGCTCCTCCTATGAGTGTTACAGATGCTGTCCTGATTGTCTCGCACATGGTTAAGATACTGTGCTCCTTAAAAGCAAGTTAGTGTCTCTTTTGCTCCTGAGTTTTCCCAGTCTAGGATGGTGCCATCCAATATCAATATAATTTGAGCCATGTGCATTATTTTCATTTTTCTAGTGTTTTTATTTTTAAAAATTAAAAAGAAAGGGACAAAATTTATTTTTGTTTAATTCAGTCTCTCAAAAATATCATTTCAACATGTAATAAGCACACAGATTAGTAAGGAATTACTTTACTTTTACTGATTTTGCTGTTTTGAAATCCAGCCTGTACTTTCACACACACAGCACATCTCCATTGGGACTGACCATAGTTCAAATGTTCAGTGGTCACATGGGACGGAACAGCTGCGGCTGAACACCCAGGTCCTAGGGCAGTCTGTATGCATTTGTCTAACTTGATTAGATTGATAGGGATGCATATGAATGGTGACTTCTGGAAGAAATGAGTGCCAGTTTAAGTGTGCATATACGCATGTGGTTTGAGCTTCATTAGATTTTGCATAAAAACCAGAAACAAAACCAGGCACCTCATGAATAAAATCTATTTTGGTTTTGAATTTGCTAATGTGAAAGATCTGAATTAGGCACCATCATTTTCTTGTGATGAAGAAGCATCCACTACAACAAATATCTACTTGGAGCTCTTTTCCTGAGCTCTTGCGTACGGGAGATAATTAGCTTGTAAGGCACAAAAAACAGATTTTTCACATTTCCAAAATTTGCCTTTGCTTTCATGTATAGCTCTTTTAAAATATCATCACCAAGCTTCAATTGAAAAACTGACCCTGCTAACTCTGACTTCCCAGTGTCTTTGAAGTCATGGAACAGTCTGAACACAAAGCATTTATTTTCACAGTCCTGTCACAGGAAAATAAACACAAGTTGATTGAGGCTGTGTCTGTCCATGCTGAATAATTGACTTCTTTGGGTTAGCTTTAATCCCTCCTGCGGGGAGGCCCAAGTCTCCTAGCTTCAGTACATGCAGAGTTTGCCAGACAAAGGAGGCTGACTGGTGCCCAGGGCATTTGTCTCCATCAAGATTGCTCCATGATGTTTTCTTGTTCTTTAGTATTTTCTTTCAAGAAGCCATTGTAATCTCCTGAACACATGCATGCATTTCTTTACAAGCAGGGCTCACATCTGAATTGGGCTTACAAATAAAGCACTGTGATTGATTAGGATATTAAGCTGCAATCAGAAACAAATTTTTGCTGCTTTGTCAGCACATGAACTTTAAACAGAGAAAATACCATAGCCACAGAATTCTGTGTTGTTTTTTCCTCTCTGCACACAGTAACTGGGCTAAGAACCAGTTGCATAGTAGGTTACTAAATTGGCATTGCATGAATGAACGCTGGGAGTTCTCCTCCCTTGCTCAAAATTGTGGAGGAAATGGGAGGAGAGATTTATCAGTAGGGATTGCTCTCTCCAACAAGCATATGTGTAGTCATTTCTCTTGAAAAAAGTCACATTTCTAGTATAGTCTGCTACAAAGAGAAGGAGACTGAAAAATACACCCAAGAAATTAGATTGTAGGGTTTTGCATTGTCCAAAATTGTGACAAATTTTGAGGTAAACTGAGTATTACCTAGAACCTAAAGACCACTCTGTGTTTCCCAGAATGCTCTGGGGAAATTGTCTTGTTGTAATCAGAACGACCCAAGAGTTGTTGAAGACTCTAGGAGTGGAGGCCGCATGAAAGGAAAACTAAGTTGATTGAGGCTGTGTCTGCCCATGCTGAGTAACTGACTTCTCTGGGTTCACTTCAGGAATCTGCAGCTTATTTTACTTCTTTCTAGTTTACTTCCACGGTTCAGTTTATCCAAATATCCTTTAACAGAATTGTACTTAGAAAACATAAAAAGAATTCCCATTTGTTAGGAGCTTAGAAAAATAAAGGTAGGAAGGCAATGTCATTAGATGGAGTCCAAAAGGAGATGGAAACCTCAACTCGGCTCAGGCAGGTTTTTAACACTTGTGCCAAAAAAGCGTTTCAGGATGGGTTAGTACAAGACATGGATAGATTTATTAGACTGAATTAGATTTTTTTTTGTTTTGTTTTTGAGATTTGGCGTTTTTTAGTCCAAGCTGGCCTTGAACTCACTATGTAGCTCAGGCTGGCCTTGAACTCCCAGTCATCCTCCTGCCTTTGCCCCCTGAGTACTTTGCAGACATTGTACTGTACCAGGCAAGACTGCATCTTGAGGAGCTGAAGGCAGCATACCTCTGATGGAGAGGATCAAACTGGCTGATTAGGAATGGAATGGTGCCAGTTTTATGGAGGGCCTGGGTTAGCTAGTGTTTGGTCTTATGCAATCAGGAATGAAAAGGGTGAAATCACTATAGAACATATAGAAATTTGGAAGATTATCAATACCTACTTCAAAATCTTCACTCACATAGGATGGAAAACAGAAGAAATGGACAGATTTCTTGGTATGTATGAATTACCAATGCTGAATCAAGAAGATATAAAAATTCTGAATGACCCAATGTCAGTTAATGAAATTGAAAATATATTTAAAAATATACCAACAAACAAAAGCCCAGGACTGGATGGATTCACTGCTGAATTCTAAGGAAATATAGAGAAGATTTAATCAAATCAAATTCTTTAATGAAATTGAAAAGGAAGCAATATTCTCTAACTCATTCTTGGAGGTCCGTATTATCTTGATACCCAAACGAGAGAAAGACCCAACCAAAAAAGAGAACTACAGGCCAATCTTCCTAATGAACATAAGTACAAAAGTCCTCTATAAGACCCTAGCAAACACAATGCAGCAGATCATCAAGCAGATAGTACACTATGCCCAAAGTGCGATTTATCCCAGGAATGCAGATATGGTTCAACATACACAAATCAATAAATGTAATACACCATATCAAGAAAGCCAAAGACAAAAATCATATGATTATCTCAATAGATGCAGAAAAAACTTTTGACAAAATCTAAGACTCATTCATGATAAAAATCCTACAGGAAAATGGAGTACATGGTCTTTACCTAAATCTGATAAAAACCGTCTATGACAAATCACAGCCAACATCACATTAAATGGACAAAAACTGAAAGCTTTCACTCTAAAATCAGGAGCAAGATAAGGATGTCCATTCTCTCTATGCCTGTTCAATGTAGTTCTGGAAACTTTACCCAGAACAACTAGGCAAGAGAGAGAAATAAGGATAGGAAAAGAAGTTAAATTATCATTATTTGCAAATGACATGATACTCTACATTAAAGACCCAAAATATTCCACTAAAAAGACTTCTAGATTTAATAACCAAATTCAATAGTGAAGCTGGATACAAAGCTAACACTCAAAATCAATAGTATTCCTGTACACAAACAACAAACTCACTGAGAGAGACATTAGGGAAAACACACCCTTCATAACAGCATCCAAAAAAATGAAATACTTAGGAATCATTCTAACAAAGGAAGTAAAAGATCTGTATATTGAAAATTACCATGCTCTGAAAAAGGATATTGAAGAGGATATCAGAAAATGGAAAGATATCTCTTGCTCATGGATAGGAAGAACCAATATAGCAAAAATGGCCATACTCCTAAAACTGTTACACAGATTTAATGCAACCCTGACCAAAAGACGATTAGCATACCTCAGAGAATTAGTGAAATCATTCCTAAAATTCATTTGGAAACAAAACATATTTGGAATAGCAAAGGCAATCCAGGGCCAAAATCAAGGCAGGAGGCATCACAATCCCTGACTTGAAATTATACTACAAAGCTACAGTGATAAAATTAATATGATACTGGCAAAAACAGATCTGAGGATCAGTGGAATAGGTTAGAAAATGCTAACATAACTACAAACACACTCAGCCCTTGTCTTAGACAAAGGGGCCAGATATTCACTGGAAGAAAGATAACTTCTTGAATAAAAGGTGCTGGAGAAACTGGCTCTTTATATGCCAAAGACTAAAAGTAGACCCATATCTATCACTGTGCACTGAACAGAAGTCAAAATGGATCAAAGATCTAAGTATTAAAACAAATACACAAAATCTACTGGAAAAGAAAGTAGGTAGAAATCTTGAAGACATAGGTGTAGGTGGAGAGTTCATGAAGAAATTCCAAATTTCATGGGAAGTACTTCAAAGAGTCTACAACTAGGATCCCATTTCATTAAAAATCTTTTGCACATTAAAGGAAATCACCAATGGAGTGAAAATAAAATGCAGAGTGAGAAAGTGAGAAAATTTTTAGCTAAACGTACCTCAGACAAAGGACTTGTATGTAGAATATATAAAGAATTGAAAAAATTCAGAGCCCCCAAATTTAAAGATCCAATCCAAAATGGGCATGTGTGATGAATACATACTTCTCAGATGAAGAAATAAATACAAATAGGAAATAAAAATATGAAGACTGTTTAACATCATTGGTCATTTGAGATATGCAAATTAAAACAACCCTGGGATTCCATCTCACTCCAGAAAGAATGACTATCATCAAGAAATTAACCAATAACAAATGCTGTCAAGGCTGTGGGGAAAAAGAAACCCTTCCTCACTCTTGGGGGTTCAGACTAGTTCACTCTGGTGCACTGTCGAAATCAGTATGATGATTCCTAGAAAAGCTAGGATTAGAGGTCCCATTCAACTTAGCTATTCCCCTTCTGGGTATTTTCCCAGAAGAATTAAGATCACCATACCATGGTGCACCCGTTTATTGAAGCACAATTTGTAACAGCCAAATCTTGGAGACAACCTAGTTGCCCATCAATTGAAGAATGGATAAAAAAGATGTGGTAATTTTATATAATGAAACAGTACTCAGCCATATAGAAGGATAAACTTGAGACTTTTATAGGTAAATGGGTACAACTTGAGGCCATACTCATAAGTGAAATAAATCAGACTCATATTTATAAACATCATTTTGTCTCTCTGGTGTGAGTAACTAAAAGAATAAATGAAGTCTAGAATGTATAACAGACATTGTGAGATGGGAAATAATTGTTTAAAAAGACAAAGAAACTGGGTGGGGGAAAGATGAAAAGAATGAAAGGAAAAGGGAGAAAAATGTAAGATAGCTATACTATTAGTGTTTCTTAATTCATTGAAAAGAAAGATTCATACTAATATCAGCTGGAGAACTTTTTATTTTATATCTTGTACTCTGAGTAACTGCTTTGAAGATAACAATATGTAATGTATTAACTGTTGTTATTCTACTATTATTTTGTTATGAAATGCTTTTTTACCTTTTTCAGTAAAATAAAAAAATAAAAAATGAAGGCTAAACTTTGTTCTGCTTTTAGTTATCCATTGAGCTTCTCTAGCAAAGATACCTTTCAAGTCCCTGACTGCCTTAGAAGAAAACATAAATCATTCTTTTGATGAGTAACAGGTTATGGTTGAGGAGTTGGTTTGTTCTCAGTCCCTGTAGTACTTTCTTATTATCTCATTTTTAATGTTTTAAATCTCTTAATTTTATCATATTTGGGTCTAAGGTAAGGGGTTATCATAGGGTTGAACATACTTCCCTTGCAAAGGATATAGGTAACAGAAGTTATAATGCCACGGGTTCATTTAGAAATGGGTGTTCACTTTTCAAATCAGTGGAGGGATGGGGGAGGCACTAGGGCATGACTTTTATTGGGTGACTGAGACAGAGACTGTAGTCACTGTAACATATTCCCTACTCTGCCTCCTATAGTTATGGCTTCTTTCAGTCTCACCTTGAAGCTTGCCCCACGAGAAGAGAAGTGTACGTACCTCTGTGTGTACCTGGGTGTTTTTTCCCCTGCCTTGTTTCCTCTGAAGTCTCAGACAGAGGAGATGCTTATTCATGACATATTTTGAACCAAGTATACCACTGTCTAAACTCTATTTCTGACTAATAATAGTATGTCTTTGGGTCTTCTTTTCCTTTCCTTATTGTCCCATTCATAGAGGACAATTGGCATGCCCAGTCTCAAAGGCATCATCTTTATATCACAACTCCCTAGCTTGAAGAAAATAGAAGAAACTTGGACATTTATACATGGAAGTGACATGTAGATGTTGGCCAGCTTGTTGAGGCCAGGTGATGGACAACTGGGAATAAAGTCAGCTTTGGGAGTTGAATGTTGTTGTTTGTGGTAGTTTCACAATGACTTCAAGAGCACAGTCTTGTGCTTTAAGGATATGCAGGGCCACGGACTATGAAACAATATCAGAGTAGAAGCTTTTTATACAACTATGGGAAAAATGGGCAAGAAATGTGTTTCAATTAAATCAAAGGAAAAAAAATGACCAGAAAGTGTATTGGGTGTAGAAGAGGGTCCAGAAAACTTCCTCAGAATTAATGAAGATAAGTAGGGATGCATAAGACAAAATCAGAGAGCAGAAACATTGGGTAAATGTTCCTGCTTCCTGTTTTGGTCATATTTGTCCTGCTGGGTGGAGGCAGCTAAGTTGCTGGGCATGTGTTAAAAGTCTGAGAGGAGGGATTACCAGTAAATAAGACTTTTTTACCTACTGAACGTCAACACTTTATTTGTCTCATTTTTATTTATTGTAATCAGAAAATTGGCTGGAATTTTATTGAATAAAAAACTCTAAAGTTTCTGTAGAAAATTAAATTTTTACATCAATGATTCTAAGGTTAACACTTCAAATATTTTTCCTAAAATTAGAAAATTCAGTAACACTATGAAAGCCAAACAAATTTAATTCATCCTTCCCCATGGTATTTATCCTGGGCTTATTTTGTGGAGAGTTTGGCTGTCATGTGTATATTAATACTATTGCCAGATTGTCATTTCAGTTCAAGTGTATGGTTCAGGAATTGAGAATCGCTCTCCTTTGTGATATTGTAAATGAATAGAAGTGGCGAATGATGTAATGAAGTGAACTGGCATGAAGACTAGGATTGGAGAAATGCTGGCCATGTTTCTTGCTCACTCGTGGGAAGCTTCGGGCTCATGGGGGCTGCACCAGCAGATTCCCAACAAATAACTTTGTATTTGTATCTTTTAGTGGTTACATTTAATTTTTTTTAAATTGAACTTCAGGTGCATAAAATTGGATTATGTGTAATTAAGGATTCCTTAAAGCCTTTATTCATCTATGTATGGGTTTCTTGTTACTTATTTACTTTCTTTTCATTAATCAGCCTCGATCTCAAATTCCGTCTTTCCTCATCATAGGCATCTACTCCTATGCTACCTAACTTATGTTTTTGTCATCATGTTAAACATCTTATCTTTCTTCTTATTCTTTGACACTCAACATCATTTTCTGCTCATTTGCATATATATGTATAAATAAATGTGTGACCATTTTAAAACATCAAAAATTCTTTGAGATTCCTTTTATTGAGAAAATGCAATCTAATTCCCCCTTGATTCTGAATTACATCATGGCTCATTTGTAGCCTGAATTCAGTAGAAACAATGTTGTATAACTTGTGATGCTAGAACAGAAAACTCCAAGCAGCCTCTGCCCAACTTGTTCAGATTTCTTGCTGCATGGAAGCTTCTTCTGTGAAACCAGTTACTTTGCCATGCCCAGCCCAAGCCAAAAGCAGAGACCACACAGATTCTACGCTCGATAGTGTCACTTCAACCCATTATTTAGTGCCCCAGCCCGTACACCGGCAGTGTGAATGAGGAAGGATGATCAAGCCCAGCAGCTGTAGAGCCCTCTTGTTCTGGTCAGCCAGCCACCAAGTCTTTCCGTTTGAAGTATTCAGTTTTATAGAGCAGATAAGGCTCCTCCCCACTCTGTACTTTCTGAATTCCTGTGCCAAGAATATGCATAAGTATAATAATGCCACTGAGTTTGCAGGGTTATGTCATTTGACATTTAGAGTCTAGAGCAGGGCAAGAGAGACAATCTCACTCTTGGAGTAGAAGGCTAATAAATATAGACAGAAAAGAACAGATAGTTTAACAGAACAAGTGATTTAGATAAGAATCATAAAAGAATGGTAAAACCAGTATGTGAAAATTTTTCTAAGAAATGAATTATTTACAATCCTCCTTTCAACCATAAATATTTTCATACAAAATATCTAATAACTGAAAAGGAAAAAAAAGTAACTTTATAGTGTGGAATACTGGTATATACCAGCTGACCCCTGCAATCAAAGCTAACATTACTTGTAGTGGACAAGTTAACAGCATGTGCCCATACGCAGTGCAAGGAAAGAACACTTCTGTGGTACCATTGCTCCAAAATGGATAACTTGAATGCTATCACCAGTTAACATGAAGCCCTTACTGAAGCACGGCTTACAAAATAGCTGCCCTGTGTTTGTACTATCATGGCTTTATTTTTTTTTATAGTTCTATTATTTTTCTTTCTCTTTTATTTTAAAGAGAAAAAGACAAAAACAAAACAACAAAGACAAAGACAAAAACAAAACTACATAAAAAGTGTAAAAATGATCCAGACTGCCTGGCAAGCCCTAGGTCATGAGTTCGATTCCCAGTACTGGAAAAAAAAGTGATACAGAATTTCAAAACAAGGTGGTAGGAAATCAGCAATGCTTGTGCTATTACTTATTGTTATCTTCAAAGTAGTTGCTCAGATTACCAGATATAGGCATGCAAGATTGATCAAATAATTTAACATTACCTGTTCCTTTCAATAAACCCATAGAAATTAGTAGTACAATTATCTTAGCTATCGTGTATATATCATGGATTTAAAAAGGCAAAAGAGAAAAAGGGCTGAAGAACTTCCCTGGATTCAAAACATGCCCATTAAGGGTAACATGTGACTGCGATCATTATGTAGCATAATGAAAATATGTATATGTAAATATACATATATGTAAATTGTACCAGTAAACTTAATTTTTTAAAAAGTGTAAAATATCATTCTAAACCAAAAATTATTTAGCTATGAAGGATGTTGGTGGGAAAATTTGAGTAACTGGAATACAAACTGTAGGCTAGATATTAGTATTGCATTAGTTTTAACACCCCCATTTTATTAAATATTGTAGAGCTTCGTAAAAGAATGTTCTTGTCCTTAGGAAACACTCAGTGAAGTATGCAGAGGTCAAGGGACAGTATGTCTGCAAATTACACTAATGTGTTGAGAAATATATACCAAGGAAAAATAGTCACCTTTTAACAGCTGAGGAGACATGGGCAATATGTGTATAACGTCTTCCTGCGGCTTTTCTGTAAGTTTGGTGTTATTTTAAAGTAAAGAGCTAATAAAAAAAAAAATCAGTGATCTGTTACAAAGTCATTAAAATATGTTGATAAACCTAAATAATGTTAATGATAATTACCTTTTGAAGTTAAAAACAGGATGAGTCTAACAACCGCTGTCATCTTCCTGTCATCTTGTTTTGGAATTCTGTATTGTTTTTGTGTTGTCTTGTTTTTATCTTTGTTGTCGTTATTGTTTTTTTCCTTAAAATAAAGTACTAGAAAATGTTACATGGTTCACATAATAATGGTGCTTTTGTAGACACTATTAGTTTTTCTTTTAATGTCTAAACATAAACATAGAAAATTCATATTTTTTTCAAGCAATTATGAATCACTTTTAAAAATTGATCACATTCTGGATAACAAAGGAATTCTCATACTCTGCAAGATCAGAGAAACTTCTCTAGTAACATACTATAGAAACAATCCCTGAAAGTATTGCCTTAACAAAGGAATTCTCAACAAATTCTGAGGACTATTTTACTAGCCACAATTTTAAACCACATTCTAACAAGTCAGAAATAAATTTTTAACATAGCCAAAGTGATAACTTCCATCTCTCCCCAAAACAACTGAAACTTGAGGGACACAATCCTAAATACTTAATGTGTTAAAGAAGAATGCTTAATGGAAACTATGAAATATTTAGCATGGGCTAGAAATGAGAAGATAGCTCAAATGCAAGCGTGGCTAAAAGGATATTTAGAGTGAAACTCTGTTGACATAAAGTCATATATTCAGAAACAGGAGATCCTGAAAATTACTGATAAGCACCCAATTCAAAAGGCTGCAAATACCATAAAAATTCTCAAAGCAAGAGGAATAGGAAAGCACAAAATGAAACTTAAAGAAGTATGGAGAGAATTGGGGATGACTACAGCTGTGAAAGTGAGACTCAGCCATGTTTAGCTAAGCTGACAGACGAGGATGTGCGTTCCAGTGAACATCTGTTTTATTCAAGAATGAACATCTCTGCACACACACTTCTTAGGTTTGACTAGATACTGGGCTTTGTGATTCGAGCTTACATGCAAGGATACTTGACCTCTTATTACACAGAAGATCTTCAGATAGAATTTTAAACTTGGCACTTGGTCAAGGCCTTGGAAAATCTTGTTTTTCATCTCTGTACCAGCATGCTATCACAGGCATAATTCAACAATTCATTACTGTTTCCTATGGATATCTTGCTTCAGACATTGGAGTAACTACAAATTATTATTTTCTTAGAAGAATTTGTTCAGGAAATCCACCATTCTTTTTTTCTCCATATGAATATCTATGCCCCTAAGATGAGCCCTAATGCGAATACAATTTATAAAGCTAAATTGATGCCCTTTTATGTTTTTTTTTTTTAAATTTTAAAGAGAAAAAACAGTAACAAAATTGACACTTGAATCTGAGACTGTCCTTGGCATTTCGATTCTTGATTCACACAGTTATCTTTTGGCAAATTTATTGCCTTTTACATACTAAATATTTGGATTTCATATTGTGATTCATACTGAGTAGCATCTTCTTTTTCAACTGAAATCATTACCTTAATAAAAAATTTTGTTTCCAAAAGTAAAACTTCACTTCAAGATTGGATTTTGCAATAGTGTCAGTGACTGACAGAATGCATTAAACCAGATATTATGTACAAGCCAGTTATAGTATTTTATAGATAGCTGGTTTTAACACATAGGACATGGATAAATCAAATTATATATATATATATGTACATGTTTATACACTTGTATATATATATACTTTAAAAAACTAGGATCATATTCTTACTATGTTCAGAAATGTATTATCATAACTGTTGCCCAATATATTCCAAGAACATTGTTTTTCTGTTTTCTGATATAATTTGGAAAAGTAAAAACCAGAAGCAAACACAATTCTGTCATTCTATTTTTGTCAGAAGCAAGGCAGCTATTATTTGGCTTGGGAAAAATAAAGGCAGCAGTTCAGGTTTGGAAAATATCCCTGACTAAAAAATAATATTTGACAAAATAAAGAGCAGAGCCAGTGTGGCTTCCTTTGTGCACAGGCAGAATGACAGAGTTTATTTGTAGTTAAATTTTTCCTCTTTATACAGCCCAGTGAATCTCAATCACACGTGGAGGTAATTGTAAAAACGCTGCAAACCAATAACAAAGCATACTTTGATATGCCAGGATGGATGACCCCATCAAGAGAGTAAACACGGAGGTGTGCTTAGCGGTGCACACCTGCAATCACAACACTCTGGGAAGTAGGATGATGCCTCCAGTTTGAGTTCAACCTCAGCGAAGTTACTGAGGCCATGACCCCAGAGGGTGAGAGAGAGAAGGGGCCACTGGGAATGGGAGAAGGCCCTGAGTTCAATCCCTAATACTTCAGAAAAACAACCAAGCAAGCAAGCAAGAAAACCTGGAGTCAATATGCTATAGTGATTAAAAGTTCAGCCTCATAATTGGACCCACCTGAATTTGAATCCATCTCTGATTTTCAGGAATGTGACTTTTTTTCATATCTCTAAAGTGGGAATGATACTAATATCTGAGCGGATGATTTGTGAGAATTAAATGAGATATATATAATGTATAAGGCCTGAGGCTCTATGCCTGATCCACAGTGAAAGCATAGAAATTCAAATAAAAACAGAAGGGTTTCACAGTTCATGTGAGGCACGCAGTGTTTGCAAACTGCTGATGAGTTGGGAAACAGAGCAAAGAAAGTCGATAGTGACCTGACTGGGGGCTGTGTTGGAGAGGGGCGTGACTGGATTTACGACAAAACAGTGTTGCTGAAGGGAGCCGTTGAAGGGAATCAAAACTTTAACAAAGATGGACCAGGTTTCGATGACGTGGCCTTCTACTGGTCATTGTCATGAAGGATACTATGTGCATCTGAGTTAAGCCTCAACTCCTTTCTCTTTCCCCACCATATATAGCCCCAACAGCCTGCAAAACGGAGTCACTACTAGATTTTACTGAGAAGGTCCTGCACTTTCTGGCCTCAGTGGCTTTTTCCTACTGTTTACTTGGGTTTGTTTCTTCCTTTCTTTACATCATCTTCAAATTTCCAGTCATTCTGCCTGTTTTATCTAAAAGCTACTCTATCGTAGATGACTGCGTGCTATTGTTAGCATAATTCTACCAGTCATTCATTATACCTGCTATATGGAAGACATGAAATAAAATGGTTGTTGACAGGCTACAAAAGTGCACATGTATTTTTGAATGCACTGCTAATCTGACCCAGCATGCTATTGTTATGATTGTGTGATCAGCATGGCATCATTCCTGCCCTGGTTTGCAGTCTAACGAGGTAAACAGATTTTCAGCAACTATCCCTGGAGTGAGTATTAAGAAAGAGGTAGGAAGGAATAACAAAATAACTCATTTCACAGAAAGGAGAAAGTTGTTAATACTGCAAAAGTTAAATGGACTGGTTTCTAAATTCTGTAGATAATTCTGCCTCTGTCACTTACTAGTTATGAAGCTACAAAATACTGTATGGGCCACAGGAGCTGCTCTGTGCACTAGGAAAAAAAAGGTTGCCAATAAATTTAGATTCACTATTAAAGAAGGTGGGCTGGGAAATAGGGGTTGTTAGCTGGCCGAAGCAATGCACTAATGCGATATAAAATGTGCTGAAACCTGCCATTTACTGTCCCCGTGGCTGGCATAAAGCTATTGCTGAGTTATTAGCTGTAGCAAAGATGGTAAAGTGGTGCAGGAGCACGATGCACATTGCATTCAAACACAGGCACACATACCCTGGATGCAGAGATAGATGCCTCCATTCCATCTCATTTCTTTAATTTAACTTGGTGTTAGGATGTAGGACCTAAAGCGCAGTAAATCATTTGAATCATTTCAGGACACTTACCTCAGAGCAATGTTATCTCTTTGGCTTAAAAAATCACTTTGATTCCTCCCATTACTTCCTACATGAAAATACTTAACCAAATGTTCCTCAGTCTTTTCAGATTTATCTTTCTAAAAGTTGAGAGCATAAAAAATTGACTTTGAATAATATAATGGTAGTTTGGGATTTTAATACTTAATTTTAATAGTTTCTCTTAATGGGGAAAGAATTTGCCCTATAAACAATAATGGCCCTTTGAATTTTTCTTTTCTTCCATTTAACCTGAATTTATATAAACCTGTAGAAAGCAGAACATTTTCTGGGCAAAGAAAGAGGCTCTTTTTCTTCCTTTCTCTGTCTTTCTTTCTTTCTTGCTTTCTTGCTTTCTTGCTTTCTTGCTTTCTTGCTTTCTTGCTTGCTTGCTTGCTTGCTTGCTTGCTTGCTTGCTTGCTTGCTTGCTTTCTTGCTTTCTTGCTTTCTTTCTAGTAGACATTAAAGAGAAAGTGATTAAGCAGCTTAAGTGCAACCCCCTGCCTTAGTTTCCTTTCCTGGGGACTGCAGAAATTTCTACATAAAAGGATTAAAAAATAAAAGACTTGAAGCTTCTTTACAGTCATAGTTAGAAACAGTAGTGTTGTGGAAACGTTTTATCTACCTTACATAGGTACCATAAGTTTAGTAGCTAAATAGCCAAGCTCTGGAACCAGGAAGACATGTGTTCTAATTCTTCTCTACTACTATTTATGAGATGTGTGAAATTTAGTAAGTTATCCATTATTTCAAAGCCTCAGTTTACTCAGCTGAGATATGTAAGTAGAGTAGTATTACCTGCTTAAAAGAGTTGTGAGGTTTTATTTAAATATGTTAAAGTGCTGAGCACAGTTTGATACACAGTCACTTCCTAACAAATGATTGTGGTTATTATTGTTCATCTTGTCTTCATTAATTTCTACCTCTAAATCTAGGAAGGTGAACAGGAATGAGGAATAGTCAGTCCACATTCAGTTTTCTTGAATTCTAGTGTACAAGTCAGCAAAGAAAAGTTTGTATATCCATGAGAATTATTTTGGTTGCAAGTCATAGAACCAATTTAATCTACCTAAAGTAAAAATAAGATTTATGGAAGGGGTATTGATAGCTTATAGAACTAAAAATATGATAGACATAATATATATTAAAATAAAATCATGGCCTAGAAAACCATAGGTACATTTTTACCTGTCTCTCATCTTTATTTGTTGAGCTCATTTTTTTGTTGTTGTAGAGAATGATCTTTTTCTTGCAGCATAGACAAGGCTACTAGCAACTTTCAGGGCCATAGTTTAATAGCTGGGAAATCCTGATAGAGCATTTCTCTCTGAACTTCAACTTAAAATTTTCTGGGGAAGGACACTGGATTTGGTCAAGTACTCTTTTCTTGAACAAATCCCTATGATCCAGAGTTGAAGAACTGTGGCATTTCTACTCTGAGCCACATGTCCACCTCTGTTGCCTGAAACATGTGTGCTCCGTGCATGTTCAGAAGTGAGACAGAGTAGAGGCCCAGGGTGTAATCTCTGTTGCACACATATGATCACTCAAGGAAGGAAACTTTAAGATAAATTTTCTACATTCTTTGTAGATAAGAAACCCAAAGAAAGCAGACACTGTTCAAGATTATTTGGGAATGGCCATCAAAAAGTCAATAATTATATTGTCTCCCATGCTTCCTCCCCTGCTACACTCAACAAAAAGGAGTTTTTCATGTTATACTCTTAGGTTGTCCTGTGCTTTTCATTTTTGATATTTAATAAAAATTATAATTATAATTTGTAGACTGAACTCATTCTCTAGGTTTACCATAACAAAGTGGTGCAACCGTAGTGATTTGAATATTTTCTCACAGTTCCAGAGACCAGCAGTCTACAGTGAGTGCACTGACGGAGCCACACTCCCTCTGGAGACTTTGGGGCTGATTTTGATCTTTGCCCCTTCGAGTTTCTGGAGGTTGCAGATTGTTTGTCACCATGCCTGCCTCACTTTACTTCTGTCTCTGTGCTACTTTCTTCTCTGTGTGGCAGGGTAATCCCCTTGGCCTCTTTCATGACAATGCATATGATTGCACATAAGATCAACCCAGATAACTCAGGATAAACTCCTCTCAAGATCCTTAATTTAATCACATATTTTGCCATAAAATGTAATATTCATAGCTGCTCAAGACTAGGATATGGGCACATTTAACCTATTACATATGCCACATCCTTCTTCCAAAAAATCTGATTCCTTTGCTAGTTTCTAAGACCCATGAGGTCAAGATCTTGTTTATTTCTCTCCTGGTGAATCTCTGGGTCCATGTCTCATACTCAATTCTTACTTCAGTCCGTGGATACTGAATCCTCACATGTGAGCAATGGCACATCAAAAATATTTGAAAAAAATTGAGTATGTACTAAAAATGTACCGACTTTCCCTCTCTGTGTCCCCTCCACCTTAAAGTGCAACAACTATTCACACAGCATGTATTAGGAATTATATGTAGCCTAGAGATGACTTAAACTATGTGGTAAGATGTTTGTAGATTATAAACAAATATTATCTCATTTTATATAAAAACTTGAGGATCTTCAGGTTTTGGTATCCGTAGGGGCCATAGAACCAATCCCCTATTGATACAAAGGGATATCTGCAGTTAATAGTCATTGCACAAGAAAACCCAGGAACTCTGTGTAATTAAATTTATCGATCTGAGCCTCAAATGATCTGTTCTGACTATAATTGAATGAGGGAATATAAATTCTGAAGAGTCAGAGCAGCAATTGGATAAAGATAATATTAAAAATTCCTGAACTGCTTTAACTGTTTTTTAAGATCCAGAAGTATTTCTTCATTTTACCATTCTTGAAAACCCCCATGTATTAACTTTTTACATGATCTGCAGCAACTGTTCAAGCTCCTGTTTTACTAATTCTTCTTATGTTTCCAGCTCCATGGAGTTGTATTGGAGAGCAATGCTTGAGCACTAGTAGACTGACTGTCCTGGTGACCAGCTCTCTCTACTATGGATGTTCAGCATTTCCTTAAACAATTACTGTACATCTTTCCTACTTATTTTTTGTTGTTGCTTTTTTGGTACCAGGAATCAAACTCATGATCTCATGCCTGACAGGCAGGTACAGTGCTGCTGAGCTACATTCCCAGCCCTATCCTTTCTACCTCTAATACAATTCTAAAATAACTTTCATATTTAATCTGAACAAACAAGGCAGTAAAACATTTTTTCAATGGCAGAATTCAAGTAGGAAAAGAAGAGTAATATATGGCATAATTACTGGTTAATTGAAAATTAATGTTAACCAATTAAGGAAAAAGGAAAAAACATAAATTCATTAGGAAAAGTTTTTTCTGATTCTAGATTCCAGAAGAAGGAATTTGATGTATATATTATATTTAGAAAATTTTGTTGCCTAATTAATAAAATTCACAAATTCTCCCCACCCCACCTACTATGTCCATCTTGAAATTACTTTTAGCTTCACATTTCTTTGTTGCTTGGTATTAACACATAGAGTTTTGGAGAGGATGAATGACAGGTAGTATCAAGGTGCATTAAAACTTTTCTTCAAATCTATTTTCCTTCTAGATAATGTGCACTTAAATAATCACAAAAACCTTTTCTTTTTCTGTTTTCTAATTTCCACAATCAGGATTAAGGAGTCCTTTGAAATTCTTGGGAATTAATGTGCTCCCTCCAGTACTGGCAGAAATCACTACCTGCAGGACAGTGCTATAGTACTTGGCATGCTGTTGTCACGTATCAACATTGAATGAATAAGCAACTAAATTAAAAAATAAGTACTCAAGTGAAATAAGGATAATTGAGCTAGAATATAACTCTACTTACCTTCTACTATTTCACTTAATTTGAGGGGATCGAGTATTGGGTGCACAGTGTCCCCTCCTCTGCTCACAAGCTCCTCTCTGCTCTCCACAGCTCTTCCTCTTTCCTGTGGGTGTCAGTGGAGATGGTTTTCCTCTTTCTCTACTACCAGTTCCCCCACCTTGCTATTGATCATGTCCTTTCGATTTTATAAGGAACTTGGTTCTATCACGATCCCTTCCCCTTGTCATTTCTTTGTTTTTATTTTAAAGATAAAAGAATGAAAGCTTTAACAAACACACAGACATTTACAAAACAACACAAAAACAGTAAAAGCAATACAGAATTTCAGAGCTTTTGTGTTATATATTGTTATTTTCAAGTTGGTTACTCAGATAAACACATACAGGCATGTAAGATTGATCAAACAATTAAACATTAACTGTTCCTTTCAAAAAGCAGTAGAAATATACATATCTATACACAGGATAGCTAAGATAGTTGTACCCCTTATTATTTCTACTGCTGTATTAGGTCTTTTCTTTCTGTACATGAACACGTTCAATTACATTTTTCAAAATTTTATAGTTTTTGTCACTCATGTACTCATATAGGCTCTCACTCTCTCATGCTTCATTCATGTACACAATTCTTTAACAAACATTGATTGGCTCTGTTGGGATACAGGAAAGGCAGCACTTTTAATTCCACCCTTCCCTTCCCACTGAGATTGTAATATCATAGGAGAGATGTTCAAATAAACAGATTTTATAATACAAAGTAACAAATGTTTTGATACAAAATCAAATGTCGCAGGTCCTTTGCTGTTCCTTCATTAAAGGGTTTATTCTAATTTACCTTCCCTTGGATCAGTATTACCTGAGGAATTTGCTTTATCAATAGAATGTGTTGTAAGTAATGTTCTGGGATTCCTAAATTTTGTAATTTGCAGCGGGAGTTTTTGGAATTCTGGCCCTTGGAAGATTCTTTCTCAGATGTCAACTACTATCTTTTGAGAAATCTAAACCAATTAGAGGAACTATAACTAGGTACTTGGGTTGAGAGCGTTAATTGAGCTTCAACTGAGAGGGAACATCAACTTTCAGCCAACTAAGTGGGTAATTTTGAACTTGTAACAGTCAGACCTTCAGATGACTCCTGGCCACACTCTTGTCTAATTGCTGGAGTGAGACAAATCCCAAGAAATTTCTGCTCAGCTGAATCCAGTCAGCATACAGAACCACAGGAGATAACAATAAGTTGTTTTCAGCCACTCAATTTTGCCATGGTTTGTTAAACAGCATTAGATAACTAAAACAGCTGCCAAACTGGGGTCACACCTATGCCAGGCCTGGGTGGGGAGAGCTGGGACAAGGTTTCCAAGAGATGTGGCCTGGGGCTGGGGAGATAGCTCAGTGGCACAAGCACCTACCTGGCAAGCGCAAGGTCCTGCGTTCTATTCTCAGTTCAAAAAGAAAAAAAAAAGAGCTGTGGGCTGGAGTCACTGTGGTTCACTCTAAGATTTTAATGTTTTAAAAAATGTGGTCCATGTTAGGCATACCTTAATGCACCAACACTACTGTCAAGAACTGAAGGGTCTGGAAACAATGCCGAAGAGAATGAAACTGGGCCAGTGTATAATTTTCAGTCTTTCCCCAACTCATGTCCCTATACCCTATATAAAGAGGGAAGGATGTAGTTCAATAGAGCTCAGTGCAAAAGCCTTGTGTTCAACCTACAGTGCCACAAACCCATAAGAAACAAGCAAAAACAAGGAAAAGATTATAATTAATAAGCATACCTGCTTTTTATAGGTATTATAATACCTATAATAATAAGCATATATTTCATGTTTGAATAATTTTGAGAAACATTTTTTCTACTATGTTAATCAAGGTGAGATATGGTTTATTTACTGAAGGAACACTCAGAACCTTCAGTATGTTGAAATTTTTTTATAAATATCCAAGAAATGGAAATTAACAAATAAGGCTTTCTTTTTATCTCATACATGAACTGCTCCATAGTACTTCATGATGGAGAATACTATTCTGTGTGCTTCTAGACTCGGGTAAAGTTTGAGAGAAACTGAGAAAAGTATGAGACCACGACTTTTCCATCTTTCCTCAGAGATAATGTGACATAGTAGAAGTATATGGGCTCTGGGAATTACCTGATATAAAATCTTACATTTGCACTGTAATTACTTCACAGACATTGAATATTCCTTCCTTGATCTGAGCCACAGATTCTTTATTCCAACATAACAAGAGGAAGATTAGGGGCATAGCTGAGGGGTAGACTTCACGCATAGTGCATGTGAGTTCAATCCTCAAGAATAAAATAAGATGAGATAAAATAAAGCACTAGTATGGTCTATATATTTTAAAATATAGTTTCTGTAGAGCCTCTAAATACATAAAATACTTAAAATTGTGTATATACAGACATCTGGGGGGGGGCCATCCTGTCTGCTAGATTCTTAAAGGGATGCCTGACCCAGAATAAGGTAAGAAATACTAGAGTAGATTATTTCTGAGCCTAGCCCAGGTGAATGTTAATTCAACACCATTCCAAAATGACAAAATTTGGTCATTGTTATGATTTGGAACTTGAATGTCCCCAAAAGGTCCACATATAAAGAATTGGTACCCAGGGTGGCACTACTAAATGGTGCTGCAGATGTTTAAGAGGTAGGACACAGTGGCAGATCCTTAGGTCACAGATGGTGTCCTCCTGCAGGGAATTGTGAGACTTTTGTCTATCTGTCTGTCTTCCCTCCTCATTCAACATGTAATCAATTGCTTAATCCTATGTACAGCCACTATTACTATTCATGTCATGAAATGGTATAGACTAGGGGTTGCTGCTGAGCCTATGCTATGCCACTGGGACTTTCACTCTCCAACACTTTATAAAGTTAGCTGCCTGGAGTATTTTATTGTAGCAATGTAAAACTGACAAATGCAGCCATTATCCTATTAATTTGTTTTAAAACTCTATTTCTATACTAGTTTAAAAGAATAGTTCAACTAAAAGAAAAATTACCTTATTATTGTCTTTCAAACATGCAAAATGCTAAAATGCATTTTCTCTATCAATCTGGAAAACTTCCAGAAGTTTTGGTGTGAATTTTAGAGTAACAGGAAGTACAAAACTCAAACAATTATTTAAAATATGTGCAGAAATGATCTAAAATCTGCAAGTTGGAATTGAGATTGCACGGAAAATATTAGGAAAGTGCTTCTATTCTTTATTTTTTAACTGATTTAATTTTAGGCTTTGTTGATGTAGAATACTGAGGGAATACTGAGTGAAAAATCCACCAAACTTGAAAACAATCTCTCCAGTGACAGTGAGACTGAAAAGCAAAGGATTAAAGCAATTATGTAAATATTTAAGATCTAGTGCAAAGTATTTAAACACTTGTTTTAATTATCCTCTGGGCAAGCATTATTAATTTAGAGACTTGAGATGTCTAGTTAGTTGTTTGTCCTGATTAAATTAATTGGATGGATGGATGTGTGATCTCTACTTATCTGTCACAGTGACACAGACATATGTATTTTTACAGATGTTTCTTCTAAATATTTTCAAATAAGCTGCAACTAGTAGTAATCTAAAGAAATATTTTTTAAAAAATTTAATTTCCACATTTCCGTGCTTATGCCAGGGCATCTCTTTTTGGAGGCTTCTGACTGATATCGTTCAGGTACCCAGTTGAACAACCATCAAGCAAGGTATCCATTTATGAGCCAGGGTAGTGGATTAGGCAGTATTTCTCACACTACTTGTCACATTTTACTTCAGATCTTCTACTCCTTTATTGAACTTCATGTTTCATTAAAGCATCAGTAGTTGATTATAGCCTCTTGAAGCATGGTATAATCTTTCTCTCATTGATTCCACAGAGAGTTGCCTTCATTTATTCCTTCCAAGGCCCAGTGGAAGTCCTGGGATAGTGATCAACTGGTTTGGGTCTGCTTGATGGATGACATGGTTGGGAAAGAATGGCCCGGTCTTACCCTGCAAGGCAAACTTTCACACAGCAGGACAGCACTATTATCTTACTATACGATCCAGAGCCATTCCAGGGGGTGTCAGAAAGGAAGTGAATCATCACTACCCCACTGGTATTGCTGGCATTAGTTTTCCACTGCCAGCTGTACAGTGTTCCATCCCAGGAGCCCAAAAGGGATAATTTGCCATTGGATGAGCTCTCTTCATCCTGAAAAATTAGAAAATGTGGCCTTTTAGCAGTGTTGGGATTCATGTAAGTTTTTTGTTTTTGTTTTTGTTTTGTTTTGTTTCATTGTTTTAAAATCATGGAAGAGTTCTTCATGATGGTAATTGTATTGTTGTGATGGAGAAGATCTTATTTAGGCATAAAGAAGCAAATGGTGATGATCTACACAACTCAAACAGAGATCTAGAGGGATGCCCTGAATAACCAGGAACTCAGACACATTAATGGCACAAGGGAGAACATTTCTTAAGAGAGCACAGAGTTGCATTCTTTTGAGCACTGTTTAAAGCTCACTGTAATGAAGCTTACTTGTCCATTTATTTAAGATCAGATGCACAGATACTCTTAAACCTCCCTTGCCTGCTGTACTTTACCATTTCTATAGCCCTAACATTTTCTTTATAATACAATTAACTTCTGTTTGATATCTATTATCTGTCCCTACATTAGGATGTAAGCTTCACACTGGTAGAGATTTTTATTTGGTTCATTAAAATAAAGTAGGATCACTTAAAATTAAATATTCACTTGAGGAGAGTTACTACAGTGCTCTGTTCCAAGAACATAAAACAATACCTTTTGAACAGGAGGCCTCTGATATTTATTCAATGAATGATAACAAAGCAGCATTGATTCCACATTTGAGGATGACAAGGAAGAGTGTGTGGGGAATATTTCCCCTTATTGCTGATATTCTCCATGTAAGCTGTTAGCAGTCTCTTCTACCAAAAAAATGGAGGGCTTCAAAATATTCAATAATAAATTTCCATATATGAAAATGTGTATAAAGGGCTATGGGAAGATTGACAATGGCTATCTGCACCCCTTTGAGAAACTTACTTCAAACCCTGTACTGTGAGGACCGGCCTGATTTCTTCCTTCCTCAGTCACCCCGACTCCAGCAGAAAACAGAAGACTCCACCCCAGCCTTTCCCTTATGCATTGGCTCTTCTAAATACTCTCCGTCTTTCCTCCTCAGGGCTCATCTTTGTGATCACTCCTTTTAAATGCCTTCACTCCTCTACCCTTTGCTTCATTCCTCACTTCCCGTCACACCTCGGCACTGCCTAAAGACAAATTCTCTACATGCACCTCAGAAACGGAATCAGCGTCTTTATTCAGATAAGGAAAGCAAAGCTTACAAGGCAGAGGTTTGTTCAAGGCACACAGTTAATAATGGGAGTAATTTTCGCGATAATAAAAACTAATTGAACTCTTACTGCCCTACCTTCTCCTGGCTGTAGAGTCAATGGGGATTATGGACCCATGTGGGTTGATAATTTTAGCCTGTTTATTCTTTTAATTTGCATGATTTCAAATAAACCTAACTTTTATATAAAGGTATCTATTGAATGTTTTCTTAAAAAGCCTGTCAAGTTAAAGAGAAAGAAATTGCTTACAAGCATTCCAAACATTTGTTTTGTGTTGGCTGGAGTCGGAGTCTAAATAAAAGCTGCAAGTGTGACTAATAATTATAATCTAATTTAGTGCACTGGATTGGAAAGGAGTAATTACTACATGGGACTTTTTGGAGGAAATGATTTATGGTTGACCTCAGTAGATTATAAATTTGGAAAAGGAAGGAACTTCAATGTAAATTAATTAAGGTAGGAGCCCTTTCTGAATGGGCTGATAAAATATGGAAAATTCCAGAGCCTTATGTTATTTGGCTGAATTTGCCCTTAATATATGAGATAAATGCTATGTTAGGGTGTGCAGGATTTGAGTATTAAAAGAATAGGCCTCATGCAAGGCCCTAAACCTTTCAGATCTGAGAAGAGAAAAGCACAGAAACAAAAACATACACTTTTTTTCCAAAAGGAAAATATATACACGTAGAACGATCACATGCTCCAGTGAGGGCTTACATTGAGCCAGCCACTATGTCCAGGGATTCCTAAACTCTGCAAGACTGACATTTTCTTACAGAGGCTGAGTGGGAAACCTTACTTCTCCTGAGTAGATGTTAGTTCATCCCTCAATGGTGGCTACTAAAAGTGTTCACAGACAACAGTGAATATCTCCTGGGGAAAGGAGATGCAGTAAGACACCACATTTATGTGCATTCCTTGCAATGTTCTGGAAGCAGGTATAATTAGTGCCCATATCACAGATGAAAACACTGAGACTAAAAGGGCTTATGTTTGGTGAGAGCCCTGTATGTGTTGAAGCCACGATTCAAACAGAGATCTTTATGGATCCCAAACCTCTATTTTTAGATGAGTGATATCTCTTAGATTGTGTCACCTCTCTCATTTTTCTGTACATTTGTTAAAATTAGATAAAGGGATTATTCCTTCTAACCATACAATTAGATGATCTGGACTACATCCAAAGCCAAGGAGGCGGAGATCCAGGTGAGAAGTGAAAGGTGCATTCACAATGATCTTCGCTATGTTGCTAGCCTTAAGGTTTTTTTCCTCTTTCTTTCAAGAGCAAGATTACGCTTTTCCTTATATAATTTAACTTTAGCATACAAAATGGTTTTCAAATACTTGTCCATTAACTCTAAAACACATACTGAGATTTTAAAATGTTTCTTAACATTGGAAAGGAACAGTCTCTGGGGTTGTTACTGCTTTATAATTATGCAAAAAGCTATTTCAACCCACACAAATGTTTCACCGGCCCATCTTCTCACCAGCAAGTGGCAAGGAAGACAATTAATCCCATGAATATTCTATTCTGTAACTGACATACTCTTATACTGCTGGTGGGCCAGTGGGTAAGGAGGAAGACAAATGCAAGGCTATAATAAAATAGCAGCAGACAGCTTTGGATTGGAAGTTAGGGATGAATGATGTAGCCAGCATTATTATTCAATTCCACGTGTAGCACAGTGGTGCTTGGTCTAAAATTTCTGCCCAGTGGGTGCCTAACCATGGAAATCAATGTTTTCTCTACAGTGGATAGACAAGTGCTTTCAGAATCTCTTAGGCTGAAGAAATCTAATAGAGAAATCTGCATAATTAGCTCTTTGACTAATTTTGCTTTTGTCTGGGGGAAAAAGCAGTTTAGACTGCAAAGCAGTTTCAAATACTTGAACTGTAGGGAGAAATGTTCAGGTGTTAGTGGACTTTTTAGATCTAGGATATGAAGCTTATTCTCCACATAAAATGTTCCTGGAAGGTCTTCAGTCATTTGGGTCATAGCCATTTTCTGGTGGCAAATAGTTTTCCTCAGATAGTACTGAGATATGTTGATAAATTCTCATGAATCCATGTTTACAAATTATCCAAGGGTAAAGATGCCAGCTAGTGAGCAGGAATGGACAAAAGGGGAGAATTTAGCAGGGAGGAGGCAGGACCAGCATCAACAGACAGACAACACCTGCTTGGTGATGGTAGTAGAAGTAGAATGAAATAGTTTCAACATCTAAAAATACAGCATAAAATAAATATTTTAAAACACTCAAGTTGGCCTTCCTCGAAGGAAACACAGCAGACGCAGAATGTGGTATTCAAAAGTTTACCTGCAGAGCCAGATCACCTGGGTTTCTGTCTTAGTTCTGTACCTGGTGTTTGTATGACCTGGGATGACTGGTTAATTCTCTGTGCTTTTCTGTCCTCATTAAAGGATATATTTATTTATTTTCTCAGCAATATTTTAAAATTTTCTTTCATTGGTACATTTTAGATATACATAATGATAATATTCATCATATGGAATTTATATCTATACATAATATATCTTGATTCTCCTTTTTATTCTCTTTCCCTCTCTATGCTTAAACCTCTCTTTTCCTCCTTATTTACAAAAACTTTGTCTCCATTTTTCCTTCTATTGCTTTATTCTTTTCCCTTCCTTCATTTCCTGCTCACCCCTCCCTAGCTCCTCTTCCCATTTGAACATTTTCTTCCTATTTCATAATATCTATTATACATTTTGGTTCTTATTTACACTTTCTGTTTTTCACACCAGAGAAATCATGCAATATTTCAACATGTGTGTCTGATTTATTTCACTTATAGTCTCGAGGTGCATCCATTTACCAAGAAATGTCTTAAATTTATCCTTCTTTATGGCAGAGTAGTGCACCATTTCATAAAAAAAAAAACCCTCTCTCTTTTATCCATTTGTAAATGGATGAGCATTTGTGCTTTTTCCAACATTTTGCTATTACAGTCTGTGCTGCTATAAATATTGGTGTCAAATGTCACTGTGGTATGGTGTTTTTAATTCTTTTGAGAAGATACCAAGAGGGGTATAGCTGGGTCAAATGGAACCTCTAGTGCTGTTTTTTTTCAAGACTGCACACTGATTTTCACAGTGGTTGCACCAACAATGGAGATGGGTTCCTTTTCCACCACAGTCTTGCCAGCATTTGCTATGGATTGATTTCTTGATAATAGCCATTCTTTCTGGAGTGGGATGAAATCACAGCATTGTTTAACTTTCATCTCTCAAATGACTAGAAAAAACATTGAACATTTTTTCACACATCTATTTACCATTTCTACTTCTTAATCTGAGAATTGTCTATTCAGTTCAGATTTCCATTTTTGGATTAAGTCTTAAGTTTGTAATGGGGTCTGATTTTTTGAATTCTTTATGTATTCTAGATATTAGTCCTTTATCTGAGGAACAAATGGCAAAATTTTTCCCACTCTGTGGGTTGGCTCTTCACTCTGTTGATGATTTATTTTGTGTGCCAAAGCTTTTTGACAAGACAAGATCCCAGTTATTCATTCTTCATGATATTTCCTTTGTAATCAGGGCTTGTGTTTATATAATCTTTGCCTGTGCCTATGTTTTAAGGGTTCTACTTATTCTATCTTCCAGCAGATTTAGTTTCTCTTTTACTATTTATATCTTTGATCCATTTCAATTTTAGTTTAGTACATGATGAGAGATATATGTCTAATGTTAATCTTTGGCATGTGGAAAGCCAGTTTTCTGCACCATGTATTAAACAGGCTTTTTTTCTCTTCCAGGGAAGATGTACAGTTTCTTTGTGAAGATAAGGTGGCTGAGTGTGTTTGGAGTTGCTTCTGCATCTTCTAATCTATTCCATTCATTCTTAGATCTGTTTTTCTTCCAGTAACATACTGTTTTTAGCACAGTAGGTCTGTAGTATAATTTCCAGTCAGGAATTGTGATGCCCCTTGCCTGGCCTTTGTTGCCCAGAATTGCTTTTCCTATTGTAGGTCTCTTCTGGTTCCAGATGAATTTTAGGTTTGTTCTCTCTAATTCTGTGAAGTATGCTAATGGTGTTTTGATCAGGATTGCATTAAATCTGTATAAAAGTTTTGGAAGTATAGCTATTTTCACTATATTTGTTCTTCCGACCAAGAACAAGGGATATCTTTCAATTTTATGATATCCTCTTTAATCTCTTTTTCAGAGTACTGCAGTTTTCAGTGTAGAAGTCTTTTACTTCATCAGATTGATTCCTAAGTGTTTCATTTTTTCAGTGATATTATGAAAGGTGTAGTTTCCCTAATTTCTCTCTCAGCAAGTTTGTTATTTGTGTACAGCAAAGGTATTGATTTTTGAGGGCTAACTTTGCAACCAGATACGTGACTGAATTTGATTATTAAGTCTAGAAGGGTTTCGATGGAGTGTTTGAGGTCTTCTATCCAGAGCATCATGTAAACTGCAAATAATGATAATCTAACTACATGCTATCTTATATTTACTCCCTTTATTTCTTTCTCTTGTCTAAATGCTCTAGCTAATGTCTCCAGAACTATATTGGAAATCCTATAGTGGACATCCTAGTCTTATTCCTGATTTTAGAGTGAAAGCTTTTTGTTTTTGACTGTTTGGTATGATGTTGGCTTTTATTTTGTCATAGATAGCTTTTATCAGATTGAGATAAAGACCATCTATTCAAATTTTCTGTAGGGTTTTCATCATAAATGTGGTTGGGCTTTATCAAATTCTTTTTCTGCATCTACTGAGATGATCTTGCTTTTGTCCTTGGCTCTGTTCATATAGTGAGTTACACTTATTCATTTACTTAGGTTGAACCATCCCTGCATCCCTGGGATGAATTCTACTTGGTCCTAGTATATAATCTTCTTGATGATTTGCTGCATTCTGTTTGCCAGTATCTTACTGAGGATTTTTGCATCTATGTTCATTAGGGGGATTGGCCTGTTGCTCTCTTTTTGGATGGACTCTTTCTTTGGTTTTTGTATTAGGGTAATGTTTGCTTCCAGAAATGAAAGTGGGAGTATTGCTTTTTTTAAAATTTCATTAAAGAATTTGAGAAGTAATGACATTAGATCTTCTCCAAATTTCTTACAGAATTTAACAGTGAATCCATCAGGACCTGGGCTTTTCTTTATTGATATGTTTTTAATTACATCTTCAACTTCATTATCTGATATTGGGTTATTTGGAATCTTTACATATTCATGACTCAATTTTGGTAATTTATATGTATCTAGGAATTTGTCTATTTCTTCTGTGTTTTCAAACTTAGAATACAGATTCCCAAAGTAGATATTAATGATCTCCTACATTTCTGTAGGATCTGTTGTGATTTTACCCTTTCCATTTCTAATCGCATGGAGTGGAGTCTTTTTTTGATAAGATTGGCTAAGAGTTCTAGGGCTTTGTCAATTTTATTTAATCTTTCAAAACTCCAGCTCTTTGACTCATTCATTCTTTATATTGTTTTCTTAGTCTTGATTGAAGTAATTTCTGCTCTAATCTTTATAATTTTTTCCCTAGTATGAACTTTGTCCTTGAATTTTTCTTCTTTTTCTAGAAGCTTGCAGTTCAACATTAGGTTGTTTATTTGCACTCATTCTATTTTTCTGACGAGGGAGTTTACTGCTATAAATTTCCCTCAAAGTACTGCTTTCATGGCATCCCATAAGTTCCAGTATGTTATATCATCATTATCATTTAAATGCAGAAACTGAGTGATGTCTTCTTTAATTTCATCTGTGACTCGGTTGTTCAGGAAGATGTTATTTAAGTTTTGTATGTTTGTGAAGTTTTTGTGATTTCTTTTGCCATTGATTTCCAATTTCATTGTGCTATGATCTGATAATATGCATGGAAAAATTTTAATTCCTTTATATTTACTTGAACATTTTCTATGAGTCTGTGTGAGGTCTATTTTGGAGAAAGTCCCATGTGCAACTGAGAAGAATATGTGTTCTGATGTTTTGGGATGAATACTGTATATATCTACTAACTCTATTTTTCAAACGTTTGGTTCAGTTCTGATATTTTTTGTTGACGTTTTGTCTATTTGATCTTCCTATTTATGACAGTAGGATATTGAAGTCCCCCATTACAATTGTAGTAATGTTTATTTGATTTTTTATATCTGTTTATATTTGTTTTATATCATTATGTTTGCTGGTTTTTGTGGAATACATATTTTTGATTAATATCTCTTCCTCCTGGATTGTTCCCTTTACAAGTATGTAGTGATTTTCTTTGTCTCTCTTGATCAGTCTTGGTTTGAAATACAGTTTTCAAATAGAATAGCTACCTCTGCTTTTTTCCTGGTTCCTGTTACATTGAGGACTGTTTTATGCCCTTTGACTTTCAGCCTATGTTTGTTCCCTTTCTTTCCCCTTTGTTTAACTACTTGCTTTGCCTAAAGAATTCATTCCATGGGGTTTGTGGAATTGTAGTCTTTGTCATCTCTTTCTAGAATATCCTTTAGAGGATTTTGGACTGCTGGTTTAATGATCATCAATTTTTTCAGGTGTTTGTTGTCATAAAAGTATCC
Source organism: Chinchilla lanigera (assembly GCF_000276665.1). Taxonomy (NCBI): domain Eukaryota; kingdom Metazoa; phylum Chordata; class Mammalia; order Rodentia; family Chinchillidae; genus Chinchilla; species Chinchilla lanigera. Next base: position 2,999,547 of record NW_004955425.1, on the reverse strand, counting down.
CATTTCTCCATTAATTTTGAAAGGTAGTTTTGAGGGGTACATCAATCTATATTGTAGGTTCTTTGACAGAAGAGTTTGTATTGAGAAGTTTGCTGTAATTCTGATGTTGTTTCCTTTATAACTGATTTGTCTCTTTTCTCTAACAACTTTTATTATTCTGTTCTTATGTTGAATTTCTAGAATTCTGACTGTTATATGCCTTGGGGTAGTTTTTTTTTGTTACGGCTACTTGGAGTTCTATACGTTTAATTTGTCTGTATGCCAAATTCGTTTTCCATGCTTGAGAAGCTTTCTGTCCTTATTTCTGTGAACAGGTTTTTAGTGTCATTTGCACTATCTCCTGGTTTTTCATTGACTTCAATCAATCTTACGTTACTCTTTTTTTTTGCATGCTCTAGTAGCTGTTGAATAAATTTTCCCTTTGCTATCTTAAAATCTTTCTTTTCATGATTGCTACCTGCAATTATGTTTTCTAGTTCTGAAATTCTATCCTCATATTGGTTCATTCTGCTGCATATAATTTCAATAGAATTTTTAATCTCCTGGATATCTGATTGAATCCTTTTCATGGATTTCATTTCTTTCCTATGTTAAATATTCAGTTTCCCTCATTCTTCTAAGTTCTTTTACTTTTATCTGTATCTTCTCTAGATTCATTAATCATGCCCTTCATTATTGTCATCATGTCCAAAGTTATTCAAGAAATTATTTCTGATTTGATTTTTTCTAACACCTCATTCATGTGCTTTATTACTTCTGCTGTTACTACTTCAGAGTCCAAGTGGGTGGCTTTCAGATTGTTCCAATTAATTACCCCCTGGGTTGCCTTTGGTGAGTTGGAAGTTTGGGGTTGCATTTGGTTTTCATTCTCTATTTAACTTTTCCAGTTTATTTCCTGCATTGATGCTTGTAAATTGTTTATGGTAGGTGTCTTTAGTACTAATATTGAGAACCCTTAGGAAATGACTATCTTTCAAAGATGTCTTTTAGGTATAGTTGCTTTTTGGCTTTTGACTCTGTTGCAAGATCCTATCTCTTCAAGTTATTGGGAATGAGAAGTTGCTTCCTATTTGGCCTATCCCCTGGTTCTTTGGAGCTAGCCTACAGTATTGTTTAGGACCCTCAGGCAATCTCAGTCTTGTCATACAAGGAAATACAACAGATTAGAACAATTATGTCACCTTGGCTAAAGTAGTACAGTCAATAATATAAACAGTATCAAACACTCTAGAAACTAAAAAATTGTGGTAATTATTAATTTGCCACCAATCATATGTAGAAAATTTATACTTATATAACCAAATCTAAGCCAAACCATAAAGTTCTGTATAGTAAGTGTCCCCTCAATATAGTTAAAGTAGTATGCAGACAGAACACAGGTCTCCATTATATGATCCCAGCAAGCCAGCAGTAGAATTAGAGAAATGGTGGATCATCCTAGCAAACTTGGGTTTTTAGTTACACTGAAGGTCAGGCTACTTCTGGTTTCTGGCTTTCTGAGCTTGGGAACCAATATTTTCAGCCCACAAGAGTCTGAGTGCCTCTGAATGCTTGAACTCAGCTCCCTGACCTTCTACTAACTTGAACTTGGTTGTTCCTCACTCTGACCTAGATGGAGTCAACTCACAGCTGCTCTGAGTTGTAACTTCTGATTGTTCCTTCCCAAAATGTGTATAAGCCTAACATCCCCTCGCAGGGGACATGTAAACCTGAATAGCTCACCAGCCACTGCAGTCCTCCGCATCTACTTCTCTGTTCCAGTAGTGCATTTCTTCATGGAGGTCTCCAAGGTCTCAGTAGTCACCATGCCTCTGCAAGTTTGAGCCACCCCTCCCATACCTCGAAGCTGTGGCTCATAGAGAAAGTGCTGCTGGCCACCTCCATCTTCTGTGTTGTGATACCTCTCTTTGCTCTCTCTGAGTTCTAATTCTTGCTTCAGAACCTTGCTGGGTCCCAAGAACACACTTTCCTCCTTATCTTCCTCACTTTGCTATATTCCAGTGTTTGGATTCCAATTATCAGAAAGGCTATTTCTCTTCTGCTCACCATTCCACCATCTTCCTGAAAGTCCCTGAAGAATGGACTTATCATAAAAGGAAACTTATGGTTTTGCTTATGAGGCAACATCAATGAAGATTAAACCTGGGCACAGCACACAGACAGCTCTTACTGAATGTTAGGTTGTACTACAAGTAGTGCTGTGAAAGCTGAAACTTAAAAAAAATTATGCTAAAGACACATTGCCAGTAAATTTCCCTCCCCAGTACTTTCCCACACTTTAACAACTCTTATCCTATCATCCTTGCCACTTCCTGACAAAGGTCTGGAGTTCCTCTCTTCTGAGTGTCTTTATGAGGTGTTATAAAAAGCACAACAATTGCTGCTGCCCAGCGCCATGAAATGGAAAGGCAGGCTGGTGAAAACATGACGATGTGCCCTCTTTTACCTTGTTCACTGGATCTAGGACTATATGACTCTGGCATTTCCCCCAAATCAAGTGACCATGAAAAGTAAATATTTTGAATTGACCTGGGACATTGAGGCAACCACAACAGATCAGCTAAAACACTCATGGAAAAGGACTTGCAGGACTGCTTCAGAAAAAGGCAAGAATAAGGGGAAAAGTATGTTTGAAATTAGGGGAGATATTTTCATGGGGATCAATGGCAATGTGTTTTTTCTTGTAATAAATTTTAAAAATCTAACATTCACTGAAGTTTTAATCACACCTCCTATAGTCTATCTCCCCTACCTACTAATTGGGTGATGAAGGATCAGACAAATAGTGAAAAAACTGGACTACAAGTCTTCTCATTCCTAAAATCAAAAGATTTTCCTGAGCTGTTTAGGCATCTTCTCTTGAAACCTTGGGAGAATAAGGAAATGCCATGACAGTAGGGCAATACTAGAGGTGGGACCAACTTTCAGAATTCATGAAAAGTAGCAGAAGCTCATTTTATGTGAAGAATCACGTTTTCAAACACTAGTGACATCTAGGAATCCAAGTTATTGCTGGGGAGCCAAGAAAAAAATAAACATTGATTCATACTGTATTTTTTTTCTATTCATGACATGGGCATGTATTCATATCCCTGGTGTAGGGCAAAGCAAAGAATTCTAAATGTCCCCTGCAGGGAATATTTCTGTCAAGTTTTTTAAATCATCACACTCTGAAGAAAGGTAAAATGAGACTTCTATAGGTGTATGTTTTAAATTTAGGTACCAAGTATACTTTGATTGATAACATACTTCTTTGAGTTAATAAAGATTTGAACTTTGCACTCAAAAACATTTATTTCATTATTCTTGTCACTTTCTGAAGCAGTTATGGAAGTTCTCTTTTGTGAATGTTTTTACAAGGTGTGATAAAAAATATAGTGAATACTGCTGACCAGTGCCATCCAACAGAAAAAGCACGCTGGTAAATAGATTACAGTGTGTCCTCTCTCTTATTCACCATATCTGGCACTGTGTGACTTCTGATTCTTCTCCAAAATGAAAATGACCATGAAAGGCAAAAATTTCAGGACATCACAGTAGCTATGACAGTACAACTGAAAACCTTCATGAAAGAGGACTTTCAGAACTGCTTCAGTGTGGTAAGACGGTTGAGGTAAGTGTGTTCAAAGCAAGGGAGAGTATTTTGGGTTAAAAATACATCCCATAAGATTTCTTTTTTTTTTAATTTATTTTTTTTATTATTTTTTTTTATTTTAAGGATAAAAGGAGGGAAACATTAACAGACATACAACATTTTACAACATATCACAAGCACAATACAGAGTTACAAACAAAATTCTGAAAATGATTGACATTGCTATGTTGGACATTATCACGCCCTCATAGTATGGTCTTCTTGAAGCACATTCACATGTAGAAAGCCAAGAAAAACTTAGAAATATTTTTTATCCCTTCAGATTTCTTTATTTTACATATTTTGGGAAAACACTGCCTTCCTTCACCAGTTCTTCAGCTATTGTCTATTGAAATGAAAAGCTTGAATTTGAAAGTCATACTATTGCTTTTTTGTCAACCTGATGGAAAAAACCCTCACAAGCATATCATATTGAGAAATACTTGGAAAAAAAGAAAAAAAAATGATTTCTGTGAAGGAATTAATGGCTGATATTTATAGCACACTTATTATGTGTTAGGTACTAGATATAGTACTTTAACACAAAGTATGCCTCACTAATTATTTAGTTTCTTTACTGTAGAGACACAATTTTTTGTAGTTATGCTATTTTTCATCCTGAAGAGGCTCAGGGTGCCTGGCCAAAAGCTATCATCTTTGCCATTTCACAGTTCATAGGGTAAAACTGTTTTCCATATCTTCTTTAACAATTATGTCAAAAAAATAAATCCATTCCTAGATATTTAAGATGGTATTTTTCTTGATTTCACCCATATATTTGCATCTGCATTTGGCCCATTGATATTAAAACATCTTCATTAAACAGACAGATTTGAATAAACTTTCAGTGGACATTGAAAATAATTCTTTTGCCAGTAACTGTCATCACCTAGCATTTTTTGAGTATGCAGCAAAAAGCAGGCAGATCAGAAAATACAATGATAATCTGTATTTGAAGGGTAATCTCTAGAATCCAATTTGAAAGTAAACAAGACTTCTAAATCTCAAATTTTATTTCTCCTAAGCTACTTTTATATCTTCTGGAACACCTTCATTTCTCCTTAGCCTTAAAAAATTTCTTTTTCCAGCTGCTTATGCAAAATTGATGGACTTCTCAGATTCCTACTGAGTTTCTTCTCTTAAGAGACCAGACCTGCCTCCACACCTAGTCAACATCTCATCTCTTGTTTGGGTCTTTGCTCTTTCTCCAGTAGCACACTCCTGAGGTCCTGTCAATTTAACTGCTATTTGAACCACTGAAAAGATCCAGGGAGGAAGAAAGAGAGAAAAGAAGACCCTAGGTAATAATCACTCTGGGAAAACCCCTTTTCTCTAAATACAACTCTTTACCACTAGTACTTTCTAAAATGGGTCTCAATGTTAATAATTTTACTTAGAAAAGTGTTTTCTGGTCAAATAAATTTGGAAGCTTGTAGCTTAAAATTGAATTTGTTTCTTCACTGCACAATGGCTCCAAGCTTTTGTTAATGTGTTAGGAATCACACATTAGGTCTGTACAATTTCTACTTTCTAAAATTTGTTTTGCTGCAAAGCTTTTGTTTTCTGGGAGTATGTCTTGGGACTAAAGTTTTAATGGAGTATGACTTGTTAGCTCCCTTTAATTTTTTAAACTCATTTTAATAACATTTTTCTCTTTTTTTTCCAATACTTTCTATTCTTCACCCATTTAGTATTATCTTCCTTATGTCATCTCCTGACTGGTTCTTCCAAAATGTTGTTGGGTAGTTCCTTTAGAAATGGCTCACCAATTAAATTATTCCAGGTACTTCTTATCCCAAAGAATTGGACAAGACAAACCAAAACAAGAGCAAAAATTTTATTTGAAAACTGAGGAGTGAAGGGGTAATAGAAGAACTAGCTATGTAGAGTGAACTTGGTTCAAACAAAAAAAAAAAAGATAAAAGCAAAAATAAAAATATAATCTATATCCAGAAGACATAGAGTTGGCTACTGTGAGGAGTCACTATAGCTTTCCTCATGGTGTCTGGTCTCCTTTATGCTGCCCACATCTCATGGGAACCTGTCTTGGTTACTTTTCTCATTGCTGAGACAAAATAACTAACACCCAAATTAAAGAGGGAAAGATTTGTTTAGCTCATAGTTTGTGGAGGTTTCAGTACATACTTGGCTGGCTCCAAGGCAGAGTGGCACATGGCAAATGCTCATGGCAGCAGAAAACAGCAAAAGCAGCAAGAGCAAAAAGGGAGGAGTGGCAGAGAGTAAGCCTCTTTCCCTTCCTTATATTGTATCAAACTACCTTCCCCAAGGCAAGTGTAGCATTCACACCCATAATTCCAGCATTAGACCATGGATGAATAAAAAACTCTAGAAGTCCACTCCATTAATGCATGAGGATTTCAGGGGACATCTAGACACAAACCATAACAGATTGTGAGGGAAGTTCTACATGGGGGTCCTGAGGATCATCTGCTACCACCCCTGGGTCTTCTAATAGATAGATCCCATCCATTTCTATAGCCAGCTTTGCCAGGACCTACCTCCTATATAATTTATTCTTCCCAGTGTTTTACATTTCACTCATTGTCTGAATCAAATAAATTTATTTGAGAAGAAAAATTCTGTAAATAGGAAATAAGAATAACTTACCATAAATAAAAATTAAACTATGAAAATAAGTGCAGTTAAGAAATGTTATTTGACAATTAAATTGAAAAATACAGACAAATAGTATACTTAATTGATTCATAAAAACATGTACAAATGTAAGTTCCTTCTTAGAAGAATAGAGTCAAAAATAACTGGACTAATGGCAGTGATATATCCTTGTTATTTTGCTTGGATAATTATTCACTGGTAAGGGGGTTCTGCTTTTAGGTTGATATAAAGTTTGATTTCTGTGTGTGCATAAACCAATTGACTGAAAACTGTTAAACACTTTCTTAGAAAGGGTAAATTACTAAGAATTGTTTTTCTTCTTTTCTTTTTGCCAGTCATTAGTTCTTTACTTACTATTTTTTCCACTTATTGGCATTCTTCAAACAGAAATATAGAAAGAATATACACGAAACATGCACATATACATTTTCCACAGTCCACAGATACAATAGGTTCTTCAAGAACCTGGAGGGTATATACAGATCTGCAAAAAAAGACTTATTGTCTGAATTAGCTTATACAGTTATGGAGGGTACGCAGTCCCATGATGTCCATCTGCAAGGTAGAGAACAAGCTGTGCTGATGAATTGCACCTGAACACCTGATAACCAGAGAGCTGATCCTATAACTCTCAATCTGAAATGAAAGACCTGTAAACTACATAGGGATAGAGGTGAGATGCAGGACATTGATATAAATCCTAGAATTCAAAAGCCCAAAATCAAGAGCTATGGTACAAAGGCAAGAGAAAAATGGGTGTCCTAGCTCAAGAAGAGGTAGAACAAGTTCATCCTCCCTCAACAGATTGGAAAACATGGCCAATACTGGTCCAAGAAATAAGGCATTGGCAGCTATCTGTAATTTCTTAGTCCATTCTAGTAGATATATGAAATTAACCAATGTGATCAACATTAATATTTTCTCCATATTCATTCCATCTCTCAGATAACTTACTTTAATTCAAATTTATATTGACATATCCATTCCCTCTGAAGAATTTTAAAGTAGACTAATGATGTCATGACATTCATGTCTAAAGTTTTCCACATGAATACCCCAAATGAAATATTCCTGCATAGCCATAATCACAAGAAATAAACAATAGCAATTTGTCAACACTGTGTAATATTTAGCGCATATAAAAGTCTCTTGTTCAACATATTTTTAAAGAGGCCCTTGAGTACTATCTAGATGATCTTTGTTGAACGTGAAGTGATTTCTTGACTACCAGAAAGTGATGTAAATAGTTCTCCTTATGCATTCTCCAATGCCATTTGTTTTAGAAAGCCATTAATGAAGACTTTAGCTCTTTTCAGTTGCATTTCATACCATTAATATTATTTTCAGTGAAATTTTTTCAGAAAGATGATTAGTAATAAAGCATTCCATTTGTAATAGCTAATAATAAGGTGTAAAATTTACTGGATTACGGGGAACTGAAAGTTGGTAAAGCATTATTTCTAGGTATATCTGAGAGTGTTTCTGGTAGAGACTGGCATTTAAAAATTGCTGGGCCACATGAGAAGATCTGCCCTCACCAAATGGGCAGTCACCATCCAAGCAGCAGGTGACTCAGAACCAGTAGGCAGAGTAAAGAATTCTCTTTCTTCGGGACTCTGGTAAACCTTCTTCTCTCATATTTGGTCATGTAATCTTTGAAGTCCAGGACTTCTATCTCTGTGGCCCTCTGAGTGCAGAAGCTTTTGGTCTTAGGCTATAATTTATATCACTGGCTCCCCTAGCTCTAATATTTTGGACTTGGACTAAGCCAGGTTACCAGCTTGTGTTAGTTACTTTTCTCTCATAGATAAGGCAAAATGTCTGACACCCAAAGTTGCAAGGAGGAAAGGTTTATTTAGTTCAAGTTTGTATGGGTTTCAGTCCATAGTCTTCTAGCTCCAAGGCAGGGTGGCAGAGGAGAAACAGTTCATGCTGAGAAGAAGGTAGCAAAACAACAAGAGAAGAGAGCCTCTTTTGTATCTTATCTAGGCTCCTAGGATTAGGGGGTGCCAAACCAATCAATGAACTGGTTTAGTAAATTGCCCACCCTTAATCCTAGCACTCAATGCTAATATTGCACCATGAATCAATCACACACTCTAGATTCAATCACATGTGAAAAATCCCCACTTATGATTGTGTGAAGCTTTTTGGGGGATATCTAAACACAAGCCATCACAAAACTTCCCTAGTTTTTACAGATGACCTTGGTACTTCCCAGCTTCCATAGTTACGTGAGCCAATTTTCCTAATAAATGTATCATCTATCTATCATCTATCTATCTATCATCTATCATCTATCAATCTATCTATCTATCATCTATCTATCTATCATCTCCTATTAGTTATATCTGTCTGAAGAACCTCAACTAATGGATCAACTACTTGAAAGTCTTCCATAATTGTTGCTTAATAAAGTGGAGGAACATGATTAGATATTGAAGAGGGCCTTGGTGGTGCTATCTTATGCATGGAAATAATTAAATACTGTACCCTGTGTGAATGATTTCTACATGTGAGGCACTGAAGTAACAGCTTTATGCCTATTATTTATATCATTCTCAAAACATTCCATAGAGTAAATAATTGCATCATTTGGAAGATGGTTGCACACAAAAAGATAGTAGAGATTAAAAGCTAGCATATTCTGTACCCACTAAGGAGTTTGAGAGGTTCTTCTTATTTTACAATGTTTTTTAATGGGTTGTTTGCAACCATGCCGAATTTTATAGCTCTGACATCTGGGGTATAAGGCAGACATAAGCCCATATTTGTTTGTTATCAGAATAATATTTTTAACAACTTTTTCTTCCTGTTTCCTAGAAAGCTGAGCTCAAATGAAAGTTATTTATGTGGTCATCAGAAAGGAAGATCCTACAAAACTTAGAGAACAAAATAGAGGTCATGCTTCTTAAATACAGTTATGACAAAATGCACTTCTCTGTCACAATAGGCAAGGGGTATATTATAACATAAATAAGTGAGAGAAATGAGCAATTGTAGCAAGGAAGAAATGCATTGTGTCTTTGCGACACATCAAAAGGTACAAAGATTGAAGACAATAAGACTATTTGTGTGGATCATGGGACAGAATAGTGAAGGAATAAGTGCTAATTTCCACTTGAAGAATAGCTATAGACAGGGAAAAAGGAACAGCGATAAGCAGGGAAAAAGAACATTTAAAGCAAAGAGGAGATAGGTGTTCATACCTGATGAAGGTATATAACTGTCAAGAAATGTGTGCACTACTATTTGGCCTCCTGAGATCTCCACGACCAGCAAGGAGTAAGGTCAGAACAGTTGAAATGATGGGCAGAGATTTGCACTTTTGTGCTCACCACAGAATACATACATAAGAAGCTAAATATTTTGGTCAAAACTTAAAAATACTACATTTCTTTATTTCCTGACAGGATGTATTAACATTTATTTATGTCTTAGTTACTTTTCTCTCATTGCTGGGACAAGATACCCAACACCCAAAGTCAAGGAACTAAAGGCATATTTAGCACATAGTTTGTGGAGGTTTCAGTGTGTAATCAGCTGGCTCCAAGCAGGCAGACATGGTGAGGGGCAAAAGTTCAAGGCAGCAGAAGACAGCTAAAAGCAATAAGAGCACAAAGAAGGGAGAGAAAACTTTTTCTCCTCCTTTGTATTGTATGCAGGCTGCCTGCCCTCAGGTGGGTGTAACACTAATACCATCCTCTTGCCCTCTTCTTGAACAGGCTCAGGATGTTAACAAAGTCAAGACCTTGGTCTCCTGCTAAGTCACTTAATTAAACTTCTAAATTTCTCAAGTTGGGGGCTGGGGATTTAGCTCAGCGGCAAAGCGCCTGCCTGGCAAGCACAAGGTCGTGAGTTCGGTTCCTGGTACCAGAGAAAAACCAAAAAAAATAAAAATAAAAAAAAAAAATTTCTCAAGTTGACACAATGAATCAACAATTACAACATCCTAGAGGATAAACAGTAGCCCTGGGGCATGTCTTCTACACCACAGGATGTAGAATTTCTGAGTTACTTAGTTAAGCTTCTAAACTTCTCAAGTTGACACAGTGTATCAACCATTGCAATTAATTAATTAATTTAATACTGCCACAGTTTTAAAATACAAGGGTCAGGTACTCTGTTGAGAGCTTTACTAGAATTATGTCATTTTATTTGGCCCCTTAGAGCATTTGCATAGGAGGAATAGCACTATCTCACTCTATATATAAGGATATTGAGTTATTCAAAGTTGCACAGTCAGAAAATAATGAGAATTGGTATTTAGTCTCACATCTGCTTGACTCAAAGTCTATATTCATGCATTCCTCTGGGAGATGCTGGGATAAACTTTGTGATATTTATTAAGAAAGTTGGTCAATTACCTACAGCCATTGCTGTTGATAAAGTAGCAGCTAGGAGGAGGAAAATTGAGAGTGACATAGGACGTCCACAAATGAGATGTAAACTCTGAAACAGAAACAGCCCTTCTATCAATTGAGTCTATTAGAAGAGAGAGACCCAAGGAAAGTCACCTTAAACAATGACTAAACAGATGCTTAGCAGGAACCAATAATTTAATTTTAGCCTACAAGGAAGATCAGACAAGTCATGCCAGGTTCTGTCTCCCTCACTCCCGCCCCCTACTTTCAATTGTGCCACGAAATAAGCCTTATAACAAATTTAGAACCAATGTTTTGGAGGACTTTTGATTCCATGTTAAGTGTTGGAGAGTGTTATTAGAATCAGAGTAGACAATTATAGAATTAGAAAGTTCTGTCTAGAAAGAGAATCAGAGAAACATTTGCTTTGAGTATTTCATGAAAGTTCTCATACCTCTAAATTGTTTGATAAATGTATTTTCAATGCAATACAAAGCAGTGACATAGAAAAGTAGGTTAAAGGGTTTGTTTTGTTTTTTTTTTCTTTTAGGTCTAGAGTTCATGATTTAAACAGAAACACAAGGAAATCTCAGCTTTCTTTTCGCATTTCCAAGACCTTATATTTCCTTTCCAAGACCTCCCTTGAGCAATTTAACTGAAGAAAAATTTCATCAATTTTAATTGGGCATGGTCGCACTTAATTCTTGGGGTCTTATGAAAATTGCATTAGATTTTCTATGGGAAGCAGTTGTAGTACCTAAGCACTTAGCAAATATAGTCATAAACAATTCCTCTCCAGACCACCAGGTGTCATCACATATAAATTTCCAGGGTAGTTCCTTTGAGATTAATTCAATACTCATTGTGCACTTACTATAGATAAGGCATGCTCTTAGATAATGTTGGACCTACACAACCCAGAAATATAGTCCCTAGTTTCCAAGAGTTTTTTTTTTAAAACAAAGATTAAGAACTATGGACATAATGAATAAGAGGATTTTTTTTTAGTTTGGCAGACTTGTTTTTGATTAATTTTATTTTAAACCAACATATGACTTTGGATATTACATATACTGTTAATTTCACCTCATTAATCTTTTCTTGAATTAAATACAGACTAAATATGTTACTTTCTTGGATCAAGTAGAAATTTCAGATGGAGTCCCCTGGTTTACTGATGGAGCAGGAGAAATAATACCTTGTGAGCTCAGTATGCACGTATACACACTGTCTGGAGAAAGGTAAATCTGGGTGAAATAAATTTGGCTTATATAATAGTTTTGCTGATTCCCTCAAGGAAATATCTCTTCTATCTGCTACATAAAATTGTTTCCTATTCTAGTCACTCAGATTCTAAGAGTTACAAACAAAAAGAAAATGCAAACTACAGTTTGGCTTCTAAAACCATCAAATAAAAAGGCTGAATAGTGAAGTTCATATATACTTACAAAACATATGGGAGACATTAGAAAGTAGAAAAAATAGGAATGGTTATACAGAGCTAGACCGTTATGTTGTAAGCCCAGTTCTTCTGATTTAAACAGCTGTATAGAGAGATTGTTACCTTCAGAGTCATAAAATATCAGCATGGGAAAGTAAATAAATTAAATAGTTTTTCCAAATGTGTAAACTGAGTGAGCAAGTAAATGATATCCCAATCCCCACAGACATGGCAGAACAAGAACAAAAACTTTATTTGACAACTTTTAATTGTTCTTCTCACTGTGCAATATATGACAGAGACAATATTTTTTACTTGAATAATTTAGATCAACAGTCACCAACAGTTTTCACTTTATTTCTTCTAAGACATATTTTTGGAATTATAGGGAGGTATACATATGTAGCAATGATTTAACTTTTTTTTTTTTTTTTTTTGGTTTTTCTCTGGTACCGGGAACCGAACTCACGACCTTGCGCTTGCCAGGCAGGCGCTTTTGCCGCTGAGCTAAATCCCCAGCCCCTCAATGATTTAACTTTAACACTTTTATTTTATATCCACAGGTAACATGAAATAGACATTTTATCTTATTTCAACAATTTAGGGGAAAATCAAAATAATCTGCTACTAAGGACGTATAAAAGGGTACTAAAATTGATTCTTGCTATTGATTCAACCTATTTAATCTTTGCCAAGTTTTTCTCTTTTGTATAAATAGAGCTGCATTCTGAAGATAAATCAGGATCAACTAGTTTAAACTATTCAGTCAATTATCTCAATTATGAATCATTTCAGAGATTCCATCTCCCAGTAGAAAGCTTAAGAATAAACAGTCTACTCTCTATGTTTCCCTTACAGAAGGATCCACTTCTATTTTGTGCTTTTCTGTGACTAAGTACCTCACAGCATAAAGTGTAGAAGGCTTAGATTGTCTTTAGAGTATTCACCGCTCTATGAAGATTGTTCCTGGGTTCATTTAATTTTGTACAAATAATTGCAAGTGCCAAGGGGTTGTGATAGCTTATATTAAGATGTCCTCCAAGAGCTTCATGTGCTCATAGGTGGGCCTTTTCAGAGATGGTTGGATCTAGGGTGGGTGAATATGGATTAAGGGTGTATGATAAAATTAGCCCACTGATTGGTTTAGCATGGTTCTGGTTGTGGATAACAGGAAGGTCCACATATTGTTGGGTGTGGGTGTCACCAACAATAGGTTTATATCTTGGAGGGAACATAAAGGGAGAGAAAGAAAGCAGCCTTTATGCTGTTGCTTCACTTCTTCCTGCCTGCCCTGCCATAGGCTGTTCTTCCTGTATGATGCTCCTCTGCCATGCCATCCTGTCTTGGAGCCAGTCAACTGGAGACTGAAACCTCTACAAACTGTGAGCTAAAATAAACCTTTCATCTTTTAACTTTGTGGATGTCGAGCATTTTTGTCCCAGCAATAAGGAAAGTAACTAGGACAGAGGGGTTTACTGATGAAATGAGTTAGACAGAAAACATGATACATTTAAGGAGCTTATAACATGTAGATCGATGGAGGATAAAACAATTATAGAAATTTTTTCATACAAAATAGATTATAAAAATGGAAGAAATTATAAATGGCATTGGGGGCATCAGAGAAATCTTCAAAGTGGAAATGTCACTGGTTTTGGGTCTTGAAAGATGGATAAGATTTCTGTAAGCCTCGATTCACACAGGTCTCTCAGCTTAGAGTGACCACCCTATAATCTGGCCAAAGGAATAATAATTTTTAACAAGCACTGTTTAATAACATATGCTGTTATGTGAAAAATTCTATTCATTCCTTTACAAAATTTTTGGGATAGTACATGTTTGCAGTACATAATAATTACATTCCTTGTGTGGAGCTGTATAGGTGCATAGCACAACTCAATTCACATTTTCATCCTCTCATTCCCATTCCTTAATCTCTGATCTCCTTTCCATCTGAGAAAGATCTATTTCCCTACTTCCAGCTATCTGTCTTTTTTTTTTACTCTTTAATTATGTTTTGGGTTTCTCTTATAACAGAAACCATGTGATATTTCAGCTTGTGTGTCTGATTTATTTCATTTCACATTATGATCTTAAGGTGTACCCATTTTCTTAAAGATAACTCAAATTTATCTTTCTTTATGATGAGATAGTTCTCCACTGCATATAAATACATTTTCTTTACCCTTGCATTTGTTGATAGACATATAGGCTGCTTCCAACATTTAGCTATTATGAATTATGCTACTATAAACATGAATATGCATGTGTCATCATCACATGATGTCTTTAACTTTTTTGAGAAGATATCTAAAGGGAATAGCTGAGTCAAATGGACTCTGTTCATTTTTCACAGCTGAATTTATGCTTGTGTTTTGTGTGAAAGTCATATGAACAATTCAACAAAGATTTCTTCCTTGGTTTTGTCTCCATCTGTTTAATTTATGCTGATATTTTGTATAAACCACATAAAACTATATATTACAAGCTTGGTGGGGATAGGCACACCTTTGCATGTTTTTAAAGTTGTTTCCAACACTAAAGTATTTACAGACTAAAATGAGATGGATAATTATTAAATCTTCACTTTTAATAGGTGGAGATAGTTTATGTCAATAATTTTATGTGTGTGTGTGTGAATAAACTAATAACTTTATTAATGAAAGTAAACATTAAATAATTCTATGATTATAGAATACTTTGATATATGCATATTATATTTACATAAAGTAATCCAAATTAACAATACTATATTTGAAGAATTCTGTAATTTTGTTTCTTTTACATAGACTTGCTACCTGGTTTATGAAGTAGACCAGGAAAAATTTTAGGTAAGTGTGATTTCAAATCTTTTCTCTTTAGGATTATTTTTTACTTATATGAATGACTAGTTTTGAATGGTCTTGGAATATGAAAAGGAAATATTAGTAATTTCACTACATTCTTTTGCTTTTCTTTTTGTGAATTTGTCATACATTTCCTTTCTGATGCTTGATTTTGTTTTCTTCCCAGCTATAATTCAAATTTAAAGAAATTTGTGTTCAGTTCATCAGCTTGAAATTTACTATGCTATTCATTCATGTCTTCGTGATAAATACCATCATGACCAACCTACTACATATCATGCTTCAATTGGCTGAAAATCAGATTACTGCATGACTTTATCTTGGATTTACCCATTTTTTGCAATGTTTCCTGAGCACAAGTTAGTCTAGTCTAATATTTGGATTTTATGGAAATCAATTTTAAAATTTTATGTGAAACTGCTTTTTAAAGACCTTTGTGTATAATTATAAATGATGTAACTAAATTCATAAGGCATCAATTTTTTTATAGTGTATATATGTTTGGTCTTTTCACATCTTTTAAAATCAGAAAGGTTTAGAGATTAAAAACTGAAAGCGTTTGTGCAGAAGATTGCTCAGGGGCTGAAATAATAGAGTATCTCACCATTTTGTACTTTCCCATCAGTTCAGGCCTGTCCTGTGATCACATAAAAATTACTGAAATTAATATGCTGCTGACTTCAGTCTTGTTCTCCATTTGTCAGAGGGATTTGATGTCAGGATCTAAAGGACACATAGGACATATATTACTGAGTTTGTATGAATTGTCTCTACACACATATCCACCATGAAAATAAGACAACTTCAGACTTCTCAGCTTTATTGGTTTGGAGACCAGTTAGATACCTTTAAGCATTCTGATGGTGGAGCGAACAAAACTTATAATGTATGCTTTTATTTTTGTGCTTGAGAAACTTAAGATATAGGTACTTTGATTATCGTACAAATGAGAAAATGTAAGTTGTCTTAGGTCACTCAGTTGATGAGAGACAGAGCAATGATTTGAAGCTCGATGGTCTAACACTATGCCTACATTAGTAATCTTTTAAGTTATTTTGACTCTGTTGGAATTCCACTACCCAGTTTTACATGACAGTTTAAGATTGATGCCCAATCTCCTCAGGTAAAATCATTACCAAGGAAACAGATTCCCTTCTAGTCTCTAGAATTCACTACAAACTGTTGCTTCAATTTTGATGAAGTAGATTCTGGTATAAATCAAATATGACATGAATACCTTAAATCCTATAAATCTTTAATTTAAATATCATTAAATGATATAAAAATCTTAACAGCATGTTTCAATGTAGTTCTCTTCTTTATTCAATTTTGGTATATGTGTTTCCAAAGTGAGCACATCTCTCTTCTTTATTCAATTCGTCACTGAAATTTTAATTAAGACTTCAGATAGGGTCAGAGTTGTACTCACTAGGGTAGAGTCTAAGAGAATATCAGCCCATTATGGTTTATACATATCTAGGTGTCTCCTCAAAGCCTCATGCACTCATAGGTGGGTCTTTGGGGATGTGATTAGATCACGTGGGTGTCTGAATCATGGGTTAGTCCAATGATGAGTATATAGGTAAATATGATAGTGGGAGGTGAACCCTGGTCAAAGGAGCTGGGTCACTGGGGGCATGACCTGAAAGGGTATATATCTCTCCTTTAACTTTGGTTGTTGAATATTTTGTCCAAACAAAGATATGGCCCCTGCCTGGAAAAGAAAAGAATTTGGATATAAGTACTAGCAGGGTATTTTCTACACACTCGATTGCATCTGTGAAATTTCTACTAATTTTTCTCAGTGCATTACCATTTTAAGAGTTACCAGGCTGTGATTATAAAGCAATTTACTTGCTATCTTTGTCTTTTCTATGAAAAATGTTGATGCATAATTAAACCATGTACTCTGGGGAAAAGACACTTTTAGGTACAGAGGTAAAAGTGAGATATTGTCTCAAGAAAAAAGCAGGAAAAACAATTTAAAAACTAAGTTAATATTGATGTATTAATGTCAATATTTGCTTTGGCAAGAGAAGCTAGCTTGAATAATTGTACTTGAATAATTGTATACATAGTACATTTTAATTTAGTGAGGCTGTGTTGGTGAAATCTAATGATATGGTTCTCAGCCATGAGATGTTAACATATTACATAAAATAATTCAAAAAAATTAATAATCATTTGATTGTTTAGATATAATGATTAAAAAGTGAGAAAAACCTCTCACAATGATTCAGAAAGACAATGTGCCACACTGTAAGATAATTTTTAGATATTTTTAGCATTATGTAAGACACAAACATTCCTAATGTGCAGCAAACACAGAGAATAAGATGCAAATTAATCTAATTTCCCTGGAAGTCATTTTGACATTAGTTCCTTTGGCAGTTTTTCATATCATAAATAAATGCATCCTATTATATTTATTTACATTTAGCTGCAGGCTAGTAGAGAAAACTTATTTAACAATATCAGGCTAAACTCTGCCTCATAATTTGGCAGGATACATCTCACATGGCACAGAAGCTGTGAGCTTGGAGAGAACAAACACATCCAAAATGCCATTTATGATTCTGACCTTCTTGGCTCTGAGGGAAGATTTCATGAGTTTTCCTACTTTCCTTCCTGAACCTCCTTTTGCACAGAGAACTTGAGTCAGTACTGCTTTTATTTGTAAACCAAGTTGCTCTTGGAATTTCAGTGACTATTTACCAGGAAAAGAGTTAAAATATTCTGGTGCATTTGGTTAGCTGAGTCTAATTTCTTAATCTGGGCTGGTATAACAAATGTCGTATAATGGGTAAAATAGAATTGTATTTCTCACAGTTCCAGGGGCTGAGATGTCCAAGATCAAGATGCTGGCAGATTTGGTGTTTGGTACAACTGTCTTCCTGCTTTATAGATGGTACTTCTCACTAAGTCTTTGTCTTGGTTACTTTTCTCTCATTGTTGAAGCAAAATACCTGACACCCAAAATTAAGGAAGGAAAGGTTTAGTTAGCTCACAGTTTGTGGAGGTTTCAGTCCATACTCAACTGGCTCCAAGGCAGGGTGGACATGGCAGAGTGCAACTGTTTATGGTGGCAGAAGATAGCAAAAGTAACAATAACAAAAGGGAAGAGTGGCAACAAGCAGCCTCTTTCACTAAATCATAAAATCAACAGGATAATTATGAATATAGCCAACAAGGTTTTCCACCTTGAGGAGCCAGTAATAGCTTTCTATGAAGAGGAAAAAGAGAACATTCAGGGAAACTCAGATTCTGACATGTCATTAATCTGTCATCTAGTATCCTGAACACCTATTGAAATACTAGCAAAAGGATCAGTAATGTACACAACATTCAGTTTTTATAATTGCACAAGTACCCCTTTGTGCTGCTGTTATAATTTCTAATGAAATCAGATTTGGAGGATGACTTGCCTCATTGATTTTACTTCTTCATTCAGGAGAGAGAGACCAGCTATGGTGTCATTTACAACCTGCTGAGAAAAGTTAGATAAGGCCTCAATGTGCTGCATGACATCCTCTAACCCTAGGGAAGGGATAAGACAAAAATCAAATGATCATACCAGTGAAACATACTTTTGCACCATTGATATCATAGGTGGGGCCAGTTTACAAGTTTGTCAATACTTTTGACATTTCTGCCTTGTAACCATGCAAATCCCAACATGCATGGTTATCATCTTATCCATTCAATGGTAGCCAGGGCCACAAATTGGTTCCACAGGACCAATGAGTGCCATTGGGGCCTTCCTATCTAATTCCAGGGCTATTGAATGAGCTTGTTACAAACCAATCTTCGGCCTGCAAAGTTATGTGCGTATACATTGTTCAGGAGGGTGTCCATGCCAAGTATTTAGTGGAGTCAAACCAATGAGAATAGGAGTGATTCTTTTGTTCCCAACATAAGGGGACCTTCCTAGTAAGATGTTCTATGGGGGGCTTAAACATAGACAATCATCCCATATCTGAAAAGACCATCTTGATATCTATGGTTGGTGGTCTTCAGGATAGGATGCCTACTTTTATGTAATAACAGTCATACTAGGGCCTTCAGAGAGGCTTCAGTGGCATTGTTAGAAAAGAATTCTATTATGTCCAAGATCATTAAGAGTATAGTTTTAGGCCACTCAGCTATCTTGTAATGGTGGGCTAAACTATGAACCATTGAACTCTTTTATAACTCGTCAATATAGTCTTGTAGTTTATTCCAATCATCTCCTGGGAGTGGGGAGACCCACCAAGGAAGTCTAGATGTACTGGACAAGATTTTTGTTGTGATGACTTTGCATATTCCTGTACCCACATTAGAAAGGGATTGCATTCTTCCTTAAGTGGTAAAGCAATTAGTGAAAGGGCTAAGAGTAACATATAAGATTACTTATCTGAAAACTTTATTTTATCTTTAATAAGAATCTTAGGTCTTCTATGAGTTTACAGGAGTATTCTAATGATGGTTGCTCACACTCAGCAATAATCTCTGGTTCCCAGGACTTAAATTAGGTGTGGTGTGTCCAGGAATCCAGGCCTGCTGCCTTGACAGCTGATAGAGTCGACAGCATCATGGTGTATTGTCCTTCTCAAGTTGGTCCTAGGGAAGAAGATCATGAAGGAAGAGACTTTAAGTCTCCGGGGTGGAATATGGGATTTCACTTTTCTTTAGGCTGAGCTTCTGTTAGCTGTTGAAGAGTCTGTTGGAATTTAGCTAGCAAGGTGACATCTTTCAGTAAGACATCTATTCCTCTATCAGAGAGGAAATCATTAGTGGAACAAAGGCATCCATAAAGCATTTCAAATGGACTGAGGCCTAGAATTTGAGCTGTATTTCTTATTTTAATGAGAGCTAAAGGTAGTGAGGACACTGTAGGTGAATCTCTGAGCAAAGGTGTCTTTTTAGATTCTCATTCATTTTTTTCTACCTTTCCTGATGATTGTGGCCTCCGAGCACAATGGAGATGATAGAGAATGCTCAACGCCTGAGAGACACCCTGTGTGACTGCTGCTTTACAAGAAAGCTCATTATCACTTCATAAATGCTTAGGAACTTCAAATCTGCAGATGATTACTGGGATTAAAATTTTTATCACCTCTTCCACCTTTTCTGTTCTATAAGGAAAGGCTTCAACCAGTTTGTGAAGGTATCTACCAAGGCTAATAAATATCAAACTCCTTCATACTTTTGCATATGAGTGAAATCATGCTTTCAGTAAGTCTAGAAATTGTTTTTAATGGACTGGAATAGCAATTTTAACCCATTGGCTCTTAGACCTGTCTATTAATGGCATCTGATACCTTGTTTTAAGTTCCTCCACTTTTAGGTATAATTATCTCCAAAATTTTTTGATGTTTTATGAGAAACGTATAGCAATTAACACATTATTTTTCACCTATGAAAAACTCTCAACTTATTGTACATAGACAACAGCAGATATTGTATTTTTGAAACCAGCTTAAACATCATTCTGACTAGTTGGCAATCTGGTATATATATTATAGTATTTAGACAGGATGAAATATCTCTCCCCAGAATCAGAGCTGAGTTTTTAGGCATAACAAAAAGGAATAGGTGGAGAGAAAGTCATCCCAGATATAGCTTAAGGTCACCTTTTATCTGGTGATCTCTCTTTTTCTGAGGCATGATGGTTGGAAGGCATGATGGTCTAAGAGCCAGGGTTGAAAAGGACAAGGAGACATGTGCCAATGTCCAGCAATAGGCTGGTTTCTTTTCCTTTTATAGTCAGGATTAGCTAGGGCTCCTCTGTGGAGATGACAGGTACAGATGGCAATTCAGAAGAGGAAGAGGAAAGAGTGTCCCTGGGCCCTTTGTCTTGCTAGACCAGCTGGGAAGATGAGTCTGAGCTCTGGGGCCTCTACCTCAGAGTACTCACTTCCAGTGGCCACCTTTACAGTCAGGGCATGGTATGGGCAGGGAGGCTCTTAAGGCAATCCCTCTTAAGGTGGCCTGGTTTTTGGTGGTAGTAGCAGGTGAATTTAGTAGTCATTGAACTCTTCTTGGAGACCTTAAAATTCAGAGTTAGGGTCTATATTTTTGAAGGCCTCAACAAAGGCAGCCACTTTTTGTTCTCTTTGTTTTCTCTCCTTGGCTTCCTCCAAGTCTGAATTACAGAATACTAAGGAAGCAGTTTTTACTAGAGTATCAAGTTAGCTATCATTTGTAACTTCTTCTTAATATCTGAAGCTGACTGGATAATAAATGTGTCTTTAAGTATAACCTATCCTTCTGTTGAATCAAGAGCTATGGACATATATTTTATGATCTAAGAAAGTAGACGGATTTTCATCTTTCTCTTGATAAACAGTTGATAATTTAAAATAATTAGAAGGCTTGGTTTTTGTCCTTACACCTTCAAGAATACATACTTGAAAATGTCTCCTGTTTCAATCTCCTGTCTGGCTGTTAGTCCATCAGACTGCTTGGGCTCCAACAAGAACTGGTTGTTTCCTTGGCCGCCTATCTTCTGGCTGTCTCAAATTAACACTTTGATTTTCATCCTCAAATGTGGTAGCAGCTTGTAATGCTGAATGTCTCTGATTAGAAGTCAATGTTTGCTTTAAGGGTAACATCACATCTTTACAGTCTAGCTTATAGGTCTGAGTAAATCTTCTATGACTTTAATGTACTTATCAAGATCATTGCAAAATTTTCCTAGATATATCTTGATATGTTTTGGGTCAACAAGAGAAAAAGACATATGAATATGGATAGTCTCACATGGTTATAATTATATTTAGAGCAAAAATAAGAATTATTTCTTAATGTTAAGAAAGCTTGAACATAAGGAAATTCTGACCATTTTCCCTTTTTTTACAGTATTATGATAGTTGTAAAACAGCATGATAATTAACACTTCCTTCTGCATTCCATTTTAGGGGTAGGTGTGTGTGTGCAGAAAAATATCAAATGGATTTCTTTCAACATGTAAGGGTTGAACACCTCCCAGTGCTTAAGAATGCATTCCAAGGGAGTAAGAGACTTTGACATTGAGCTACTCATGTCTGAAATGCAAAAAGAAACTGGATACCTCCTTTAATTACTATTTGATGTCTATTTATACTCTCGGGGCATCTGTCAAGTAGATTCCACTCCAGGACAGGTGAATGACATCTGGAGAGAGAGCAGAAGACAAAATTCCACCAGTCTTTGCATCCTAAAACTGGTGCACAATTTCATCTTCACAGGGAGCTGGTGAACATACTCCTATAGGACATTTATAAGCACAAATTCCACTGGTTTTAACTGTGACAATAATGTTGAAAGAAGATAATATAACTTTGTCTTCCACCATTGGTTTTAGTTCTTTGAGAGAGGATGAGGCAAAAAAATCAAAGGGCAACTTTCATCTTGCAAAAGAGATCACCTTTATGGATCAAAGTAAACAAATGGTTTGGAGGATTTTTGCCCAGGAGGAAGCCTCCAAGGCACGTGTGTTACCTATGAAAATCACCTATGAAAATTTTTCTAGCAGCAAGACAAGGCTAAGCCTTTAAATCTATTTATAATTTTTTATATCTCTTAAACTCACAGGTTAAATTTATATTTATCATCTAGCAATCACATTTTATATGTTAGTAAAGGCACATTTATAAGTCTCCTCTGAACACATGAAAGAAAATCCTGACTGAAATTTCTTTCTTACTCATACCATATGTAAGACATAAATGTAAACCATTCCCTTGAGAGTTGTTTTCCTCTGTGAAAGGCAAAGAGTTGTTGCAAGCTGCCTCAGCATGATTTCTAGAGGAAGGAGCAATCTAAGAACAAGGAAGTTGTTAAGTTAACTCCTAACAAGTTGGAGAAAAAATTTGGGTTTCTGACTTAATACTAAAGAGAAAAAAATACAATAGGTAAGTAGAGATTTTTCTGTGATGGAGAGTCAGTTTCTAAGGAGAAACATTTGGGTATCATCCAGAGAGCAACCCTGGCCATCACACTTCTGGTGATGTGGGTTTCTATTGGTCCATGAAACCAGAAATCACTCTCCAAAAAGGAATTTAGCTATCTGTTTGGCAGCATTCTATTGGCCATTGAATTCAATGGGGATTCACTGAAAAGATGCTGAGGAAATCTGTCCTCTGCTTTAAGAGTGCCAGCTGCTCTAAGAGCATTTAACTAGCTGGCAGTTAACTAAACACCATTCTATAAGAGATAGGTAAAAGCCTGAGCAAGATCATTATCTATTGCTTTATAAGTTTACAGTAAAGGTTTCAAAGTGCACAACTTATTATTAAAGTATTTTCTCCTATGCACGTAGACCTAGGAGGGGAATAGGAAAGGTTGGAGATCCTCTCTTGGGATAAATGTGCTTTGGCCCCATAAGTGTGGTGTTTTGGTCCCATAAGTGTGGTGCTTTGGAAATAGCTCTTTTTGGTTTCAACTGGAAGTTGGTTATTTCCATTGTATCTCAGGTTCAGTTTCCTGAAGGAGACCTGCCCAGAACAGTAAGCTGGAACATGGCTTTTGTGTGTGTTCTTCTGGAAAGGCAACATTCTGATGCCTCATCTGACCCAGAGACAGTGTATGTGTCCCTCTTCTAAGATGACTTCTTTGTCTTCAGTGTTAGGAAATCCTCATTTTCTATGGACTTCATTTAGCTGTTGGTAAAGAGTAAAAGTTTGAAACAGTTTAGAGTTCTTCTTATATGCCTCCAAAAAAAGAAACTAGAAAGTGGCAGGAAAAGATTAGAAATAAGATCCAGAGAAAGGAAGTCTTCTCTTCTCATGCTCATAGTGAGTAACACAGACAATTTGAGTCATCATTCTCAGCTTGGAAAAGTGAGAATGGGAAATCTCAGGAGCTAAGATTGCCTTCTCACCAGTGGAAGATCAAACCAAACAGGAAACTGAAGCAAAAAGCCTTGACATTTTTTTGAGTGTAGAGGAGGATCAGAGCCAGTTTGTCTCAGCGAAACCTTTCCTTTAAATGTTAAGAAGGGCCACTGACCTAGCATCCTTTAACTGGTAGAAGGAGCCCCATGTTTTCTTATATAGGCATGCATATTTTTCTAAGTATAAGCTAGATTAACAAAAAGATCCATTTTATAGCATTTTATATCAGTGCCCATCAGAGGATGTTCTAATACTAAGTTTCCCTAGCACTGCTATCTAAGATAATAAACCACAGTGGTCAAACATGTCAAATAGGTAAATCAAAGAATGCTAGTACATTCAGCAACTAAGTCCAACTACAACATATACAAAATCAGAATAAACTGTTCCATTAAGAAGCATCATAATTTTATAACCTTCCCATGTTTTCAACTTAAATTTGTCATCATTTTAATAAAATTATATAAGTGACAAAGCATGACCCATTATAAGCAATGGGCAAAGACATCACATCATAAAAATTTTGATTACCTAAGTGATTCACAACCCAGGATCTATGAAACAAAAGCAAACTCTTACCTCCATCCAATTATCTTGATGGAAGACTTCCAAATGATATAGAGGAATGAAATTTCCAACCTGCTTGATGTCCAAAATGCTGAGTATGTGTTCTCTAAAATTGAGGAATGAATTCTAGGAATAATGGATATTAAGAATAGGAAGAACTTATTGAGAGAATGAAAGTTTCTGTCTGAGAGTGACACAAGGAACCTGGAAGCCACCTGTGTTCCTTCTACTGAGAAATGTCTCTGCCTTCAATGGATTTTTTCTGAGACCCACTTCTTGGCTTCACATAATTTTTTAAGGAATTTTGTAAATTGATGTTCAATGAAGGTATTTTTAAAAGTTTATTTATATAATGTAGAAATACATAATGATCTCATTCATCGTAGAGAACTTGTGCCTATACATGATATATCTTAATTCCTCTCTTTTCCCTCATTCCTCTCTGTTCCCTTCAACTCCTCTTCCCTTTCCTTATTTATAAAGCTTTATTTCCATTTTATACATTTTTCTCATTTTTTTCTTTGCCATTCCCCCCAATTCCCTCTTCCTTTTTCATAATTTTTTTCTATTGAACAATATTTACTATACATTTTAGTTCTTACACTTTCAGTTTCTCACACTGGAAAGAATGCAATATTTACACATCTGTATCCAATCTATTTTAATTAAGAGTGTGGTTTCAGGGTGTATTTATTTACCTAGAAATATCTCAGTTTTACTCTGCTTTGCAGTTGAGAAATACTTCATTGTATATATAAATAAAAATCCACATGTTTTTTATCCATTCATTACTTGATGGGCATTTGGGTTGCTTCCAAATTTTAGCTATTATAGACTGTGCTGCTGTATATCATATGGAATGATGCTTTTGGGAAAATGCCAAGAAGGGGAATAGCTGGGTCAAATGGGACTTTCATTCCTACTTTTTTGAGGAACTTTCACACTGATTTCCACAGTGGCTGAACTAATCTACACTCCCACCAACAGTGCAGAAGGGTTTCTTTTTCCCCATAGCCTCATCAGCATTTGTTATTGGCTGATTTCTTAATGATAGCCATTGTTTCTGGAGTGAGATGGAATCTCAGTGTTGTTTTAATTTGCATCTCTCAAATGATCAGTGATGTTGAACATTAATGAAGGAATTTTTAAAGCAATCAATCCAAATCAAAACAGACATATCCTTTGATACAAATGTCAATGAGTGTATTTAAGAATAAAATAAATCCTTCAAAGGCTCGATCCAGATCAAGGTTTTGTGGCTTCAGATGTTGTTCTGTGAACATATCAGCACCTGCTTGGGCACTAACACTTGATTAATTGCACAACTGTGCAATTATGTTTAGTTTTATAATGTTTTTCTTTGGATATACTTTTCTGTGAGACAGTCTCACTATTTAGCCTACACTGACCTTGAGATTCTCCATCATCAGTTTCCTGAGTGCTAAGATTATAGATGCTTACCACTCTGCCTGGCTAACTTTAATATACTTTGCTATTATTGTTATTATTATTATTAGTAGTAGTATAGTAGTAGTAATAGTAGTAGGTTTCTAGTAGGCTTCATTTTCCTATATTTGTACCTGCATATAGCATTCCTTGGTCATTTCCTCCCCATTATCATCCTCCTCCTTATGTCTTCTACCCCTTTGCTCTTCTCTAATAATCTCACTTCTGCTTTCATGCTCTGTCTGTCTCCCCTAGATACTTTATATGAGACAAATTATGCAATAGTTGTCTTTCTGAGTCTGGCTTATTTTGCTTAATATGATGGTCCCCAGTTTCTTTCATTTTCCTGAAAATGAAATAATTGTATTCTTCTTTATAGCTAAATAATATTCCATTGATTCTGTATACCTCATTTTCTTTATTCATTTATCTGTTGATGCACACCTAGTCTCTTTGCATAGTTTAGCTATTGTAAATTATTCTGTAATAAATATGGGCGTGTAAAAAAATCTCTTTAGTATGCTTTCATTTTTTGGGGGAATATATGGAAGGGTAGTATAGCTGGGTCATATAGTGGGTCTAGTTTTCACTTTTGAGGAATCTCTATAGTGATCTCCATGGTGGCTGTACCAATTTACATTTTCCCTAGAAGTGCAGATGGATTTCTTTTCCCCCTTCACCCTCAGCAGCATTCACTGTTTTTCATATTCTTGACATGTTATTGTTTTCTGTGATAAGGTGGACTCTCACTGTAGTTTTTATTTGCATTACCCAGTGGTTAGGGATATTGAATATTTTATTTTATTTTCATATAGTTATTATTTTTTTTTTTGGTTTTTCTCCGGTACCGGGAACCGAACTCACGACCTTGCGCTTGCCAGGCAGGCGCTTTTGCCACTGAGCTAAATCCCCAGCCCCCTAGTTATTCTTTTTAATTGTCTGTTCAACTCTTTTGCCCATTTTTTGACTATGGTATCGTTGGCGTTTTTTGGATTCTTTATGTTTTTTGGATATTAATCCTATGTCAGAAGAGTCATAAGGAGATATTTTTATATGCTTTTAATGAGATGTTTGACAAGCAAATACCAGCTGTACCTAAAGAGTGGTCACTGAGGCAGGATTATCTCTTTCATCACATAGTTCATTTTTTTAAAGATATCATTAAGTATAAAATCTTATTTTAGGAGCATATCAGAAACCTGTTATTTCAAATAATCCAGTGGTGTCAGCACCAGTTGGTAAAATTGGCATTTCAGTGATTAAGGCACTAATAAAATATTGCTGTTCTGTAAGCCTATAAAGAGATATTAAAAATCTTATAGGCTGTAAACACTGTCAGCTGACTTTAGAGTTGAGGGCACGGTCTAGGTCTAGGTCTCCTAAGTGCTTCTTTCTTCATCGAACTTTTCTGCACTTCCAATCTCAAATCTAGGCTGGTGGCAATTCCATTTGAGATATGTCAAAAGGAATTTGAAAGGTGAAGGGTGGGAATAATTATCTATATGCCGAAGACCCCAACTGACTGACTTGAAACAACTAAGGATATCTGGCCTGGATTCTGCAAACTGATTGTCAATTTTGTTCAACAAATTAATTCAATATACATTTACTTTGTTCTCTTCTGCAAACTCTTGATGCATACTACAGAAGAAATGAAGCTACAGCGATATGGCTTTTATAGGTAGTAGTAATGAGCACTGCTGTTTTAGTATGTGTGGACATTTGGGGTCCTGTGGTGAATGAAATGAAAGATTCTTAGAAGTTTTCTTTGGCATAATTTTCTCTTATGCAGATGGGGCTAGCTAATGTCCATCTCCACACTAGCATGTTACAATATCTTAGCCTCCTTTCCCCACTCCCAATCTTTCTACCAATTCTGCCTCTCTGCACAGCATGGCAATCTATATGATAAAAATAGAAAGGAGGGGAGTTTAGATTGTATCTGATTCTGAAATTTTCTCACATGATTTGCAAAACCACTAATAGGTCCAACATATCAATATGATTGATTTTCATTGGGAAGTCAATATTAAAACATACTTTTTAGGTAATAATTTCACCCAACAGGAGGAGCATTTCGCAAAAGCCTTATGAATCCTTAGCAGTGAAAGTAGTGAATTTGAAATTCCTCTGCTATCTAATATATTTTGCATTCTCATAATTGAAAGCACATCTCTCCAAGATTTTTTTAAAAATATTGTTCCTGTATAAATATTCTTTATCCTATTCAAGGTTTTC
This sequence comes from Chinchilla lanigera, assembly GCF_000276665.1. NCBI lineage: Eukaryota > Metazoa > Chordata > Mammalia > Rodentia > Chinchillidae > Chinchilla > Chinchilla lanigera. The sequence goes on along the minus strand of NW_004955425.1, from coordinate 2,971,519 downwards.
CAATTTAGTGGCAGTAACTACATAGTTACTAGCCAATTTCCCAACTCTCCTTTTTTGTTTACTTTCTATACCTTCCTCTACCAGCTTTCACTGCGAAAGGAATATTATACATTTCATAAAGGAGCAATAAAGCATTCTACAGATTTAGATCTGTGTCTCATTTTCTTTCCTACTAATTCAGAATTCTCTTTGGCTCAGGAGTTAATAGTTTATGTTAATTTTCCTGGCAGTACCAATAAAGATCGATTTCATTTTCTTCCAGTGTTTTTTGCCTAATTAGCTTTTTGGAGCTCAATGAATAGATGAGCTCTTTTTATATAATTTATTAACTTGATTATTTCATTTCCTTTTTTATCAATAAAGAGACTGAGATGATACTGGACACCAAACAACAGCTTGCACAGTTTGAGAAAATTTTAATATAATACCCAATAATCTCAGGGGTAACTATGACAGATTTTGTATACATTACCTAGAAATTGGTTAGATAGAGCTGTGTTCTTCTCTCAGGCCCTTTCATGGGTTTACTATTGGAGGATATGTGGAGAAATTTCCTTATTTTCATCCTTTTAATCTTTATTTCCACCTGACCAATGGAGATTGTTAGAATACTAAAACAAAAAGCATTTACAATATATTTTAACTTTTTCCTGTATGACCAGGTGGTGAAAAATCTAAGCATTGTGTAGCACAAATGTTCTGTTTCCTTATAATAATGTAAATATACACAGGGATATTAAATAACAGAAAAGAGCATTAAATGGTACAAAATTATGGTTAAACAATTGTGCACACATTCAGACTCAAAATATTATCTATTTTTATCACACACTCAATTTTTTTAAAAAAGTTCAATTGGGTTTTTTTGTTGTTGTTCCTTCTTTTTAAAAAAAAATTTTGGTTTAGTTTTTTCTGGTTGCTTCTTCCTTGATGCTTTCTACCCTACTCTATTTATTTATTTATTTATTTATTTTGGTTTTTGGTTTTTCTCTGGTACCGGGAACCGAACTCACGACCTTGCGCTTGCCAGGCAGGCGCTTTTGCCGCTGAGCTAAATCCCCAGCCCCTCTACCCTACTCTAGGCTTCTGCATTCTACCTAACTTGAGGATTTTCCCTCAAGATCCTGAGTCAAGCTTCTTCTTAATAAGGACTTATTTACGGTAGAAAGTTGTTTCATTGTTGAAATAATGAAGGACCTTAAGTTGTACTTGACCATGGTTTGGAGAAAGGCCACAGATAAACTATTCTGAAAGTGAATTTGCACTCTGGTGTTTTACTCAGCTCCTACTGGTATATATGTTGGCCCATTTTTATCCCATTCCACATACAGTGGCTCATTCAGTATCCATCTTCTTTAGTTCTACAACATTCCCACTGCCTGCTTTACAGCTTTATATACGTCTTTTCCTTCTTTACATACTTCTTTCCCTTTTTGTCTTTTCCTTTACCTCAAATGTCACCTGAGAGACCTTCACTATCAAAATAGATAGCCTAATACATCTAATAGATCAATATATTGTAATGAACTTTTTCTCCTCTCATAGCCTATGGAAGTTTATTATAATTTTTCAATATGACCTGTTGTAATTTATCAATAGAATTTTCAATTTTCTTATTTTTTGTCTATTATATTTAAATTTTTCACTACTATATCTCTATGACTTAGCTCAGAGTTCAATATGGCAAATGCTTGACAAGCATAAGTCAAGTAAATGAGCAATAGTATTCATAGCAAACTGTCTCCTTCAGTTAGTTTGGCAAACATTTTTAACAATGTTTATTATGGACATCTAGGTATGTTAGGAATTAGCTTGAGTTGAATTTTATGGTGAATTTCCTGAATTTGTTCTTAATAGAGTACAAATTTGGGAACTAAGTTGTTCTTTATGTTGGTGTGAATTTGTCTTTATGTTGGTGTGAATTTGATTTTTTTATAAAATACTAACAGAAATCGGGTATAATGGTGTACACCTGCAATCCTAGCGCTCTGGAGGCTGAAGCAGGAGGATTGCTGCGAGTTAGAGGCCAGCCTGGGCTATGAAGTGAGTTGAAGTCCAGCCTGAACTGCATAGCTAGACCTTGTCTCAAAGAGAGCAAAAAAAGATAAAATACTAACAGTAATATTTATGGATGTAAAAGTAAATCATAGAAGAAGTATATATTTATTATAGAAAAGTTGGAAAGTCTAATGTGATGGAGAAAGTAGAAAACTACAGGCCATCAGAGATAAACTATGCACCTCTCCCACTTTTACAGTACATTTTATATATATATAATCCATATTGTTCATTAAGAAATACCAAAATGTTAGGGCTTTACAGTGTGAATTGCTTATAAAATTTGCTTTAGAAACTTTTTGCCTTGAACAGTTCTCATGCTCAAAAATATTGTAAATATTTATATGGTGATCAAGCCTATGGATGTATCACAAAATATCCATCAGTCATCATCTTGGCTCATTGATTGGTTCAGAGTTGAAAACTTGACTTGAGACAGGTAATGGAGTCCTCCCCTGGGATATTTATGACTGTTTCAGGCAGGAAAGAACTCCCTTCTTTGAAGACGGAATAGCTGACCTATGAATTCATGTCTCTGTCACTTGAAGAAATAAAGTAGTAAGAAAGAATGAAGTCAAAGTAGAAACAAACATAGAGATAAAAGACAGGTAAACAGAAAAGATATCCTGACTCCTTTTGTTTTTGAGGACAATTCCTGCCTCCTGTAGTTTAAGTGAATGGATACGTTGTCTCTGAGCTTAGGTCAGTTGGGGTTGTGTGTCACTACCTTACAACCAGAAGCATCTGTAAGAATTCAGATGCAAGGAGTTTTATCTATATCTCTCTGACATCAGTGAAAAATTCTGGCTATGATGGATGGCTTGAAAAGTGCATGGACTATCACTTCTATAGATAATCTTGCATCTCTTCCCTTGCTGAAGCAATGTGCTATCATGCTGTTATATTGCACTGTCCACTTTTAGAACCTGGACTAAAAGCAATAACATGAGTTCATATAGTGGTACTTATTAAGAAAGAGCCTACATAATGTTCTATCATGTGTGTTAAAAATGTCTTGAGCATAGTGTCCATTTCATTACGAGTGTCTTTGCAGTTAGAAGCACAGTGAGCATGAATTGCCATTAGAAATACTCAGCCTTTGTTTCTTTGGTAATTATAGCTTTTATTCACCAAATAAAATCATTGTACAGATGATGATCCACAGTTAATACCCCAATGGAAACCAAAAATATTGTACCTAGTGATCTGCAGCATTGACAAAAAAGTGCCTTTTTACTACTGGGCTTTATTTTCATCATGTGATGTTGTTTTATATGCTCACTTTTCTTTCTTTATGTTAATTACCAGTATTTCCACTAATGACTTTTGCTATACTATATATGCTTTAAATGTTTTTCTCTCTTTTGTTTTCTTGTGTTGACATTTTTAATTTGCCCAGTGCAGCAGTGACATTTGAGGTAATGTTTAGCTCGTAGCAATTTAATTTATCTAAGAATTATTAGCACCTGTAGGCAGAGAGTCTTTGTGCACAGTTTCATATTGTGTGACTGCCCCTTTGCTAAAGTATGTGATCTGGAGGTCTGGTCATATCTTCCCAGATGAGTCAGCCTGTGTGGGAGTCTTGAAATGAGCTGATGTGCACTCGTGAAGCTACGGAACAGTCATCTTCCATCCACCTTCTGTGCCACCAAAAGAAATATTCAGAGAAAAGCAGGGATGCAGAGAAAGCACACCTGGGTTTCTTGTTAACCGTTTACTGTCTCTAATGACTCCCGAGTCTAGTTACATTTGAGTTCAGTGTGTTCTTTATATCTTTTTAATAGATTTTCCCCCTTCCATAAGCCAGCCTGAATTGCTTGCTTTCTGTTACCACTACGAGAATTGAGCCTAAGCCATGTTATTAAGAATTGGAGCTTGCAATCTAGTCTTTTGGGAGAAGTAAATCCCCCTCTTCATGTTCCATCTTGTTTCTTCCACAAAAATTACATTCATGTTTTCTTCTTGGAGCCTGATACAGAATATGCTGTGCCCCTTGAGTTCCTTTGCCATTTGTATTATGCATTCCTATTTTGAATTCTGTTTACCCCAAATTGAGGTAATTGATCATATTCTGTCAAACATTCCTTGAAACTCTTTTCTCTCTTGCTGTTTTATTGTGCCTATGAACCCCCCCCCTCTGCCCTTAGGGTCAGAAAGCCCAATTCTTTCAAACTTGGAATTCAATCTATAATGGGCCAATTGATCTCACTGGCTTTGCTCTCTCCCTACTTTAATCCTGCTGTCTCTTTTCTTCCTCTTCCATTTTTCTTTCCTGAATTTTGGCAAAGCTGCACCCACTGATGTAATTTTTGTCCCCTTTGTTCTGAAAGAGCAAATTTTCTCTTACTATATTTTCATGGTATTCTCTTACTATATTTTATTATGTCTGGATTCCTTTTTGCTTCGGTTCATTTACCTCTTCAAACATATAATTTTTTCTTTATATTCCTCTAACTGTTCCTGAAATCTTAATCTTCCAGTTTCTTTTTGGTCTTTGTGTCCTCTCTACATAAACTTGGGCCAAGATAATGAGATGCCATATCATTCAAGTGCTCTGGCCAGGTTTCCTCAACCCTGGCTAGCTCCTCTGAAAACCCTATGAGTGTTTAAAAAGGAAAAGGGTGATTTAGTTTAGGCTCTCTTGAGCAAAATGATATATCTATATCTATATATCTTTATATATTCCATATTACTTTATATAGAAATATATATTTATAAGCCAATAATTATATATGTACTTATCTCTACTCTCTTCCTCTTTTTAAATATATATTCATGAGTTGCATAACAGCATTTCAATTAAGCATAAACTACATTGATGACAGTGTTTCTGTGTTATGGCTTATATCTAGATGTCTCCCCAAAGCCTCATGTGCTCATAGCTGGAGCTCTTGGGAGGTGACTACATCATGGATGTGTGGTTCTGGATTAGTCCACTAATGGGTTAATAGCTGGGTGAGATGCTGCAAGATGAAGCCTGGTGGGAGGAGGTAAGCCACTGTGGGTGTGAGCAAATATATATATTCCTCATCTCTTGCCTTGAACACTCACTTCTTCTTGCCGGCCGCCCCATCGACTGTTCTTCTGTTGTTATCATCTGCCATGTCACCCTGTCTTGGGGTGAGCGGACAATGAACCGAAACTGTGAGCTAAAATAAACCTTACCTTCTTTAAATTTAGGTGTCAGGTATTTTGTCCTTAGCTGCAAGAGAGTAGCTAAGATATTCTATAAAATTTTCTATGAGAATTTTCTATCATCTCTGTAAATATAAACAATGATTATTTGTCAATTAAAAATAATTTCTATTGTCTACTGACACTGCAGCCATTGTAACATTGTAGTGCAATATATTCTCATGTTTGTGGTGATGCTGGTGTAAACAGACTTAGCATAATGCCAGTCATATAAAAATGTAGTAATATAAATAGTACATAATTCCTGCTTTGTTAATAAATGACTATCATGGGCTTATGCATTTATCATACTATATTTATACCATTATTTTAGAGTATTTTTCTCTTATATTAAAAATTGCTTACTGTAAAACAGCACCAAACATCTTGTTACACCAGCGACAGCATCATACATCTCATATATCATTACTCTCTCTCAAGTGCTACATTTTCTCTTGTGTTTGATTTAGTCTCATGTTGTTTCATTCATCACAGCTCTAGCAACAGTATGTTGCACTACATATATTTCCCATATTGTTTGGGTATGTAGTAGGCTATGTCATCTAGATTTGTCTAAGTACTTTCTAGGATGTTTGTAAAATCACCTCACGATGCCTGTTTCTATATACCTCTCTCTCTAAATATGTGTGTATGTGTGTGTGTATGTGTGTGTGTGTCTGTGTGTATCTATATTAGATATGACATTTAATATAATGCAGTATATGATATATTTAAAATAATTTTACATATTATTATGCATATATGAATATGTAAATGGAAGATGAAAGAAGAAAGGGAAAGAGAGACAGAAATATTTAAGGAAGTGGCATATGTGATTATGGAGACTGAGAAGTCAAAGACTGTCATCCAGCAACCTGGAAACCCAAGAGAGCTGATGCTTTAAGTTTTAGACCAAATCTGCATCTAAAGATAGGTGAAAAACCAAGTTCCAGTTTTTAGACAGGTAGAGGCTAAATTCAGCTCTAAATAAAATCTTAGGACAGGGACGAAATGTGTGCAAGTTTCTTGGCAGAATTTAAGATGCATGGCCTCTGGTACAGTTTAAACAATACACATTTCCAATTGATCTTTGTTTGTTTTTTTCTGGTACTGGGAATCGAACTCACGACCTCGCACTCACCAGACAGACGCTGTGCCGCTGAGCTAAATCCCCAGCCCCACACACGTTTCCAGTTGAAACAAGAAGAAACCTGGCTTTTACTTTCTGCCTTATCAGCAATGTGGTTTTCTTTAGCTCCAACCAGAATCATCCATCATTCTCACTTATATCATTCTAAGGTTTCTCTAGCCCAAATATCCAAATTCCTTCTCTAAACTAGTTCCCAAAGCTCCTGAATCACATGATCAGATATAGTCACAGCAGTGACCCTATTTCTTGGTACCAGCTGTCTGTGTTAGTCAGCTTTCCCACTGCTGGAGAAAATACCTCACACCTGTAATTTAAAGGAGGAGATGCTTAATTTGGTTTACAGTGTCCAGGGATTTAGTTCGTGGTTGGCTGACAAGAAGGCAGGGATATCATACTGAAGGGCATGATTGAACAAAGGTGCTCAGTTCATGGTGGTCGCATCAGACAGGAAGGAGTCGTGGACCTTGTAAAACACACCCAGACCTACTCAGAAGTGTGCTCCATCAAACACCTCTGTGGATACAAAGCCGATCAAGTTTACAGTCCAGCTTAACTGTCACATCCATCCAATGGCCCAGCTCTGTGTATCCTCTCTTTTTCTTGTGCTTCTTCCCTTTCTGCCCTGCTGCCTTAAATTTTGGTTTGTTTCATAAAGATATTAGTTTAGGAGAATCTTTATTGCAATGCATCCCTCTAAACTGTAAATGTACAGATTCACTTTTCTCATTCAAAAATTACTTCCTGAAAAGCTATTGAAATATAGTTAATTCACTCTGCTTTGTTTATTCACACAACTTCACACATTAAACTTTATGGAACACGTTCTTAGCAACCATTAAACAAGAAGATGCAAAAAAGGCAAGAAACATTGTGTATTATAGGATACTGTTAGGATGTTATGCTATGATTAGTGTTTATTGTTAATAGAGAAAATTTAGAATAATAAAGAAATGCATTGTCTTATAGCTTTAGAAATTCCAGCTACTGAAAGAGCTCAAAGTAAACTAAAAATATGAATAATAAAAAAATAAATTATACATATGTTAAGCTACTTCTTATAAACAGAAGAACAAATATGCAATTCCTAGAGGAGTTAATATGCTAGTAGGGGGTGACAGGTAAGCAAAGCAGGAATTGTGACTCTACTTGACACAACAGAAGTAAAGGTAGGATGGCAGGATTTAGCATGGATGGGCAAGTTCATCATAGATATGATGCCATTTGAGTTGTAGAGGAGGAAGAACCTTAGGCAGCTAAGGACACATTTGCATATTCCGCATGATGGTGGAGAAGATTCAGTATCTCTGTGGTAGATATCTCTGTTTTAGCTGACAAATCCAAATCTCTGTTTTAGCTGACAACTCCTAGCTTTCTTCAAGCTTTGCTTTTCTAGTAGTCCCTCTTCGGTAGATGACATCCACTCTAACCTAGCTATTAAAGCCACAATTGGTGCATTGTTTTGCCTTCTCTTTCTCAACAGTACAGCCTATCACTTATCAGTCCTGTCATTCTAAATAACTTTTATGATTCTAAATAAGCCAGGTTTTCTTTACCTCTGAACATTTGTAAGTTTTATTTTTTCTGTCTGGATTATGACCCTTTGTTCACATATCACCTACTTTTGCCTGACAAATTTGTATTTATTCTTTTGTTTTTGCTTTCTGAGATAGGGTCTCACTATGTATTTCAGGCTGGCCTTGAATCAACTATGTAGCCAAGACTGGCCTCGAACTTGAGGCAATCCTCCTGCTTCAGCCTCCCAAAGTGCCGAATGGCAAATTCATACCACTATGCCCAGCATATTTGTATTCATTTAAATTTTAGCTTAGATGTCACTTGTGACAAGAAGACCAGCCTGAAAACTTACATCCAATTTAGATGCTCTTCATTTGGCCTTCTTGGCATATGCCAGGAAAGTATGACTGACACTCTGTTATAATTACCTATATCTTATCTCCTCCAGTAGTTTATAGTCACTATGGAGGAAAGGACTTTTGTTTGTTTTTAACTGTAACTATTTTACTGGAAGTGACTACAGTAGTGGTTAGCAAAGAGGTAGCTATTCAAAAATATTTGCAAAATAAATGAGTAAATAGATGGTTGAAGTTTCACTGATAGAAAGCTCTGCCAGGTGCGGTAATGTACACTTGTAATCCCAGCACTTGGGATACTGAGGCAGAGAGGATCACCATGAGTTTTAGGTCAATGTGGACTGTATAAGGAAGCTGAGGACAAGCTCACACTACATAGTGAGCCTCTGTCTCCAAAAAACCCCCCAAAATAACAACAGCAACCAAAATGGAGTCCAATGGTGCAATCAGTTAGCATGCTACTTATATAGAAAGTTCTGATGATTGAAAAAAGCCATGTTGTGGATATAGGTCTGTGTAACAAAATAAAAGTGGTGCTGAAAATCAACAGAATTGAGAAGGGCAAGGACATTGCCTGTCTTGTAAGTGTGCAAGAAGAATTGAAGTTGTTCTAGGTAATAGGTGTGAAATGGAAAGAAGGACCATGAGTCACGGGCTAAGATCTTCAGTGAATATGATAAAGACGTCAGGAAGTCAACAGATCATAAACGAAAAAAAAAAAAACACCCAAAAATCAAAATGATGCAGTAGTAAGATTATTAGCATCAAAGGAAGAAGTAGATTTATGAAGATACATTTTTTATTATAGAGCTCCAATTTGACATTACTAAAGCCTTGTTATGGTTTAAATATGTAGCATCCTCCAAAACCTTGTATTGAGGGCTTAGCCTAGATAGATGATTGGATTTTGAGTATATAAGCCTCATCAACTGATGATTTAATAGGTGAATGGGCTATTGAGAGGTGGTACTCACTTGGAGGAAGTAGATCCCTGGAAAGATGTCTTTGAACAGTTTGCTTTATTTCTCTACCTCTTCCTGGATGTGAAGAGGTAAGCAAATTTCCTCTGCCATGCCTTTCTGCCACAATGTTCTGTCTCATTACAAGCTCAAAATAATGAAGTCAATCAATGGTCCATGGACTGGAATCTCTGAGCCTCTGAGCCAAACTAAATCTTTTCTCTTCAGATTGCTTTTCTCAGGTATTTTGTCATAGCGATGAAAACTAACGCATCCATCATGGTCATTAGCACCATTTTGCATACCAGGTTACACTGCCATACATTCCAAACCTTACAGAGTAAACTCTCTCTAATATATTCAACAAGTTATTGTGTGGTTTGTCTTGCCATCAATGCACAGACCATTTCTTAAGTGATATTTTATATATTAGCAGTTTTTTTTAATGTCTGCGTACATTCCTATTGGTTAGAGTCCAACTTTGTCTGACTTATCACATATGACCTTTAATCATGATATGTCAACTTGACTGATTAAACATTGCCTATTAGATTAGTAGAACACATTTCTGGGTGTGTCTGTGGAGTGTTTCCAGCCACCAGTTGGAAGAGGGAAAGATTCACCTCGGTTGTCTATAGCACCAACGAGAGATTGTAGCCTGGATGAAATAAAAGAGAAAGAAAGGTATGCATGTTTTGAAGAAATCCATTCCACCTGAGTGGAACCATAATTTGTTGCCATCACCTAGATATCACACTCCAGTATCACCCTTCTAGTGCAGACTCATACTAGCTACTCTTCAGAAAGTTCCCAGGCCTTTGATCTTGGACTGGTGCTATATCCTTGATTCCTCTGGATCTTGGCTTCCATCTTGTTGGACTGAACAGCTGTGGGATTCTCTGACTTTCCAGCATGTAGAGGGCCATGCAGATGGAAACCTGCTTACTTCTTAGCATCCAGGAAGGGGCAGGGAGATAAAATGTGACCATTTAAAGACACATTCCCAGTGATCTACTTCCTCCAAGTGTGGATTCTCCTACTTCTAATCCTGTAAACCTAATATAATTTAAATTTGTTTCTCTAGAGAATACAAGTGAATATAGCATACAAACTTGTGTCTTCCACTGCCTTTGGATGCAGGTATCTTCTTGTGTCTGCCTGTAAGTCTAAAAAATTGAGCTTCGTACAGTTCTGGATCTGTCTGTTTCTTGCTTCAGTGTTTAGATATCTTCTAGCTTTTGAGTGTGGTTTTTATGTGCAAGGACCAGGGTTTTCCAGAACAGTTTTACCTGTGACCCATACCCTTTTGTCCACGCAAAGCAATCAGGGTGTCTTCAAGCAGCATCTTTAGTATATAGTTGCCGTTGCTGATATCATCTTTAAACCTTGGACCTTTAGTTGAAAATATCTGGTGAGTATTTATTATGTTTCATTTCTCAATTCAGATTACAAGGATCTGTCACCACTTTACTGGAACTGCCAGTCCCTCACAACAACTTTGAAAATAGTCACAACGCCTCCTATGGCAATTGTTGGCTCCTGGGAGAGACAAAAAAAAAAAAAAACACATTTTAACCTTAGCTTTCAAAGTAAATTCTCTCACTGGCTCATTTTTTTTCTTTTACTGTTATCTTCAAAATCCATTTTTTTTTCTGATGCTCTGTGGCTCACACTGAGTGACTTATTTCCAGGTTTTAAATTACAGCACACAAGTCTCTAGAGGCCCTCCAGAGGCGTTCCTACCATGTCATATCTTTCTAGGAAGTGTTTTGTGTCTCTCTTTATTAAGATCATCACAGCAAATCTTAACATGGCTGTGCCCTTTTTCTACCTTTCTCTGTCAGAAGTTTGCTTTTCTTTCCACTTTCTTAATTCCTGGAGCTGGCATTAAAAATAAAATGGAGAAGCTAGTTATATTTCCTTCTTTCATTCCATCTTTTCTACATTCATTTCTACTTTTCTTCTATTTATTTCTCCTACTCCAACTCTTTCGTTGTTTCTAGTTGTCATTGCTTGTGGTTGTGAGTGGACACAGAAGACTCTCCTGGGACACTGTCTCACGTGAATGAGACAGACTTGCTCTGAAAGGTGCAGAGCCCAGCGCTGACACCTTCCGTTCCTTCATTAGTTCTCTGTACCTTGCCTTTCCCTACCAGGTTCTGCACAGTTGAAGTAGACCCCATGCTCACTGTCACCATCACCCACCTCTCTTTCACATCTTGTGATTCCCTTAGATCTTCTACACTGTGCCTAAGAATTAGTCATTGTGCAGAGGATCACATTTCCACCTCAAAAGACTGCAGGTGGATTTGATGCATTGAGTTTAAGGGGAATAGCCTTTCAATAAATGCTCTTAGCGCCATTTCATTAATTCAAAGCCTGCTCAACAAGCCATGGTTAATAAAATGGTGCCGTTTGAATCCATGGTCTGCAAATACTGTACAGCATCAATAGAAGAGTGGTCTTTCTATTTGAGAGGTTATCTTCTTTGACTGAGAAGGCGGCTTCAATGGGAAAGAAGAAAGGAACTAAATTAGTTCTGGTCTCCCATGCAACCAAGGCTGGACAGATGTCACAGATAAATCATTCTCACATCTGAGTAGAATTTCTCCTCATAAAATGAAACTGAAGTAGTGGTAATACAAATCTTGGCCTGCTGCCTCTTCCTTCTGTGGGTGTTGCAGAAAGGCTCAAGTTGAAAAGAAAATATAGAAATCTTGGGTTTTCTTTGTGCTGAAAGTTTTTCCTCTGTACTGAGACACTTCCATTTCTGACTTTCTAGTTTCCCAGGGTAACTGCCATGAAGAGCCCACTTCGTGCTTCTCAGCCATCTCTCCTTGAAAGCTCTTTTACAAGAAATGCTGAACCAGGGCCTCAGGCCTCTGCTGGGGCTCTATCGCTGCTTCTTAATGTGAGAAGCTAGCACAAAGAGGGTCTGTTCTGGGTGGATGCCTGCAGGACACTCAGGAAACCTGTGATCACCTTCACTCCAGAGTCACGATGTGGGCATCTGGTGCCTTCCTGTATTCCCAGTGAGACATTTTCTTTCTTTGCATTTTTTGGCACATTGCATAATAAATCACTGTTAGACCATTTGAAAAATGAAGAAATGGAAGCAAAGCATTCTATTACGTGCCTGGCTAGAGGCCACATCGAGATCTAAGAGAATTTAAGCCCCAGATCTTCTGATAAACATCCTTGCTTTTTACACTTGGTGTGAACTGCTGCTCCTAAACCCTTATTCCTGGTCAGAAGTCATGTTATTCTGTGCAAAAGAACCAGTTACATTAAAAAATTCTAAGTGTGTAGTTTGTTTTTCAGTCACTGAGCTGATATATTTATCTAATCTGTACACACAGAACTCTGACTTCATTGTGTTTTTCTAGAATCAAATTTCAGGCTTTGTGATTGATATTATGCAATACTACTTTGCCAGTTTGTGCTCTGCCAATTTTTTTGCAGCAAACTTAATTATGCAAATGCATCTGATAATAGATTATTCATTTTAGTCATGCACAATTATTTGTTTTTTATGCGTGGTCCTAATGATTTGAACAAGCTTAGTAACAGCTCGCATCATATGTAGCAAAGAGATGGAGGAGAGGACATAATTCTGATGCAGGTCAACTGCTCTGATGAGACACAAGCTGCTTCAGGGAAAGTCACATTTGAGTCAAGGCCAGCAGTTTCTAGGGAAAACGCCAGCTGTCATTGCCTATCTGCTGTTCTCAGACTTAGAGACAGCATTTCATGGGCTGAAGGAGCTGTGACACTTAGAGGCAGATAAGACTGTATTTGATATGATAATTTGGAGGTGGATGCAAAATAAGCCTTTTTAGCTAGTTGCACTGTTTTGTCAAGTGCAACAATTTCCCATTTGGCCATTTCTAGCTTTATGGAAAGCAAAAAGATGCTTGAGAACAAAAACAGTAGAGACAGGTGGAAAGAGACAGGCTTGAGTGCTCTAACCTTTCACAAGAAATCAAATGATGAGAATGTCATTGATCAAAAATAAAAAGGTGAGCTATCTTCAGCATCTTCTGTTTTTCCACATGTGCTGTGATCTTATTGCACCAGACTTTTACATATTCTAACAGGACTTCACTCTGGAATCATCCTATATAATCAGTTTAAATATTACTACTCCTCAGAAATCTTCCCTTAACATTCCCCATCCACTTTTATCTCTGGAATATATTGGGTATTCTGATTAAGTCCTTTTATTTTTTAAAAGAATCAACTTCATAACTTATGCCACTTACTTCACTTTGTGGAATTACTTGTTTAACTCATGATTCTCTGTCTAAGAAGGGGAAGACTGTGGTTTTGTTTTATATTGAAACATAGCCAACATATAGCTAAATGCTTGGGAAATGATAGTAACATAATAAGTATTCACTGACTGAAAGGAAGAATGAAGGTGTGTGTGGCAGCACATAATGACAATTCCAGGGCTTTAGAAGGCTGAGAGAGTAGTTTAAGATTGAGCCCAGCCTGGGAAATGTATCAACTTAGTGAGACCCTGTCTCAAAATAAAAAATAAAAAATGAAAAGCTGGCTTTTGTCTACATTCTCGGAAAGAATCTATAGGTGAAGCCAATCAGATGGAGGACAAAGCCAGGTCCTAAGACTCTTACATCTCTTTCTTTCTTTCCCTGGCCTTCCCCAGGATACAGTTCCATTATGAAGCCAAAAAATACTGTTTTCTTAAATTGGTATGAGCTTGATTTCTGTTTCTTGCAATTGAAATTAGGTTGGTCAATTTAATGTGAAGTGCACTTACCTTTTAGGGAGATACATATAATGAGATAAGTAAAGGAATCCATGTCTTTAGTTTCTATATTTAAATTGAACTTCTGATTCCTTATGCTCATAGAATCCTAGTAAATATTAAAATTGCTACTCAGTCAGAATTAAGAGTCATGTTTTAACATTTCTGGAGTTAGTGACTAAGAAGTAGAGGGTACAAGACAGTAGCAGAACAAGCCCAACTAGGATTTCAGGGGTATTATATTAACAATGAAAACTAAAGGCCACCAAAGGATGTCCTATAATTAATCTATCCTTAAGACCCTTACACAGCTATAATTGTACTAACAGGAAGTGGATAAATTACTGTGACATCACGAAATCCTAATTCTGTCTCAGGCTTTTACAGGGTCAGTGGGTGAGGTCAGGTAGCCAAAGTCAGGCAAAAGGGTAATTCAATGGTTTATGTTACCATCAGCGAGGTCAGTGTGTAAGATTCCCCTTCAGCATTGCCTTGTATGCAATATGGACCAGCGGTAGCTGATGTTGCTTTCCTTTCTGTATTTTACAAATGGAAGTGTTTATTGGAGATGGTAGGTACTCCTCCATAATTATATATTGACTATGTTGGGGTGGTTAAATTAATTATTTTCAAGACTATGAGAAAATGTGGGATGGATACAGCAAATGATGTCTTTTGGATTATCCCTCTGGCAAGAGTGGATGAGTTTCCTATGGGATGCTGGCACTTTGGTAAGTGGGTATTTTTAAATTTAATGACAAGGGAGAAGAGTACATTGAGTCTGCCTGGAAGTCAAGGATGCACTGAAGTAAACTGGTGGAAGAATGTTGCCCACGGAGCTCATGGACCCTTCTCTATGGTAGCTTGCTCTTTCTTCCAACTTCCCTGTCGTTTCCCACCACTAGCACCATCCCAGACATGAGGGTGACCTTATTACTCACACCTGACTAATACTGCTTCCTTTGGCGGTGAGATCTTCTCTGGGAAAGACACTGTATTTCCCTCTGAGTTTGCCTACCTAGGAATGTGTGAACCAGACACTGCCAAGACTACAAAAAAATGAAAGGAGAAAAGGAAGATTGTGTTCTCTAAGTCTGATTCCATATTTTGGAAGCCCACAAATCTGTGATCCTTCAGTCACTCAGTTCAGTTCTACAGCTACTTCAGTGTCTTATCCATCCGCTTGGGTCAATAAAATCTCTTTATTTATTGAGTATATTTTGGGGTATATTATATTTAGTATATTTTGGGGTTTTATTGTTTTTAATTAAATAATTGTTACTTTCTCTCCTAGAAGAGTTCTTTGATCACTGTTTTAGTGCCATTCTCCCACTTGCCATTTTATATCTTGTTGCCTTATTTCATGTTTACGGCATTTATTACTCTCTGAAATTAATTTTATGTGTTTGATTCTATATGTATTTATTGCTCATTTCCTTCTCCTTCTCACTCAACCAGTTCCTAAAAAGGAAGTTTCATGTGGTCAGAGATTTCATGTTATATTAATTAATTTATTAATTTCCTTAAGTCCTAGAACAGAGCTTGGCATGCAGCAAGTGCTTTTTTGTAAATATTTTCTAACTGAATCATTGGTTCACATAGGTATAAAAGCCAAGAAGTGCCAAAAATGGGAGTCTTCATGAAGAGATATTCATCTACTTATCCTGATTCTACTGGTGAGCCTATTATTTCCTTGGCAAAAGTTACAGACATTCCCTTTTCCCTTCTTCAGTTGGATTTCCCAGTCATTTGTCTAGAGTAATAAATGGTTTTACTATTTAAACCACAGGACTGATTTCCACCATCTCTGTCCCTTGGTTTTTTTTCTGTCTTCAAGTACCAACTTCAGTCCATACTCATCCTTCATAAATGCTTATGAACACAGGATGATTTCACCAACAAATTGTTAGAGGTCCTTTTGTTCTCTCCCCAAGGAACCTACCTCACTCATACAGACAGAGCTCTTTATGATGTAACTAGTTTTCTCCAACTTTTTCTGATGAGTCAATTAAAAGGTATATTTTCTTAGATGTTTATAGCACTTCATTGTTTTTAAAGCATTTTTAAAAGAAATTAGTGAATCTTCATGTATCAGTCAGTACTTAATAGAGAAAAATTTAATGCAACATATACAAATATATAAGAATTTACAAAGTTGGCTTAAAATGTCCACCCAGGTGTGGACAGCTGAGTCAGGTGTGGAGGAATGCAAAAGTCTTTCTGTGTTCTGGAAGTCCAAAGGATCCAGTAAAAGGCCTGGAGCTCACTGTTGTATGTGTGCAAGTCTGTCAGGAGGCCAAAAGGTCTGCACCAGAAAGCTGAGGTGTCTGTGCTGGAATCCGGGAGACAGCAACCAAGGAGGAGGTGAAAACTGGAGCTTCTCTGAAGAAACGTAAGTTTCCTTCTTTAGTTTCCTTTTGTGCCATTCAGGCAAGAAGCATACCCAGGTTTGGTCTTCTGTCTTGATGAAATTTTCCTCAGCTACATCCAGAACTATCCTGATCCAATTTAGTTGGGCATTTCTTACTCAAGTTGACACAATCAGTTCACTATCACAGTTTGTTTGCATAATGTCCATTATGAGATAGAATTGCCATCCAATTCAACGACGATAAAATTGAAGTACAGAAAACCCAGTGTTTGTTCTAGGATTATGGAGAGGGTGAAGGTGAAGTCTGGACTTAAATCCAATCTATTTCTCTATTCTCAGTCTTCTGGAGAGAAGATTGTCTATTGGGATGAGAAACAAGTCATAAAAAAGTCTACATTACTACTCAAATCTGCAATAGTGATCAATATTTTGCTTTTAAAACAATTA
Organism: Chinchilla lanigera; assembly: GCF_000276665.1. Lineage (NCBI taxonomy): Eukaryota > Metazoa > Chordata > Mammalia > Rodentia > Chinchillidae > Chinchilla > Chinchilla lanigera. The sequence goes on along the minus strand of NW_004955425.1, from coordinate 2,954,718 downwards.
AATGCTGCCAATTGAAATTTCTTATGGTACTGTGTATCACATCCTAGCCACAAAGGGATAGAAAAATATCATTGTAGAGCAATTTGCATTTTCCTTGTTTTTAGTAAAATTCAATACATTGTAAGTCCAGTGGCATTTTTAGAGTTTCAGATCTGTAATGGCTGTCATGACATGAGTCGTTTCAACAGAAGCCACTGTGCTGAGTGAAAAGTCAAGTAAATAGCATTTTCTCAAGAACAACACATTTTTTCTCTACCTAGGTCCATCATTATAATGAAATAAATCCACAAAAACCATGAATGCTTTGCTGCAGGCTACAGAGTTCTCCTGCATCAATAGCAGAAGCATGTTCTTGAAGAAAAGCCACTAAGCCAAGCGCAGGAACCCCCAAGTGTCTGTCCCTCAAATGACAAGAGTGATATCAGGCAGGTCTTTTCAAATTTCATTGTCTTGGTTTCTTCATTTGTAAAGTGAGAACATTAGGTTATTTGGGATTCACTAGTTGGTGATTTGGGGTTATCTTACTCCAGTGCTGATGTCATTGATTATAGGAATTTTCCTACAAAATGAGAGGTCTTATGACAACAAGTAAGGTACCACAGAGTGTGACAATGCAAGTGGAAGAGGTTGCTGCTCCCAGGTTAACTCCCAAGGTGGCCAAAAATGGTGGGAGAAACAGAAATCAAGAGGGAAGCAAATACTTTAAATTGTACCAGAGTGCTTATATACTCAGGACGAAGTCACTAGGTCCTTATTTATTTAATGTCTTACTTTGTCATGGCAAAGAAAACACAGTAACCAGGAGTTTGTACTTTTACCTCATGTGTTCCCACTATTACTGGATCCCTGCTTTGCTGCCTAGCCCATGGTGGGTAGAGATGTGGGAAAGTCAAAGAACACCTTGCTGTTTTATCTGTGCCAGGGATGTGATGTGCCAGCCGTTGGTCTGAGCAATGAGGTGGTCATTGACAGCTTTCAGACAAAATGGTAGCGGACAATTTTATTTTAGATCCTTGTACTCAAGACCAATATGTCTAGATATGACTGAAGGCCAACTAGCTCAGGCCAAAGTAGCTCTTTGATAGAGGTTTTTGTTAGTTGATTCATAAGGTTTTCTTCAGATCACATTTTCTTAGGGGTGGGGACTAGAAGTCTTTGGGGACATGTCAAGGGAAACTATTTCTATTATTTCAAATTCCTACTTTTTTGACCACTAATTTTCAAGTGCTTTCAAGGTTTAAGTTATTCTGCCCGGTGCATATGCTATCTTCCAATTTTTAGTTTTTATTAGTACCTGTTTTCAGTACATACAGATTATATTACTATAGGGAGTTGGTACTCCCCACATAAATTACATAATACAAATTAATTTTTTTCAACTCTTTCCTATTCCATGCTTCCTTCCCTCCATCTTGGGCTCTCTCTCATTTGCAAAAGTCTGTTTTCCCAGATCCTACTATCTATCTTTTATTTTTCTCTTTATTTGTCTTTTGAGTTTCTCATACAAGGGAAACCATGCGATATTTAAGCTTCTGTGTTTATTTCATTTAGCATTATGGTTTCCTGCTGTATACTCTTATATCCTAATTCTCCTGCAAACTAATTAAACCCTCAAATTTGTGACAATACAAAATTCAAGCTATTGATTCAAACCAACTTGTTTATAACTAATGAGCCTACCAATGGCTCCCCGAAACCTTTAGCTGGGCAGCATCACAGAGGTTTCTGTCAGGGACATGCCTATCCCCACAGGGTTTCCAGAGTAGGCAGCTCCAGGGATTTCAGAGGTGTTTTTGTGGCCCTAAGGATACTCTAAAAGTTAATGGAATCATGTTTATATGTGTATTTATGTGTGTGGGAGGGAGAGGGGAGTGAGGAGTGAGCATGGTGGTTTCTAGTGCTGTATATTTTTTAAATTGTAGAATATACATAGCATGCAATTTACTGTTTAGTCATTCTATGTATATAATTCATTGGTGGTCAGCACATTTACAAAATTGTTTAGCTTTCACTAACATCAGTTTCTGGAACATTTTTATCAGGTCAAGCAGAAATTCTCTTCCCACTAAACAATAACTCTCTATTCACTATTTCCCTCATATCCTAGTATCTTGCAGTCTACTTTCTGGGTCTAAGAAATTTCCTTTCCTGTGTACCTTATATAAGTGCAACCAGGCAGGACTGTTCCTTTGTGTCTGGCTTATTTTATTTAGCATAATGTCTTTAAAATCCATCCATTTTGTAGTATGTATCAGAATTTCATTTTATGGCTAAATAATATATATATATATGCTATATTTTGTTTAAATATCAATGTTTTTACAGTTCTAAGAATCAAACCCAGGGCCTCACACATGCTGAGCTGTGACATGCTGTGACATCCACTGAGTCACATTCCCAGACTGATATTAATTTATTGATGGATACTGAGTTGCTCCTTTTGGACTATTGTGAATAATGCCAATATGAATGTTAGTAGGTATAAAAGTGTCTGTTTATGTCTATGCTTTCAATTTTTGGTGGTATATATTTGGAATTAGTTGCTCATATTATATTTCTGTTTAATCTTTTGAAAGAATACAAAACTATCTTTACACTGTCTTTACCATTTTACATTTCTATAATGTACAATGCATAAGGATGCCAATTTCTTCACATTTGGCTAATTCTTCTATCCTGTGTTTTAAATTCCATTCTAATGATATGAAGTACTATCCCACTGTAGTAGTACTATTGCATTTTTGACAATGAAGGGAAGCAAAGCATAGGAATTAGTACTTAGTCTGGAATCATTAACTCTGTCTCAGAAGATTCAAGCACTACTTGAATCTTCTGAGGTCTTTCTGGTGCAAATTATGTCACTTCTAATTGAAGGTTTTTCCCAATGTATGTGATCATGATGTTCAAATTAAATGTCACTCAGGAGTGCTGCCTGCATCTGGTTAAATTGTTTCGTGCTCATGCGGAAAGGTATACCACCTTCCCTTTAGGCTCATTTGACTGTAGAAAATTATTGAATAGATATGGCACAATGGGTCAGGCCCAGAATGTAGCAGACAACATGTTTTTCAGCTCCTCCCTGAAACTAGTTACTTAAAAGTCTTCCTACTCAAGTTATTGACTAATTTATTTCTTAACCACCTGTAAGTCTGAGTTTCTCAAGGTAATAATTCTTTTTTTTTTTTTCTTTTTTTCCGGTACCGAGAATTGAACTCATGACCTTGCGCTTGCCAGGCAGGCGCTGTGCCACTGAGCTAAATCCCCAGCCCCTCAAGGTAATAATTCTGATAAAAAAATAAGTACCAAAAACACTATTATATGGAGGTACTTTGTACAGAAACCTATCTTGAGTAATATAAAATTACCTGTGATCTTTATAGATCTTCATTAGTTTTTGGTTTATGAATGAAAAGTTGGTTAAATCATTTCAGAGTACTTTCCTTTCCCTCCACCCTGACACTCAGTTACTGAAGCTTGTGTGGAAAATGAAACCAAATATTGCACAAGGCTCAGAGTGATTAGAAGCATCCCTTTATCAAAGAAGAAAGCTTTTCCAGTGAGATAAAGCATGGCTATGTCCTCATTCTCCTTCATTTTAATTAGTTTCTTATCATTTGATAACACATTGGAATGAATCTTCTTTTTATAAAAAGATGTTATGTTTTCAATATCATGATTTAGGAAAGATTTTAGTGGACAGCTTGACATGTCATCTAATTCTTGCAAAAGAGATATTGCAGATTAAGCATACAAAAATAAAAGCAATTTTGCAGACAGCAACTAATTTTTAATTAGTTCTCTGAAAATAATTTCATATAGCAAGTCACCTCACTCAGTGATTTTGACACATTTCATGAAAGGAATAGCAGGAAATGACATACCTAAATATTAGCTTTTCCATAACGACATTTTAAAATGATAAAGAAAACATTTTGGATTCACTTAAGTATAAAATATTACAGGTTAAACCAACTTTGACCATGCTCTTTGGATCATCCTGGGGTATACTATGATTTCACTCTATAGGGATAATGTAGGAAGAAGTAGCTATAGAAGATAGCTACTTTGTTCTCACATACCTCTTGCATCCTTCTTTAGAATGGAGGTGAGATATATATCCATATTAGGCTTTGCAAATTTTATGAAAGGTTTTCAAATTATCCCCTGGCTAAGCTGCCAGTTAAGACATACCTAAGTATCAAGAGGAAAGTGCCCTAAGCCAGATAATCATCTACAGTAACAAATCTGAATTCTCTTGTCCTTTATTCAAACTCTTAGTCAAGAGAGAAATATTTATAGAGGAGTTAGTAGATGAGAAATCTATTAAGTTCTCCAGATAAGTGCTTCCCATTTTCTCATAAATAAGGAGATAAAAAAATTAGTACCTATAAAATGAGCTTTTCAGAATGGATGGTGGCTGCAAATGTCTATGTGCTCATGTGAGTCCTGTCTTTGCAAGCAAGATTCTTCTTCACATAGCAAAGTCATAAGGAACACTCTCACCCCATGGCAGTAATTATGCTTTTAGTATTTATTGTCAAATAGAAAATTCAACAACATCAATCTACCAAATTTAAATCCAGTATATTTTACAGCCACCACAGTACCTACACATATATCAATGTTTTTCACACATTGATGAATGAGACAATTATTCATGGAACAAATGTATGGGCAATATTTCTTAAATCTTCACATAAATGTCAAGTTTCCTTGAGGACTTATGTGTACTGGTTAGGAGTCATGGAATAACCTCAGTAAGGTATAGAGTGCAATCATCAGATGGAAAACAAAACATCTCTTAGAGGATACGAAAGGCCCAGTCTATTATATCACCTTATAACAGGGCCCTTACATGGAACTTGTGACTTCATCATGAAAAGCTACTGTTTTACCTCTTAACAAATAGTCTGATTTTATCTTTGAGAAACAGAGTTATATGATAAAGTAGAAATAATGTTGAATATTAAAAAATTGGGAACAAAAGTGTCACTTCCCTGTGGCAAACAAATGATTCTTCATGCTATGTATTTTATTTCAGCCTCATTCAAGCTTTGTTTTATTTTGTTAATATTTTATTCCTTTGCTCCTTTTTAATCACCTATTTCTAATGTTATCCTGATGTATTTTATAAATCTTTGAAAGATGATTTATATGTTTTTTGGTATATAACTAGATACAAATAAACAAAGTTAAACAACTGATGCTAATAGGATGATAAGCTGACATCAACAGAGGGAAAGACATAGATTTGTTGCTTTCTTATCTAAGCTCTACAGCCATTTGAGTATTATATTAGGATCGCCTTGGAAATCCTATAAGCTACTGCTTTGTTTACCAGGCTGAGAAGAGGTAGGGTTTAACTGGGAAAATCATGGGAATCATAAAAGTTTTGGGACTTTAATTTCAGTTTTGATATTAACTAGCTGCATTCCCTTGGTTGGGGCTTATGCACATGAGTTTTCTTACTTTACATGCCAAGTTGATCAGTTCAGAAATGAAAATTGAGTGCCTTCAGGGGGCTGAAAAGCTCTGCAAGGACATTACTGAGTGAAGCTCTGGGTGTAAGACAAAGGTGAGGTGAGGCGGCTGCTGTGGTGGTGGAACACACCGGACACCCCACCCTCGCAATCCGACCTTGCAAGTGCTCAGGGTCTGCTAAGCAGATTGGGCTAAATTTGCTGTCAGGCTACCAGGGCTTTTTACTCTTTTTCTTTCTCTTTGGAAGAAAACATAAAAAAGTTTTTAACCCTTGATTCCAGTGATCCTGAGGGCCCTGGCTGTTCTGACAGTCCCAGCGATAACTGTATTCAGTGCAGTTCACTCCTTTCAGCCTGAGAAGGTGTGAAGATTGAAATGACGGGCGGAGCATGAGCTGAAGTGTGGGTACTGCAAAAGAGGAGGCAGGAGGAACATTTTCAGAATTCACCGACAGCCTCTGGTGCTGGGGCACAGCAGCGAGTGACTGGGGAACAGCAGTAGCTCAAGACCAACCTGTCGGACTGCTGTGAGGGAGAGATGGCCTTGTAGCAGTTCTGACTTTGGGCCAACCCTGAATCAAAGAAGTAGGATCAAAAATAGTGACAGGTGCTAACAAATAGCTCTTTCTTTCTTGTTTTCCTCTTTCTTCCTTTCCCAGGACCCCTAGGCATTTGGCCTACTTTCCACTTCTTTTACAACCTCTTCATTAAATTCTACCCATCACTCAAGTACAGTAAATGCCAGTTCCTCCTTGAAACCATATTCTCTTCAGTTTGCATTCTTTCCACTCCACCAGTTCTTTTTTCTTTTTCGTCTTTTTGAGACAGGGTCTTGCTATACAGTTCAGGCTGGCCTGGAGCTCACTCTGTAGTCCAGGCTGGCCTCGAACTCACAACGGTCCTCCTGCCTCAGCCTCCAGAGTGCTGGGATTACAGAAGCGCTACAAGCATGCGCCACCATGCCCAGCTCCATCAGAGTTCTGTTAGGAGTTCATTGGGGCAGATTGTAGTCTACCTGGCGCTTGTGCTGTTATATGTATAGCTCTGCAGACCTCTGGTGGAACATAAACTAAGAGACAGGAACCATATCTTTTCTGTTGGGTATCTGATTCTCAGGGCCTAGAACAGTGCTTCCTCAAAGTGAGTGCTAATAAACATTCAGTAAATAAGGTAAGAGAGCCTAGGGCTTACCCTTCACTGCCAGAAACCCATGCTTGATCCTAACTGCTGGATCTATTAGATGTTTTGTGATGGATCACAAATACATTGACAAAAATTGAAAAAACATGGCTTCTGTGCCTGAGACGTAGAGAGAGATGGAGAGACAGTGACTGATATTGTAAGGTAGCAGTAGCAGACTAATTATGCAGAGAGGGCCTGGGGGAAATGGAATATATTTAATGACAATAAGCAGCTGTGTTTCTCAGAGTGACATTGTTCATGGAGTGGGGGGAGACAGAGAGAGTCAGAGATTAAGCAAAAGCTCACACAATTTAATGAGAGAATCTTGTGACATTTGTCTCGACACTGAGGTCTATGGGGTGGAGAGGGAACCTATGTGGAGACTAGGGCTATGGCTGGGATACAGGATTGATGCTGGGTCTCACCAGAGTGAGCCAGCCATGCTCAAACCTCAGGGAGTGGAAGCTTCTATTCTCTAGGAATGATGATGCCCAAAATTATAAGCGTATCTCATCTATTCAAATATGCCAAGCAGAAGTCTGTCACTGAACTGTAGTAATTCCCAAGATTTTCAAAATTCCTTATAATTTTATAAGATGTTATTGATTTTAAAACAATCTTGAAGGATGAACCCATGTTGCAATAATAGAAGGATTTGGGGAATGGGTAAATTTTTATTTGAAGCTAAATAGTTAGAAAATTGCTTTCTCAGCATGCGATTAAAGTACTTAATTTTATCGATTCTAAAACACATATATTATTACATTTTAACACTTTCAAAATGGTAATGTATTTTAGGTAGTAGTATCTGACCAGCACTGTTGGTCAGGCTGCAATTGAGAAGAAGGTTATTTAAATCTGCATAAGCATGAAATCAAAAGCACCAAAAAAAACTAAAAATATGAGTCAGGTATCTGGTAATCTCAGCAACTACTTTAAAGATAACAATATACAGGCCAGGTATATAGCTCAGTGGTGCAAGCACCTGCCTGGCAAGTGTGAGGTCATGAGTTTGATTCCCAATACCAAAAAAAAAGTTTTGAGCCAGGTGTGGTGGCACATGCCTATAATCCCAGCACTTGGGAGGCTGAGGTAGGAGGATAGCTGTGAGTTTGAGGCCAGCCTGGGCTACAAGGTAAGTTCAAGCCCGGCCTGAACTGCATAGAGAGACCCTGTCTCAAAAAAGATAAAAAAAAACAAACCCACAAATAAAGATAACAATATGCAACATAATAACCATTGTTAATTTCATATCATCTTGTTTTGAAATTACTGTCTGTTTTTCTCTCTTTAAAATTAAAAAAAAAAAAGAAAGAAGAAGAAAAAAAAAAAAAAAAAAGAGTCAGCATTTAGGGAGAAAAATCCCAGAGAATGTAGATCACTTTTTAAAGAAAAAGGACTCAGGCTGGGTGTAGTGGTGCACACCTGTTATCCCAACACTTGGAAGGCTGAGGCAGGAGGATCATTGCAAGTTTGAGACCAGCCTGGGCTACAAAGGGAACTCAAAGCCATCCTGAACTGTATAGCAAGACCCTGCTTCAAAAAGACAAAAAAAAAAAAAAAAAGAAACGAGAAAGAAAGAAATGTGGACTCACTGTGATTGTGATGGCACAAGGGGTTGAAAAGAATGTCGGCGACTCACAGGCAAAGAGCGAGCGGGAGGAATCAGGTTTGTACTGTAAGAAAGTTTTAGACATGATTTTTATTTCAATTATATTTTTCAATATTTCCTGCCAATAATAAAACTTATGCTCTCAAGCAAGCATTATAATTTTTGAAAAGTTTTATAAACAAATGAAATTTTGTATATTGTCAAATGTGACAGTATTTGTTAGCCCTCCATAATTCATTACATCAGTAGTATACTAATAACCAAAGCATAAAACAGCAAAATAATGCATTGATAAAAGGTACATTCAACCTAAAAGATAAATCAATGGATTTTAATGTAGCTAAGTACTAAAGTTGGAACTTAAATAACACCCAAAGTCCCCTGTGTTAAACCTTAGCCTATGGGTGTATAGAGAGGCAGTGTGGCCGCAGAAGGTAAAACGGCCTCGTGGAAGGAAGGTCGGTGCTTGGAGAATTGCTGTGGAAATGTTCCTATTTCCCCACAGCCTCGCCAGCATTTGTTATTGGTTGATATCTTAAGGCTAGCCATTCTTAACTGGGGTAAGGTGGAATCTCAATGTTGTTTAAATTTGCATTTCTTGAATGACTAATGATGTTGAACATTTTTGCATGTCTTTATTTTCCATTTGTATTTCCTTATCTGAGAAGTGTATATTCATCTCAGCTGCTTATTTTTGGATTGGGTCTTTGAATTTGGGGGGACTGATATTTTTTAATTCTTTATATGTTCTAGATAGAAATCCTTTGTCTGAGGGACAGTCAGCTAAAATTTTTTCCAAGTTTGTGGGTTTTCTTTTCACTGTGCTGGTGATTTCTTTAGATGTGCAGAAACTTTTCAGTAGGATGAGATCCCACTTGATTCTTTCAAGTGTTTCATGTGCAGTTTTGTTTTTGTTCATAAACCCTCTGCCTACCCCTATGTCTTC